>NC_088783.1:111183199-111499064 GCF_958450345.1 Calliphora vicina | reverse complement strand
GCCTTAAAACAGGGTTGGTTATTTTACTAAAACTTTTTAGATGATTTCTTAACAAGCTCTTTCAAATTGAAATTTTAACAAGATTTTTGTTAAAGATCTTAATTCAAACTTCTTTAATAAGTCTTTTATTATTTTTTGGAGTTTAATTATATAATTTCTTTATCTTTAACAATTATTTTTTGTAAATATTTTTTTTTTGTTTTTACTTATATATTATTGCATGTCTGTTCCTAATTATTTATACTATAAACAAAACAAAAAACACAATTAACAACTTGATTTTAAACAATTAAAACTGCACCAACACTTATTTACGCAACTTAATTTACACCCCCTTCAAAACTAAAACTACAGCGTTGGCAAAATGGTTTGCGTTTTATAACCCATAACAACAAGGCCACTAATGTGTGTCCCACTACCAATTTGATGAAGCAGTAAGTAAAACTTATATACATTTCAAAAATTAAGGTAAATTTTCAGGAGACTAAAGAAAGAGATAAAGGTAGGTAACTAAGCTGGCCACACTTTTGGTTAATAAATTTAAGGAAATTTTAAACAAATTTCGAAATACAAAAAGTGATCAGTATAAGTATTTTATGATAACTAGCTATAAATGTTGATAGCAATAAGAACAAAACTCTATAGCTGGCAACGCGACATAATTAGAAACTAGAAATTTTGCAAATATATGAAAACATTTGTAAAAACATGATAAATTTGAGTGCAATGTAAATCATATGAATGGAATTATAAGATATTTCGTTACATTTATAGAAAATTGTTTTAGTTGGCAACTCCAAATTATCTAAAACGTAAGATATGCTAAAAAAAAATTATTTTTTTTGTACTTTATATTTATTTTTCTAAAAAATAATTAAAAATTTTGAATAGAATTCTATAATTTTTACAGTTGGCAACTTTATTTATACAGTTGGCAACTCAAAAAATTCAAAAACTCAAAAATATGGTGAAATTTAATGCTTCTACTTGTATGATTTTTAACAAAATTGAACAAAAAAAATTGATTTTAGCTTAATTTTAATAAAAAAAAATTATCATAGTTGGCAACGTAAAATTTTTAAAAACTTATTAAAAGTGGTTCAACAATATGCTAAATCATTTCTCTAAAATAATTGAAAATTTTGCATTTAACAAGGAAATTGTTTAAAAAATGTAAAAATTTGGCAACTCGAGATTTTTAAAAATTAACAAATAAGGCAAAATTAAAAGCTATATGTACTAATACTTAAACGATTTTATACTTAATGACATGAAAAATTACAGTTGTTGATTTTAGGGGGGGGGGGAATATATAGTTGGCAATGAAATCCTTTAGTTGGTAACGCAAAAAATTCAGAAGCTGTTAATAATGAGAAAAATTATAGCTGTTTATAATTACTACATTTTGTTTAATGTTATCACTTGTTTTAAATAGACTTTTGAAGATAAAAATTTTTATTTGGCAATCGAATTTTTTCAAAACCTTAAAAACGAGTAAGCAACGCACAATTTCAAAACTTTTAGAGATTTTCATAAATACTACTTGTCGTTTTATGCCAAAACTTGTTTCAGTTATGGTTTTTATAAAAGTAAATGTCTTAATTGGCAACTCGAAATTTTCCTAAAGCTTAAAATATGACAAAAAAAATGCGTTTTTTCTCTAGAAAACTAGTATTTCTCTATAGAACTAGTTTGAAATCTTGCTTCTGATAGGATTTTCAAGGAAAAACTGTTGGCAACTCGAAATTTTTAAATGTCTGAAACAAGGTAAAAATTTAAGATTTTACTTCTAGTTGTACAACATTTTTCATAATGGCATAAATGATTGGGGTTTCTTATAGTTTTAAATAAAATATTACATTAATTGGCAACTCGCAATTTTGAAAATTCTAAAAATAAGGCAAAATTTAATGCTTTTTCGGATACTTGTACAATTGTTTACTTAATGAAATAAATAATTAGTTTTTTTCATAATTTTTAGGGAAAAAATTACTTTAGTTGGCAACTCGAAATTTACAAAAACCTAAAACAGGGTTAAAAATTATTGTTTTACAGGTTTTCCATTATATTTCATTAAGAAAGGATTTAAAATTTGAAGTTTAGTTGAGGTTTTCTCGAAAAAAATTACATAGTTGGCAACTCGAAATTTTCAAAACTCTAAAAACAAGGCAATATTTAATGCTTTTACTTCTAGTTGTACGATTTTTTACTTAATGGCATAAACAATTGAGGTTCCTCTTATTTTAAGATAAAAAAACTATATTAGTTGGCAACTCGAATTTTTCAAAACTCTAAAAACAAAGCAAAATTTAATTATTTTACTTCTAGTTGTACAATCTTTTACTTATTGGCATAACCAATAGTGGTTTCTTCTAGATTTAAAATTCTAAAAATAAGGAAAAATTTATTGCTTTTTCGGATATTTGTAAATTTTTTACTTATTGGAATAAATAATTAGTTTTTTCTTAATTTTAAGGGAACAAATTAATTTAGTTGGCATCTCCAAATTTCCAAAAAACTTCAAATAGGGTTAAAAACTATATTTTATAGGGTCTTTGTTATATTTCCTTAAGCATGTAATTAAAATTTGAAGTCTAGTTGCGTTTTTCTAGAAAAAAATTACATAGTTGGCAACTCAAAATTCTCAATACTCTAAAAACATGGAAAAATTTAAAACTTTTACTTCTAGTTGTACGATTTTTTACATAATGGCATAAACAATTTGGGTTTCTCCTATTATTAGAGAAAAAAATGGCTTTAGTTGGCAACTCGAAATTATTAAAATTCTAAAATACGCAAAAATTATAGCTTCTTCTGCTATTTGTGCAATTTTTTTAATAATGGAATAAATAATTTATTTTGTTCTCATAATTCTTAGGCAAAAAATTGGCAACTCAAAATTTTCAGAACATAAAACTGTATCTTCTTTTAAAAAAACTAAGAATTATGAAAAATTTTTAATATTTTTCAAAGTCCTTACAAGAATTGCATTAAATTTGCTGAAAATCAGGGTTTAATAGAATTTTTCTAAAAGTTTTTTTTAAGTTGGCAATGCGAAATTTTGTATAAACTCTCAAATTTTATAAATTTGTTATGGATTATGGCTTGAATAGGGTATAGCAATATTTTTTAAATATTTTCTAGTGTCAATTTAAATTTTTGGCCAAGTTTGTTCATTGTTGGCAACACTGGTCAATATTTTTAGGCTTTTAAACATGGTTTTATTAAAACTGCTGCCACTAAATTTATAATATTTAAGATATTTTATTTTAAAATAAGCTTTAAGTTTTAAATTACTTAAAAAATGCAAAATATATTTCTAGTTGGCAACGTAATTTCCTTGAAACCTAGAAATTATACGAATTTTTAATGAATTATAGATTATTTTCTTAGTTTACTACATGCCAACTTTTAACAGCATTTCAATACATCTGAATTGCTATAAATCCTTTTCAAAAACTGCCTACAACTGCATTTTTTTCCTGCCCTAACCTCTTTTTTTAGATTATTGACAATTCAATTTACGCGCGAAGTTAACAAACCAAATTAACTGATAGCTGTGGCACACGCATTAAGTGCTTGCTCTCTCTCCCTCTATACACACACTCAAAGCAGTTCAAGAGATTTTAATTTTATTTCATAAATTTAGCATGCCAACACAAAATTGAGATTTTTTTGCTTCAGAAAAGCAACAATAAAAAAGATTATATTGACCTAAATTTCAAAAAACACTTAATACAGCTAAAAATGTTGGCAACATTTCTCTTCTTCTAGCTAGCATTTTATTTCAATGAACTTTAACCTTTAGCTGAGATTATTTATTGCCTTTTAGCATCTCATACACTTAGTCTTAATGTTGTTGATGTTTTTGTATTGTTATTAATACTACTGCTGATATTTGTTGCTGTTGTTGTTGTTGTTGTTCTATACATATCATGTTTATGCATGTCATTTATATTGTGGCAGAAAACTTTCAAGGAATACAGTAACCAAACAAACCACTATTGCAAATATAATTTTGTGTTGAGTAACTTTGAATTCGCCAGTCGCTTCTTTGGATGCAATCACTACCATCACAATTTCTATAAATTGTCTGGGTTTTGGATAGTACAAAAACAAGTTTTAACTGGAATGTGGGTAAAAGGGAAGGTTCGAACTTTTCTCGTACAAGTTTTCCCACAAAAAAACTTTTGTTATTGCTTACAAATTTATTTAAATGGCAGTTAAATCTCTTGGTAACTGGCTACTATGGAAGCTGTATTATATAAAGACGATTTGAAATTTAAAGGAAATCTGGGAAAGATGATGGCATTTCCACAGGGCATGTAAGGGGTAAAACTTGTATAGATTTTAGTGATTTTAAAAGCATAATTTTAGGAACAAATATTGGAAAGGAGGAAAATAAGTTGAAACGAATGAAACTGTTTAAATTGTGGGGAAAACATCAATTACTGATAAATTATAATTTATTTTAGGAAAAGGTGGCAACTTTGTTTTTCCAATTCAGCGTTTTTTAAATAATTTCGTAAAAATTTAAGAAAATTAAACATAAAATTAAAAAATTGAATATAAAATCCAAAAAATTTTGAATTTAAAATAATAAAGTGGCAACGTTGTCACAAAAAATAATAAATTTTCTGATATAATTTAAGAAATTATAAAATTTGAAACTATTAAGCTGTTAATTTTCCTTCAAACCGCATAAATTTATGAAAAGGTGGCAACTTTGTTTTTGCATTTTAGCGTTTTTAAAATAATTTCGTAAAATTTTATAAAAATTTAAGAAAATTAAACATAAAATTAAAAAATTTTATATAAAATCAAAAAAATTTTTAATTTAAAATAATTAAGTGGCAACGTTGTCACAAAAAATAATAAAATTGAAGGATATAATTTAAATTTTGTAAAATTTTAAACTATTAAGCTGTTCATTTTACTTTAAAACGCATAAATTTAATTAAATTTATATAAATTCTAAAAATGTGGCAACATTGCTTCTCAAATTCGGCAGATTTTTATAATTAGCCAGAAATTCTATAAAATTTAACGAAATAAATTCAATTTTAGTTAATAAATAATTAAAAAGCTGATAAATTAAGATTTTTTCAAAAAAAGGTGGCAACATTATTTTTAAAATTCACACTGTATTAATAGTTTACTTAAATTTTATATACATTTAAGAAAATTTAACATAAAATTAAGAAAAAACATAAAAATTTCTAATTTTTAACAAAAAAGGTGGCAACCTTTATTATCGGAAATATGATAAATAGTCAAATTTTTAGGACAACAAATAAAAAATTATGAAATGTTTACATTTTAGCGAAATTTTGCTTAGAAACTGACACAAATTTAGTTAAATAAAAATTAATTTTAAAAAAGGTGGCCACATTGTCTCAAAATTTTTTGCAGATTAAACAAATTATCTATAATTTCTGTTTAAATATAAGAAAATAATTAAATTTTAGACACTAAATAATTAAAATGCTGATAAATTAAGATTTTTTTAAAAAAAGGTGGCAACATTATTTTTAAAATTCACACTAAATTAATAGTTTACTGAAATTGTATATACATTTAAGAAAATTTAACATAAAATTAAGAAAAAACATAAAAATTTCTAATTTTTAACAAAAAAGGTGGCAACCTTTATTATCGGAAATATGATAAATAGTAAAATTTCTAGGACAACAAATAAAAAATTATGAAATTTTTACATTTTAGCAGAATTTTGCTAAAAAACTGACACAAATTTAGTTAAATAAAAATTAATTTTAAAAAAGGTGGCCACATTGTTCAACAATTTTACAAGATTTAAACAAATTATCCGTAATTTCGGTTTAAATATAAGAAAATAATTAAATTTTAGACACTAAATAATTAAAATGCTGATAAATTAGATTTTTTTTAAAAAAGGTGGCAACATTATTTTTAAAACTCACACTTCATTAACAGTTAACTTAAATTTTATACACATTTAAGGAAATTTAACATTAAATTAAGAAACAACTTCGAAATTTCCAATTTGAAACAAAAAAGGTGGCAACCTTTAATATCGGAAACATGATAAAAAGCTAATTTTTTAGGGCAATAGTTAAAAAACTCCCAAATCTTTAAATTTTAGCAGAATTTTGCTTAAAAACTGACACAAATTTAGTTAAATAAAAATTAATTTTAAAAAAGGTGGCCACATTGTTCAACAATTTTACAAGATTTAAACAAATTATCCATAATTTCTGTTTAAATATAAAAAAATAAATTAAATTTTTGACAATAAATAATTCAAATGCAGATAAATAAGATTTTTTAAAAAAAAGTGGCAACATTATTTTTAAAACTCACACTTTATTAACAGTTAACTTAAATTTTATATACATTTATGAAAATTGAACATTAAATTAAGAAAAAACTTCGAAATTTCCAATTTTAAACAAAAAAGGTGGCAACCTTTATTATCGGAAACATGATAAAAAGCAAAGTTTTTAGGGCAATAGTTAAATATTTTTTAAAGCTTTAAATTTTAGCAAGATTTTGCTTAAAAACTGAAACAAATTTAGTTAAATAAAAATTTATTTTAAAAAAGGTGGCCACATTTTTCAACAATTTTAGCAAAATTATCCATAATTTCTGTTTAAATATAAGAAAATATTTCAATTGTACATAAAAAATATTTAAAATGCTGATAAATTAAGATTTTTTATGAAAAAAATGGCAACCTTGTTTTTGTATTTCAGATTTTTAAAATAATTTATTATACATTTAAACAAATTTATGAGAATTTAACTTAAACTGAAGAAAAAGTTATAAAACTAAAATTTTTTTATAAAAAGGTGGCAACCTTTTCTATAGGAAACATGATAAATTGTTAAAATTTTAGGAAAACTTTACAAAAATACTGTATAAATTAGCTAAATTAATTAAATCATAGCTAAAAAATATTTAAAATACTGATAAATTACGATTTTTCTAGAAAAGGTGGCAACCTTGTTTTAATATTTTAGATTTTTTAAATAATTTCGTCAAAATTTAAATAAATTTAGGAAAATTTACTATAAAATTAAGAAATATTGTAAAATTAGAAATTTTAAACATAAAAGGTGGCAACGTTATGTTTGACATTCGCAACAAATAAATAAATTTTCATGCACAATTTAAGAAATTATTAAATTTTTAACTGTTAAGCTGCAATAATAAAAAAAAACCGTGAATTCGCATCAAAAAAAGCCAAAACTAAAAATAATTTTAAAAAAGTGGCAACATTGTTTGACCATTTCAGGAGATTTTTATAAATTTCATAAAATTCCGGTATAAATAAACGAAGTTAAATAAATTTTAGACAAGAAATAATTAAAATAATGATAAATTAAGATTTTTGTGGAAAAAGGTGGCAATATTGATTTTACATTTCAGTGGTTTTAAATAATTTAGTAGAATTTTAAAGAAATTAAAGAACATAAACAGAAAATTTAAGAAAAAATTTAAAAAATAGAAATTTTAAAGAAAAAGGTGGCAACACTATTTTTCCCATCACAATAAATAATTAATTTTTTTTTTACATTTGGTAGAACTTTAAATTAATGTAGACAATTTAATGTAAAATTACGAAATATTATAAAATTACACATTTTAAACAAAAAGGTGGCAACGTTGTGTTTGAGAATCGCAACAAATAATAAAATTTTCATGAAAAATTTAAGAAATTTTTAAATTTTCAACTGTTAAGATATTACAGCAATAAAAAAACAGTTAATTCCCATCAAAAAAGCTAAAAATAAAAATAATTTTAAAAAAGTGGCAACATTGTTTGACCATTTTAGAAGATTTTTATAAATTTCATAAAATTTCTGTATAAATAAACGAAATTAAATGAATTGTAGACAAGAAATAATTAAAATAATGATAAATTAAGATTTTTCTGGAAATAGGTGGCAACATTGATTTTAAATTTCAGTTGTTTTAAATAATTTCGTAGAGTTTTAAATAAATTAAAAAAAAAACAGTAAATTTAAGAAAAAATTTAAAAAAAAAAAAATTTTAAAGAAAAAGGTGGCAACACTATTTTTTCCATCACAATAAATAATTAAATTTTTTTTAAATTTGGTAGAAATTTAAATTAATGTAGACAATTTAATATAAAATTAACAAATATTGTAAAATTACACATTTTAAACAAAAAGGTGGCAACGTTATTTTTGACAATCGCAACAAATTATTAAATTTTCATGCACAATTTCAAAAATTATTAAATTTTCAACTGTTAAGCTGTAATAAAAAAAACAGTTAATTCGCATCAAAAAATTACAAAAATAAAAATAATTTTAAAAAAGTGGCAACATTGTTTGACCATTTTAGGAGATTTTTATACATTTTATAAAATTCCGGTATAAATAAACGAAGTTAAATAAATTTTAGACAAGAAATAATAAAAATAATGATAAATTAGGATTTTTCTGGAAAAAGGTGGCAACGTTGATTTTACATTTCAGTTGTTTTAAATAATTTAGTAGAATTTTAAATAAATTAAAAAAAATAAACAGAAAATTTAAGAAAAAATTTAAAAAAAAATAAATTTTAAAGAAAAAGGTGGCAACACTATTTTTCCCATCACAATAAATAATTAATTTTTTTTTAAATTTGGTAGAAATTTAAATTAATGTAGACAATTTAATATAAAATTAAGAAATATTGTAAAATTACACATTTTAAACAAAAAGGTGGCAACGTTGTTTTTGACAATCGCAACAAATAATTAAATTTTCATGAAAAATTTAAGAAATTATTAAATTTTCAACTGTTACGCTATTACAGCAATAAAAAAACAGTTAATTCCCATCAAAAAGGCCAAAAATAAAAATAATTTTAAAAAAGTGGCAAGATTGTTTGACCATTTTCGGAGATTTTTAGAAATTTTATAAATTTTTGTATAAATAAATGAAGTTAAATAAATTCTAGATAAGAAATAATAAAAATAATGATAAATTAGGATTTTTCTGGAAAAAGGTGGCAACATTGATTTTACATTTCAGTGGTTTTAAATAATTTAGAAGAATTTTAAACAAATTAAAAAAACATAAACAGAAAATTTAAGAAAAAATTTAAAAAAATTTAAATTTTAAAGAAAAAGGTGGCAACATTTATTTTACATTTCAGTGGTTTTAAAAAATTTATTAGAATTTTATATAAATTAAAAAAAATAAAGAGAAAATTTGGAAAAAAGTTTAAAAAAGAGAAATTTTAAAGAAAAAGGTGGCAACGTTATTTTTCTTAACACAATAAATAATTCAATTTTCGCAAAAAATTTAAGAAATTTTGTCATAAGCAATGTTTTTCATAAAAACAGTTCAAAATATAAGTAATTAAACAAAATTCTAAATAGGTGGCAACTTTATTTTAATATTTTTATTCAAAACTGGTAAGTTTTTTTATAATTAAAGCCGAGAAATACTTAAAACTTAAAACAAGGTTAGTTTTTTTCTATTTAATTATTATTTAGTAATAATTCTCTCTTCAATGTTTTAAACTTCCTTAAACTTTAACCTTTGACCTGCTTAACAAATTTCTTCTTCTTTTTGTTTCTTCTTTAAAACCAGTTGGATGCGTTTATGCTTCCAAGTGGACAAGGGTGGCAAAGTACCTGTCAAAACGGTGGCTAAAACATTTGCCTCGGGTAAAACGGAAAAGCTGGTGTATCAATGTTTCAAAGATCTGGGCTTGCCGGATGACAAGGGTGGCACTATGACCAAAGAGGATTTTACTTTCGATAAATTCTATACGTTATATCACAAAGTGTGCCCTAGAAACGATATTGAGGAGTTGTTTACAACGATGTAAGTTTGGTTTAGATATAATTAAAAATTTATATGCTAAATTATGTGTTTTTAATTATATAGAACTAAAGGCAAATCGGAAGTGATTGATTTGATACAACTGGTGCAGTTTATGAATGAGAAACAACGTGATCCTCGCATGAACGAAATTTTATATCCCTTGTATGATGAAAAGAGATGTACGGAGATCATCAATGATTATGAATTGAGTGACGAGAAGAAGAAAGCAAGTGAGTTTAAAATTAAGGAAAAAGAAGATCTAGTTTTGTTAGGAATATAGGAAATTCCAGAAAGATTCATTTCCTTAATTACATAAATTTCTTTTTTAGGTCAACTTTCCATGGATGGCTTTAAACGTTATTTAATGTCTGATGAAAATGCTCCCGTATTTTTGGATCGTTTAGAAATCTACATGGAAATGGATCAACCGCTCTCGCATTATTATATAAATAGTTCTCACAATACCTATTTATCGGGTAGACAAATTGGTGGCAAATCATCGGTGGAAATGTATAGACAAACCATGTTGGCGGGATGTCGGTAAGTTTTCCTCAAACTTCAAATCTCTTCAATATAAATTAAATTGATTGCTTTTTCCTTTTTAGCTGTGTTGAATTAGATTGTTGGAATGGCAAGGGTGAAGATGAAGAACCAATTGTTACTCACGGTCATGCCTACTGTACAGAAATATTATTTAAGGTAACTTTTAAATGCTGGCTGAATCATAAATCTTGTAGATCTTTTAACACTTTTTTATAACAACTTTAGGATTGCATACAAGCCATAGCCGATTGTGCCTTTGTGGCCTCGGAATATCCAGTTATCTTATCATTTGAAAATCATTGCAATCGTGCCCAGCAATATAAATTAGCCAAGTACTGTGATGACTTCTTTGGTGAATATTTGCTAAAGGAACCTTTACCAGAACATCCGGTAAGTGAACATTACCAAACACCTGCAAACTGTTATACCTATTAATATGTCTGTTGTGCTCTGTAACCGTTTCCAGCTTGAACCTGGTTTACCACTCCCACCGCCTAATAAATTGCTAAAGAAAATCATGATTAAAAACAAACGCATGAAACCGGAGGTGGAAAAAGTCGAACTCGATTTATTCTTAAAGGGTGAACTAAAGACGGACGATGATCCCGAAGAAGATGCCAGTGCTGCAAAGCCACCAGAAGCTCCACCAGAGGCTCCACCACCACCTGCTGCCGAAGGAGCTCCTGGTGAGCCGGGTGCCGAAGGTGCCCCAGCCGAGGGCGGTGAGGCAGCTGTGGCCTATAGCGGCTCCACCACCAATGTCCATCCGTGGCTGTCTTCAATGGTCAATTATGCCCAACCCATTAAATTCCAGGGCTTTGACAAGGCCATCGAAAAGAACATTGCCCACAATATGTCCTCGTTTGCGGAGTCGGCGGGCATGAATTATCTAAAACAAAGTTCCATCGATTTTGTCAATTACAATAAACGTCAAATGTCGCGTATTTATCCTAAGGGCACACGTGCCGATTCTTCCAACTACATGCCTCAAGTATTCTGGAATGCTGGCTGCCAGATGGTGTCTTTGAATTTCCAAACCTCCGATTTGCCCATGCAATTGAATCAGGGCAAATTTGAGTATAATGGCGGTTGCGGTTATTTGCTGAAACCCGATTTCATGAGACGTTCCGACAAAGACTTTGATCCCTTTGCAGATGCCCCCGTGGACGGTGTGATTGCTGCCCAGTGTTCGGTTAAAATTATAGCTGGTCAGTTTTTATCGGATAAAAAAGTGGGCACCTATGTGGAGGTGGATATGTATGGTTTGCCCTCCGATACGGTTAAGAAAGAGTTTAGGACCCGCTTAGTGCCCAACAATGGCTTGAATCCTGTGTATAATGAAGATCCTTTTGTATTCCGTAAAGTTGTCTTGCCCGATTTGGCTGTGTTGCGCTTTGGCGTGTATGAAGAGAGTGGCAAAGTAATTGGTCAACGTATACTACCTTTAGATGGTCTGCAGGCGGGCTATCGGCATGTCTCCCTACGTACTGAAGCCAACTTTCCCATGTCTCTGCCCATGTTGTTTGTCAACATCGAATTGAAAATCTATGTGCCCGATGGCTTTGAGGACTTCATGGCCATGTTATCAGATCCTCGCGGTTTTGCCGGCGCTGCCGCCAAACAAAATGAACAAATGAAGGCCTTGGGTATTGAGGAACAAAGCAGTGGCGCCGCCAAAGATGCTGGCAAATCGAAGGAGGAGGAGAAGAAGGAAGCTCCTTTGGTGTTTGAGCCGGTGACATTGGAGTCGTTGCGCAGTGAGAAGGGTTTCCAAAAGCAGGCCAAGAAACAGAACAAGGAATTGGATACGCTGAAGAAGAAGCACACCAAGGAGCGCATGGGTGTGCAGAAGACGCAGAATGCAGCTATAGATAAACTCATCAAGGGAAAGAGGTGAGTATTAAAGGAGACGAAATGATGAAAATTAAGAGTTACTTAGTATGAACTACATGATTGTACTGGGAGTAGTTTAATGATTGTAGATGTTTTCTAAAGTGGTTTAAATTTGGGTATTTCTAAAGCTTGCATATCAAGCATGAAAGCCAATTAAGACCTTCATATTCCAACTCAATCTCCAATTGATTACATTTGTTAAAGAATATTTGTATAAGAAAAAACTAAGGTGAGTCATAGGCTTTAGAGAGGAATAAGGAGTTAAGAACCCTAAGAAAATGTACTTATGTGAGGAATTTCTACTTGACTACAACCAAAAGATTATTAATATTGTTGAAAAACTACAAGGAAGGATAGTTAAGACTGTCATATTCCAACTTAGTCTAAATTGGTGTAAATTTGGGTATTATTGGTTGGGTGTAATGCAATCAATATTATTATGCTTGAACATCAAGAAGGAAATCCAATTAAGACTTTCATATTCCAACTCAATCTCTAATTCAATACATTTGTTAAAGAATATTAGGTTTAGAGAGGAATAAGGAGTTAATAACCCTAAGAAAATGTACTTATGTGAGGAATTTCTACTTGACTACATCCAAAAGATTATTAATATTTTTGAAAAACAACAAGGAAGGATAGTTAAGACTGTCATATTCCAACTTAGTTTCAAACCTACATTCGGTTGAGAATATCTGAAATAAATTAGATGGAAGCAGATGATTGATTCTAGCACATATCTAAATTTGTATATATCATGAAATCAGTATTGTTAAGCTGGAAAAACTAGAAGGAAAGAAAGATAAGACCTTCATATTCCAACACATTTGCAAATTTAAAACGTTTGTTAAAGAATATTTGAAAAATAAAAAAATGAACTAGGTGATTGACTTTGGAATAAAGACTCAATTACTTCAATAAAATTATCCTAAGTGAAGAACATCTAGTTGAGCACTTCCAAAAGATTATTTAAATGTTTTAAAAACAAGAAGGAATGAGAGTTAAGACTTCCATATTCCAACTTATTCTCAAGTCAACCACGATTGGTTGAGAATATCTGAAGTAAATGAGATGGATGTTGATTATTGATTCCAAAACATAACTTAATTGGTCTAAATCTGGATATTTCTAGATGAGTATGTTTAAATCAATATTGTTAATATTGAAAAGCTGGAAGAAAAGAGAATTAAGACTTTCATATTCCAAGTCATTCTCTAAATGAATAAATTTGTTGAAGTAGATTTTAAAAGGAAGAAACTGAACTGGATGATAGGCTTGAATGAGGAATAGGGAGGCAATAACTTTAATAAAATTATCCTAAATGACGAACTTCTAGTTGAGAACATCCAAAATATTATTAAAACGCTCTTTAAACTAGAAGGAACTATAGTTAAGATTTCCATATTCCAACTCAAACTCAAGATCACCTCAAATGCTTGAAAAAATCTATTTAACTTAAGATTGACTATGAATTTAGAAAATAACATTAGATCTTCCATATTCCATGATTAATTAATACGATTTTAATTTCTTTTTATAATTCCCCTATCTTTCCTTTTACAGCAAAGATGAAATACGTAATGATTCTGCAATAAAAACTGCCATTGCAGAGCAAACCAAACAATGGACTGAAATGATTGCCCGGCATAAGAAGGAAGAATGGGATCTATTGCGCCAGCATGTACAAGACTCTCAGGAAGCCATGAAGGCTCTAATGTTGGTGGTGCAGGCTCAACAAATCAAGCAATTGGAAGAACGACATGCCAAGTAAATAAAAAGCTTTAAATTATACCTGAACTAAAATTATCATAATAAAATGTTATGTTTTCTTTATAGGGATGTCAAAGATCTAAATGCCAAACAGGCTAAAACCTCTGCCGATACCGCCAAAGAGGTGCAAAATGATAAAACCTTAAAAACTAAAAATGAAAAAGATAGACGTCTAAGAGAGAAGAGACAAAATAATATCAAACGTTTTATGGAAGAGAAAAAGGTATTAATTGAATTTGCAAATTAAAATAAACAAATATATTGACCTTTTATTCTTATATTGTTATGCAGCAAATTGGCGTTAAACAGGGTCGTGCTATGGAAAAACTAAAAGTGGCCCATACCAAACAAGTGGAGGAATTTAGTACTGATGTACAAAAGGTACGAAACCTAAAGCTCCTAGAAATATTACTACTCCTACTATTACCACTAATTGCACTATTTAGAAAATGATTGTTAATTTAGTTAGAATGCTAGAAGGAAAGATTGTTTAGACTTCCATATTCCAACTCATATTCAATTCAAACATATTTGATGGAAAATAGCTTTAGTATATGAGACTGAACTGAATTTGGTAAAGACTAGGATGAAATAAGAATTCTGTTAGGAAATTCCAGATGAGTACTTTTAAATTATTATTAATTTGATTAGAAAATAAAAAGGAAAGAGATTTAAGACGTTCATATTCCAACTCATTGTCAGATTGATCAATTTTAGTAATGGCTATTTGAAAAAGAAGAAACTGAAATAGATGGTTGGCTTTAGGTTGGAATAAAGATTCTATAACTTCAACAAAATGTTCTTATTTTCGGAAATTCTAACTGAGTATATTCAAATATTTATTAATTTGATTAGATAAGGAGTGAGATCGAAAAATTCTTAACACACGTTTTTCATTACATTTTTTAACCCAAGTATTATTTGAATTTTTTTTTGATCAAGTTACCTTTGAAAAACATGTCAGTTATTATGTGTAATGTCAATTATATTAATTTTTTTGTTAATCTGATTAAAATGAGTGACCAGAAAAAAGTGCGTACTGAAATTATTAAATATTTTCAACAAAACCCAACTTGGTCTTACAAAAAGTTGGCCAAGCATACAAAGGTCTGCCGTCAAACTGTTTCCAATGTTATTAAACAGTACCGGGAGAACTTGTCAGTTGATAGAAAACCTGGTTCAGGTAGAAGGAATGGTCCACATGATGTTTCTAAAGCCAAAAAAATAGAACGCATTTTCAAAAGAGCTCCCAACACATCCGGTAGGAAAGCAGCCCGGTTAGCTCAGTGCTCGGACTATTTGGTACGAAAAGTTAAAGCTAATGCAGGTTTAAAAACATACAAGGCTCAAAAAGTTCCTGACAGGAACGCTACTAAAAATTTAGAGGCCAAAAACAGAGCACGGAAATTGAAGTCAAGTTTTATAAAAAAATATTCTTGCTGCATAATGGATGACGAAACGTATGTTCTGGCAGATTTTTCGCAACTTCCAGGTCAAAAATTTTATGTTGCTGATGCTCGAGGGAATGTTGAAGAAAAGTTTAGGACCCAAAAGCAGACAAAATTTCCCAGAAAGTTCTTGGTATGGCAAGCAATATGCAGTTGCGGCAAAAGAAGCCACTCATTTGTTACAACGGGCTCTATAAATACCGAAATTTACATCAAGGAATGTTTACAAAAAAGGCTGCTTCCATTCATAAGACTTCATAATGTGTCCACTTATTTTTGGCCTGACTTGGCATCCTGTCACTATGGCAAACAAGCCCTTGAGTGGTACAAGAACAATAATGTGGTATTTGTACCAAGAGAGGCAAATCCTCCAAACTGCCCGGAGCTAAGGCCAGTGGAGAGATATTGGGCTCTTGTTAAAAGAGAATTGAAGAGTACAAAAAAGGTGTCCAAAAGTGTGGTAGATTTTAAACGGAGATGGACTACATGTTCGAGCAAAGTGACAGAAAGCACTATAAAAACGTTAATGGAAGGGTTTCCGAAAAAGGTTCAAAATTTCATCACTAGTGATTAAAACTATAAAAATAATTTTTTTTGTAAATTGTAATAATAATTTCAATCAAATAAAAAAAAAATTAAAGCTGTAAGTTTAGTGGTTTCTTTTTTATAAACATATATGTATGTTAAGAATTTTTCGATCTCACTCCTTAACAGGAAGGAAAGAAAGTTAAGGCCTCCATATTCCAACTTAATGTCAAGTTAAATACATTTGTTGGATAATATTTTTAGTAGATGAGACAGAACAAGGTGAATGACTTTGAAATAGTTTATTGAATGTAGAACTTTTCTAAAATGTTGTAAAATGTCCTATTTCTAGTTTAGCATATTCCATTAAATATTTTCAAGCTTGAAAAATATGATAGAGAGATAGTAAAGGCTTCCATATTCCAACTGATTCTCAAGCCAACCCTATGTTATTGGGGAATATCTAAGGAAGTGAATTCTAAACTAAATGGTTGGCTTTGGAGTAGTTTATTCATATTAGAACTTTTCTAGAAATATTTTAATTTAGCTATTCCTGGACCAGAACATTCTAATGATGATTGATGTAGTTAAAAAACACGAAGGAAAGACATTTGGGATTTCCATATTCCAACTTATTCTCAAATTAATCAAAATTTGCTAAAGACTAATTGGAAAAGAAGAAATTTTAGTTTTATTCTGGAATAAGGACTCTATAACTTCATCTACATGCTCTTAAGTGAGGAAATTATAGCACGGTGCTTTAAAATCATTGTTAATTTGGTTAGAAGACAAGAAGGAAAGAGTGTTGAGACTTTCATATTCCAACCCATACCGATTTTAAGCATATTTAGTGGAGAATTTCTGTAGAATACGAGCTTAAACTGAAGGACTGGCTTTGAAATAGTTTATTGATTCTAGAACTTCCCTAATAATATCTTAATTCACCTATTCCTATAGCAGAACATTCTAATGATGATTGACGTATTTACAAAACTCCAAGTAAAGTCAGTTAAAACTTCCATATTCCAACTTATTCTCAAATTAATCAAAATTTGCTAAAGACTAATTAAAAATAAGAAACTGTAGCTATAGTGTGGAATAAGGACTCTATAACTTTAACAAAATGGTCTTATGTGAGGAAATTACAGCACAGTGGCTTAAAATCATTGTTAATTTGATTAGAAGACAAGAAGGAAAGAGTGTTGAGACTTCCATATTCCAACTCATACCCAATTTAAACATATTTGGTGGGGAATATCTGTAGAATATGAGTTTGAACAGAATGATAGGCTTTGGAATAGTTTATTGATTCTAGAACTTTTATAAAAATATCATAATTCAGCTATTTCTAGAGCAGAACACTCTAATGATGATCGATGTAGTTAAAAAACACGAAGGAAAGACATTTGGGACTTCCGTATTCCAACTTATTCTCAAATTAATCAAAATTAGCTAAAGACTAATTGGAAAAGAAGAAACTGTAGCTTTAGTGAGGAATAAAGACCCTATAACTTTAACAAAATGGTCTTGTGTGAGGAAATTATAGCACGGTGCCTTAAAATCATTGTTAATTTGGTTAAAAGACAAGAAGGAGAGAGTCTTGAGACTTCCATATTCCAACTCATACCCAATTTAAACATATTTCGTGGGAACTATCTGTAGAATATGAGCTTAAACTGAATGACTGGCTTTGAAATAGTTTATTGATTATAGAACATTTCTAAAAATATCAGAAATCTGCTATTCCTACACCAAAACATTCTAATGATGATTGATGTAGTTAAAAAACACGAAGGAAAGACATTTGAGACTTCCATATTCCAACTTATTCTCAAATTAATCAAAATTAGCTAAAGACTAATTGGAAAAGAAGAAACTGTAGCTTTAGTGTGGAATAAGGACTCAATAACTTTAACAAAATGTTCTTGTATGAGGAAATTATAACCCAGTGCCTTAAAATCAATGTTAATTTGGTTAGAAGACAAGAAGGAAAGAGTGTTGAGACTTCCATATTCCAATTCATAACCAATTTAAATATATTTAGTTGGGAATATCTGCAGATATGAGATCAAACTGAATGATAGGCTTTGGAATAGTTTATTGATTCAAAAACATTTCTAAAAATATCACAATTCTGCTATTCCTAAACCAAAACATTCTAATGATGATTGATGTAGTTAAAAAACACGAAGGAAAGACATTTGAGACTTCCATATTCCAACTTCTTCTCAAATTAATCAAAATTTGCTAAAGACTAATTGAAAAAGAAGAAACTGTAGCTTTAGTGTGGAATAAGGACTCAATAACTTTAACAAAATGTTCTTGTATGAGGAAATTATAACTCATTGCCTTAAAATCATTGTTAATTTGATTAGAAGACAAGAAGGAAAGAGTGTTGAGAATTCCATATTCCAACTCATACCCAATTTAAACATATTTGGTGGGCAATATCTGTAGAATATGAATTTAAACTGAATGATTGGATTTGGAATAGTTTATTGATTCTAGAACTTTTCTAAAAATATCTTAATTCAGCTATTTCTAGACCAAAACATTCTAATGATGATTAATGTAGTTAAAAAACACGAAGGAAAGACATTTGAGACTTCCATATTCCAACTTATTCTCAAATTAATCAAAATTAGCTAAAGACTAATTGGAAAAGAAGAAACTGTAGCTTAAGTGTGGAATAAGGACTCTATAACTTTAACAAAATGGTCTTATGTGAGGAAATTATAGCAAGGTGTCTTTAAATCATTGTTAATTTGGTTAGAAGACAAAAAGGAAAGAGTGCTGAAACTTCCATATTCCAACTCATACACAATTTAAACATATTTGGTGGGAACTATCTGTAGAATATGAGCTTAAACTGAATGACTGGCTTTGAAATAGTTTATTGATTATAGAACATTTCTAAAAATATCAGAAATCTGCTATTCCTACACCAAAACATTCTAATGATGATTGATGTAGTTAAAAAACACGAAGGAAAGACATTTGAGACTTCCATATTCCAACTTCTTCTCAAATTAATCAAAATTTGCTAAAAGACTAATTGGAAAAGAAGAAATGTTAGCTTTAGTCTGGAATAAAGACCCTATAACTTTAACAAAATGGTCTTATGTGAGGAAATTATAGCACGGTGCTTTAAAAGCATTGTTAATTTGGTTAGAAGACAAGAAGGAAAGAGTGCTGAGACTTCCATATTCCAACTTATACCCAATTTAAACATATTTGGTGGGGAATGTCTGTAGAATATGAGTTTAAACTGAATTATTGGCTGTGGAGTAGTTTATTGATTCTAGAGCTATCTTAATCCAGCTATTCCTAGACCAAAACATTCTAATGATGATTGGTGTAGTTAAAAAACACGAAGGAAATACAGTTAAGACTCCAATATCCCAACCAATTTTAAAATTAGCTAAAGACTAAATGAAAAAGAAGAAACTGTAGCTTTCGTGTGGAATAAGGACTTTATAACTTTTACAAAATGGTCTTATGTTACGAAATTATAGCACAGTGACTTAAAATCATTGTTAATTTGGTTAGAAGACAAGAAGGAAAGAGTGCTGAGACTTCCATATTCCAACTTATACCTAATTTAAACATATTTGGTGGGGAATATCTGTAGAATATGAGTTTGAACAGAAAGATAGGCTTTGGAATAGTTTATTGATTCTAGAACTTTTCTAAAAATATCATAATTCAGCTATTCCTAGACAAGAACATTCCAATGATGATTGATGTATTTAAAAAACACGAAGGAAAGACATTTGAGACTTCCATATTCCAACTTATTCTCAAATTAATCAAAATTAGCTAAAGACTAATTGGAAAAGAAGAAACTGTAGCTGTAGTGTGGAATAAGGACTCAATAACATTAACAAAATGTTCTTGAATGAGGAAATTATAACTCAGTGACTTAAAATCATTGTTAATTTGTTTAAAAGACAAGAAGGAAAGAGTGTTGAGACTTCCATATTCCAACTCATAACCAATTTAAACATATTTGGTGGTGAATATCTGTAGAAAATGAGTTTAAACTGAATTATTGGTTGTGGAGTAGTTTATTGATTACAAAACTTTGTTAAAATTATCTGAATTCTTCTATTCCAAGATCAGAAGGTTCTAAAGATGATTGAAGTAGTTAAAAAAGAAAAAGGAAAGACAGTTAAGACTTCCATATTCCAACTTATTCTCATGTTTATCAAATTTGATTTGACATAAGAATGAAATAAGGATTGTATGACTTTAATAAAATGGTATTAAATTAGGAACTGCTAGTCTTTCCCGAAGGAAAATTAGTTAAGACTTCCGTATTCCAACTTATTCTCTTCTGAAACTACTAGATTAATAAATAAATAATAAATTTCTATTCTTTTTCATAGCTTTTAGACATGTACAAAGTGGAAGAAGAGGCCTATAAACTACAAGGAAAATCGGAATTCTTTGCCTAGAATTCAATCTCAGAGGATCCAAATAACAAACCCTGAAATAACAATAATAATAATTTTAACTAACTAACTGAAAAGAATAAAACCTAAACTGGGACTCATAAAATATTTTTCTAAAATCTAAAAACCCCCTTAAAGCCAAAACAAAGAAAACATTTTTTTTAAAAAAAAAGAACTCTTTTCAAAGAAAAACCAATAAAACTGGCTTGAAAAAAATGCAATCGAAATATTAAAAATTTAAGTAATTAATTAAAGAGAAAAAAAAGAACACATAAATTAATTTGTTAATTAATTTATATTAGAATTAAGTAAAAAAAACTAAATGTAAGTAAAAAATTAATTTAAATGAAAAACATTTAAGAATTATTTATACATAAGTTTAAATTTAATGAATAAATACAAACATAAGTAACAAAAAATCATATATTTAGTGAAGAAAAAAATAAATAATTAAATAGAAAAGAAAATATGTTTAAAAACCAAACAAATATACACCGATTATACAAAAAGAAATTTAACAAAACAAAAAATAAAATAAAATGAAATCTAGTCAAATTTATGATAAAAACCAAAACATTTAAATTAAACAACAGTTTAGTCATACAATTAAAATATTTAAACTTTTGAAAATGAAAAAAATAACCAAGAATTAAACAGTATTTAACTACAAAAACCTCCTCCTCCCTCAAAATAAACCTAAACAACAAATTGAAAGAAAAAATAATAATAAAAAATAAATACAAAACAAAAAACAAATTTAAAGAGTTTCCGTTTAACCACCTATAAACATAAGAATTTAAAGCACTTGGGGTAATTGAAACATTTTCATTAAAACAAATGTTAAAACTAGCAGGCAAATGGTACCAAATTGAAAAAAAGTACTTTTTAAATTTTTCCTCCAATCGCTCTAAAACCAGAATTTTCTTCTTAAATATTTTAAATTTTAACAAAAATTTAAGATTTATCCATTTTTGAGTAACTAATAAAAAGTACTTTTTTGGTACTTTAGTACCTTTTTAAAAAAATGTTTATAAGGACACAATCTTTCAATAAAAAACTAATTTAAATAAAATTTATACAATTTCACACAAAAGTACTAAATTTTATAAAAGTACTTTTTGTGGTACTTTTTAGAAATTCCTTAAAAATTCTCCAAATAAAGAATTGTTTATATAAATTTATATTAAATTAACTTAAATTATAAATTTTCCACTTTTTCAAAAATTTTGAGTAATTATTAAAAAGTACTTTTTTGGTACTTAAGTACTTTTTTAAAAAAATGTTTGTAAGGACACAATTTTTCAATAAAAAACTAATTTAAATAAAATTTAAACAATTTCACACAAAAGTACTAAATTTTATAAAAGTACTTTTTCTGGTACTTTTTAGAAATTCCTTAAAAGTGCTACAAATAAAGAATTTTTACACAAATTTTTTATAATTTTCATCTATAGAAAGAATTTTCTACATAAAATTATTAAATTTCAGGTAAAATTTTAGATTTTTTTTAGAAATTTGGCAAAAGTACTTTTTCGAAATTTGGTACTTTTTTTTAAAAAATGTTAGTAAATATAAAACTGTTGATTAAAAACAGAATAAAATTAAATTTAAACTATTTTAGCCCAAAGTACTAATTTTTATGAAAGTACTTTTTCTGGTACTTTTTAGAAATTCTTTAAAAATTCTCCAAATAAAGAATTTTTATATAAATTTATATTTAATGACCTTATATTATAAATTTAGCATTTTTTCTAAAAATTTGGAAAAGTACTTTTTTGGTATTTTAGTACTTTAACTGGTACTTTCTGATTTTTTTCTTAAATGATTATAAAAAAAAGAATTTTCTGCATAAATATAGAAAATATTAATTAAAATTAAAGATTTTGGCTCTCTTTTAGTAATTTTAAAAAAAGTACTATTTTGTACTTTGGTACTTTTTTTTAAAAAATGTTTGTAAATACATAGTTTTTCATTAAAAAAACTAAAATAAATAAAAATTAAACAATTTCACACAAAAGTACTAAATTTTAAAAAAAGTACTTTTCTGGTACTATTTAGATTTTTCCCCAAATCTCTGTTGATACAAACTTTTCTACATATATAAATAATACATTAACTAAAATTAAAGATTTTGAGCTGATATTTATTGCACTAATTGTAGAAATTTTTTGAAAAAGTAGTAGAAAAGGTACTTTTTTGAAAATTATACTTTTTTTGTATTATAACTATAATTATAACTGCAAGTTTAAAGTTAAAAAAGTAGTAGAAAGATTATTGTTCTGAAAATAGTACTTTCTTATGTTTTAACTTAATTTCAGATACCGTTTTAGAAAAATTAGCTAAAAGTTTCAAATTTTTGGATTTTGCAAAATTTTTTGAAAAAGTAGTAAAACAGTACTTTTTGCAAAATAGTACTTTTTTGGTATTTCAAATCCTTTCAGCTGCTGTTTACGAAAAATTAGTTAACAGCCTAAAATTGCGTGATTTTGCAAAATTTTTTGAAAAAGTAGTATTTAGAATACATTTTAAAAAATAGTACTTTTTGTGATTTAACTAAATTTCAGCTGCCGTTAATAAAAAACTAGTTAAAGCTTAAAATTTTGAGATTTTGCAAACAATTTAAAAATAGTAGTAGAAAATTTACTTTTTTTTAAAAATAGTACTTTATTATATTTCAACTCAATTGCAACTGACAATACTGAAAAACTAATTAAAAACTTAAAATTGCAAAATTTTTTTTAAAAAGTACTAAAAAGAGTACTTTTTTCAAATAGAAAAAATTTGAATGCATTTGAACTTAGTTTTAGCTGTAAATAATCGAACAGTTGTTAAAAGCCAAAAATTAGGTAATTTTTTAACATTTTGTGAAAAAGTACCTTTTATAGCACTAAAAAAAATTTTTGTTTTGAAAAAAGTGTAGCAAAGCTGTATTTATGCATTTTAACTCAAAATGATCCAAGTGTTTTAAATTCTTTGTCAAAATAATAACAATATACGTATTAAAAAAAATCCTAAAGAGCGAAGTTTATGCTGAAAGAAATTATTGTTAGATTTTAATTTTCTAATATTAAATATATTTTAATGCATTTATTCTAATAATTCATAAACATTTTGCAGTTTTTCCACTTTTTTTAAAAAAAGTAGTAGAAAAAGTACTTTTTTGAAAAAAGTACTTTTAGGTATTTTAACTAAATTTCAGCTGCATTCACTGAAAACCTAGTTAAATACCTAAAATTCTGCAATTTTGCCACTTTTTGCTAAAAAGTAGTAAAAATAGTACTTTTTTGAAAAAAGTACTTTTAAGTATTTTAACTCAATTTCAGCTGTATTCACTGAAAAACTAGTTAAATATCAAAAATTCTGTAATTTAGCAACTTTTTCCAAAAAGTAGTAGAAAAAGTACTTTTTTGAAAAAAGTACTTTTATGTATTTTAATTTAAGTTTCAGATTTAAATACTTTAAAAAACTATAATTAAAAGCTTAAAATTCTGTAGCTTTGAAACTTTTCGGTAAAAGTACCAGAAAGTGTACTTTTTTGAAAAAAGTACTTTTAAGTATTTTAACTCAATTTCAGCTGTAATCACTGAAAAACTAGTTAAATATCTAAAATTCTATAATTTAGCCACTTTTTGCAAAAAGTAGTAGAAAAAGTACTTTTTTGAAAAAAGTATTTTTATGTATTTTAATTTAAATTTCAGATTTAAATACTTTAAAACTATAGTTAAAAGCATAAAATTCTATAAATTTGCCACTTTTCGGTAAAATGACCAGAAAGTGTACTTTTTTGAAAAAAATACTTTTAAGTATTTTAACTCAATTTCAGCTGTATTCACTGAAAAACTGGTTAAATATCAAAAATTCTGTAATTTTACCAGTTTTGGCAAAAAGTTGTAGAAATAGTACTTTTTTGAAAAAAGTACTTTTAGGTATTTTAAAACAATTTCAGCTGTATTAAGTAAAAAACTAGTTAACTATTTAAAATTCTGTAATTTTGCCACTTTTTTAAAAAAAATTAGTAGAAAAAGTACTTTTTTGAAAAAAGTACTTTTAAGTATTTTAATTAAAATTCAGTTTTAAATACTGAAGAACTATAGTTAAAAACATAAAATTCTGTGCTTTTGTCACCTTTTGGAAAAAGTACAAGAAAGGGTACTTTTTTTGGAAAAAGTACAAGGAAAGGTACTTTTTTTGAAAAAAGTACTTTTAAGTATTTTAGCTCAAATTCAGCTGTATTTAGTAAAATTTTAGTTAAATACTTAAAATTCTGTAATTTTGTAACTTTTTGGAAAAAGTAGTAGAAAAGTACTTTTTAGAAAAAAGTACTTTTAAGTATTTTAACTCAAATTCAGCTGTATTTAGTAAAATATTAGTTAAATACTTAAAATTCTGTAATTTTGTAACTTTTTGGAAAAAGTAGTAGAAAAGTACTTTTTAGAAAAAAGTATTTTTATGTATTTTAATTTAAATTTCAGATTTAAATACTTTAAAACTATAGTTAAAAGCATAAAATTCTGTAGCTTTTGCACTTGTTGGTAAAAGTATAAGAAAGGATACTTTTTGGAAAAAAATACTTTTATGTATTTTAACTCAATTTCAGCTGTATTATGTAAAAAAACTAGTTAAATATTTAAAATTCTGTAATTTTGCCACTTTTTGCAAAAAGTAGTAGAAAAAGTACTTTTTTGAAAAAAGTACTTTTATGTATTTTAATTTAAATTTCAGATTTAAATACTTTAAAACTATAGTTAAAAGCATACAATTCTCAGCTTTTGCCACTTTTTGGAAAAAGTACAAGAAAGGGTACTTTTTTTGGAAAAAGTACAAGGAAAGGTACTTTTTTGAAAAAAGTACTTTTAAGTATTTTAACTCAATTTCAGCAGTATTTAGTAAAATATTAGTTAAATACTTAAAATTCTGTAATTTTGTAACTTTTTGGAAAAAGTAGTAGAAAAGTACTTTTTTAAAAAAAGTACTTTTAAGTACTTTAACTAAATTTCAGCTGTATGTAGTGAAAAACTAGTTAGATACCTAAAATTCTGTAATTTAGACACTTTTTGCAAAAAGTAGTAGAAAAAGTACTTTTTTGAAAAAAGTACTTTTTATGTATTTATACTTAAATTCAGCTGTATTTAGTAAAATATTAGTTAAATACTTAAAATTCTGTAATTTTGTAACTTTTTGGAAAAAGTAGTAGAAAAGTACTTTTTAGAAAAAAGTAATTTTAAGTACTTTAACTAAATTTCAGCTGTATGTAGTGAAAAACTATTTAGATACCTAAAATTTTGTAATTTAGACACTTTTTGCAAAAAGTAGTAGAAAAAGTACTTTTTTGAAAAAAGTACTTTTTATGTATTTTTACTTAAATTCAGCTGTGGTTATCGAAAAACGATTAAAAACTTTTAAATTGTGTAATATTTTTAGTTTTTTGCAAAAAGTAGTAGAAAAGGTACTTTTTACAAAAAAGTACTTTTAAGTATTTCAACTCATATTTAGCAGCAGTTACAAAAAAAATAGTTTAAAGCTGAATATTCTGTAATTTTGTCTCTTTTTTGAAAAGAGTGTGAGAAAAGGTACTTTTTTGAAAAAGTACTTTTATGTATTTTGTTATATAATCATGTGACGTTACTGAAAAACTAGTTAAAAGTTTAAAATTTCTTGTTTTACGAAATTATTTTCCTTAAATTACACAATAATTTTCTTAAGATTAAACTTTGCTTATGTAATTTATTATAACACTGAACAAAAAGTAAGAAAAATATATATGTATAGTATAAAATATATGATAAAAAAAAGAAATTCTTCCGTAAAAATTTTTTCTAACAGAAAAAAGCATTTATTTTTAAATGAAAACAAGTTTCTTAAAACAAAATAATATGAAATAAAATAAAAATGAAATTGAAATTTAACTAAAAATCTCAAATAATTTATAAATTTTTTTTTGTAAAATTTACAGGCTTTTTTCTCTCAAATAAACAAGAAAAAAAAACTAAAACAAATGATTTCATTGAACAAACTAAAACAAAAAATTAATTATTTTATATTGCTTAAAGCTTCACCAACCAGAAAAGAAAACAAATACTAACGAATATTGAAATTTAAATAAAACTTATAAAATGCTATTAAAAATTTAAAGAAAAAATATATATAAACTTGGATTAACTTTTATATGTGATACAGATGAAAATAAAAAAAAAAATAAGATAAATATTAAACTTTAACAAAAGAAATAATATAATTTAACACTAAATTAAATTATAACTTAAAAATTTACTTAGAAAACTCTTTAAATTTATAATTTCATTTGGTCGAAATCATTTAAAAATACTTTAAAAGAATCATTTTAAAATATAACTTAAAAGTAATTAAACAATTAATAACTAAAAGTAAACCTGCGCTGCGTATGAACTTATGAAAAAATAATAATTCAACCAAAACAAAAACAAAACAATTATTAAATAAATTATTTCTTTAGTCTTAACCAAAACACAGTTAGAAATCCAAAAGAAAACTAAATAATTTTGTTTAAATTTAATAAAATATAAAACTTAAAAATAATTTACAATAGATTTATTTGCAAAAATTATTTAAAAATTCTCAAAAAATTAAACAAAATAAGTAAATGGTATAAAAATGTGAACAAAACTAAGAAATTCAACACACTAGTGTAGCGACAAAACACTGTTGTAGCGACTCAACACTGTTGTAGCGACACAACACTGTTGTACCGACTCAATCAACAAAGATAACGGTACTAGAGTGGTGAGTTTGTGATAATCATGCAGCACTGAGAGAAAACATGTTAAAATCTTGTTTTAAAAGAGAGGTATGGCTAGAAAAAGTGTTTTAATATAGAAATTTTTAAACTTGATGCTTATTTTAAGTTTTTTTTATTGAGTACTAACAAACTACAAAGAATAAAATAAAGCCTGTCTGTTAATTTTGAATTAATTATTTCAATTTAAATTTTAATGAAGAAATTAAACTTTTAACATTCTTTAAACATTTTTGATTGCTATTTATTAAAATATTTAAATAATTTTTTTAAAATAATTTCCCTTTCATTTAAATTAACTCTAATTAATTATAATTTGTTTTTAATTTAAGTATTTATTAACCAAAGATTTAAAACAGTTTAATGAAAATAATAATAATAGAACAAAAATAAATAAATGTTAACAAACAAAAAAATTAAACCTCCCCCCCCAAAAAAAAAGAAAAGAAATCATCATAATTTAGTTGTTTAAGCCGAACAAAAAGGTATTAAAGAAAAATCAAGTTCATCAAATTTAAAAAAACCAAAAAAAAAATAATAAAAAACAAATATTTATTGTAAAAGAAAAAAAATAAAACAAAGTTATAGAATAAATTATGAAAAAAAAGAATATATATAAAATTAAAAGAATAATTGGAGTTTCATTTAAATAAACAAATAATTTAATTTCGACTTAGCATAAAATTCACATCATAAAAGTACTTTTAAAAGGTTGCAAAAATGTCATAAGCATTTTTTATCATGCAACTAAACCTCTTACAGAGAATCAAAAAAATGACAGTTGAATTTACAACAGGTAAGAGTTTGAAACAAGCTTAATTTCATCATTGCGGATTAAAAGCTTTTTTAATAATTTCACCATTTAGGACAGCTCTTGCCCACCATTAAACACATTCAACTTTTACTCAATTCTATAACAAGAAAATAAAAAGCTTTTTCATAACTTTACCATTAAGAGAAGCTTTAAAATCAGGCATGGAAAGAGTAGTATTAATGTATGTTCTGTTTTTGATTTAGAAAATAAAGTTTCGTTAAGCTTTTTTATTCAACAATTTTTCGAAATTTCTTTGGAATTAAAAAGAATTTTAACAAAATTAAACAAATATAATATATATATATATATACTTATAAATCGGTTTTAGGTTATTTTATTTCAAAAAATAAAGTTTCGTTAAGTTTTTTATATTGGCCCAAACAAAATATTTTTCTTTATTCAAATATTACTGGAGGTGTGTTATACAAATACAGTAAAAATTATATTGAAAAGCCTTTTGTTTGGAAAATAAAGTTTCGTTAAGTTTTTTTATTCAACAATAATTCGAAATTTCTTTGGAATTGAAAAGATGATTAAGTAAATTGAACAAATATAGAAATAAATCGGTGTTAGGTAATTTCGTTCTATTAAATAAAGTTTCGTTAAGTTTTTTAAATTGTCCAAATCGAAATATTTTTTCTTGATTCTAATAACACTTTAGATGAGTTTTATAAATACAGCAAAAGTTCTATTAAAAAGTTATTGGTTTGGAAAATAAAGTTTCGTTAAGTTTTTTTATTTAACAAAAATTAAAAATTTCTTTGGCATTGAACAGACATTTAAGTAAATTAAACAAATATAGAAATAAAAGTATTATAGCTAATTTCGTTCAAAAAAATAAAGTTTCGTTAAGTTTTTTAAATTGCCCAAATCAAAATATTTTTCTTGAATCTAATAATATTAGGGGTGTGTTACATAAATACAGACAAAGTTCGGTTGAGAAATTATTGGTTTAGAAAATAAAGTTTCGTTAAGTTTTTTTATTCACCAAAATTTTGAAATTCCTTTGGAATTAAAAAGAATTTTAACTAAATTAAACAAATATAGAAAGAAATTGATTTTAGTTAATTTCTTTCAATAAAATAAAGTTTCGTTAAGTTTTAAAAATTGTCCAAATTCAAATATTTTTCTTGATTCTAATAACAATTTAGGTGAGTTTTATAAATATAGCAAAAGTTCTGTTGAAAAGCTATTCGTTGGGAAAATAAAGTTTCGTTAAATTTTTTATATTGTCCGAAACAAAATATTTTTCTTTATTTTAATATTACTGGAGGTGTGTTATATTAATACAGTAATAGTTCATTTGAAAAGCTTTTAGTTTGGAAAATAAAGTTTCGTTAAGTTTTTTTATTCAACAAATTTTTGAAATTTCTTTGGAATTAAAAAGAATTTAAACTATATTAAACAAATATAGATAGAAATTGATTGTAGCTCATTTTTTTCAACAAAAAAAAGTTTCGTTAAGTTTTTTAAATTTTACAAATGAAGCTTTTCAAATTTTCTAATTTAAAATATTTTTCCAGATTCTAATAATACTGAACTATGTTATGTAAATACAGCTAAAATTCTATTGAAAATCTATAGCTTTAGAAAAAAAGTTGAAAAATTAGAAATTTCTTTGGAATTTTAAAGTAGATAGACTAATTCAAGCAAATATTAAAAAAAAATGTGGTATAAAAGTAAATGTTAATTATAAAAAATTTATTATTTTTATATTAATGTAGAGATTTTTCTTTGAAAAAAAAATGAATTGTTATATAAATTAGCTATAAAGTAGTTTATTTATTTAATTTCCTCTATTTTCATGTATTAATCTTGTTTGTTCATACATTTTAACTTAATTTAAGTTATGTTTGTTTTTTAAGCCAATTTGAATGTATACTGTTATAACCATCCCTGCTATGTGTTTACAATTTGTTCATCTTCGAGAAAACAACAACAACAACATTAACCTCTTGCAAACTCACCACTTTTGTTTATCAACAAAAAAAGCTTTATCCAAACAGCTGTTTGACAGAAATTTATTTATTACTTCAACAATTTTTACGACCTACATAAATAAATGTACATATGATAGATATAAGTTCAATTTATACAAATATTTACGCCGGTTAACAACTAGCAGAGATTGAGCAGAATCTATAGCAGAGTTATAAATAAAAATACAAAGAATTTCATCATTTGCAATAAAGAAAACTCTCGATAAAATGTCTATGTTTGGAGCAGAATTTGAACAGATTTGGCCAAAAGCCGGCTCGCAATTGAAATTAACAGAATTTGGCCGTAAACTATTGAAACAATGTGAAACGATTAAGAAGCCGGAGTGTAAGGAAGTGGATATAAATGAGTTTAAACGAAAGTCTTCAAATTTTCCATTGGAGGTGAGCACAGGGGCAAGGGAAAATCAATAAATTCTGATTAAATGGTTGTTAAATTAATTGAATTTTTGTTTATTTCAAGTTTGGCACAAATACTTGTCGTGTCTTAAGCCAACCCAAAGAACGTTATCCCCAAATACAAAAACAAATCGCCTCGGCTTATCCGGTGATACATGAGCGAGTCTTGCAATTATATTTGGACTTTTTGGAACATAAGTGTCAATATGGTAAGTGTTTATAGCTAGCGGTGTTGTGGTCTGTGTTTAAAATAATTTCACAATTTATATTAGTGTTTGTATTGTTTAAATTATAAATATGTATCTGTGGTTTTAATAATTTCGCAATTTATTTTAGAAATGCAAGATTATTTAAAACAAAGAGTAGAGAAAGTTGCCAGATATAAAGAAAATATTGTTATCTATAAGTAAAAGTAAGAATTCTAACTAACATGGAGATAAATTAATTAATTTTTTTAAAAATATCTCAAACTTTATTAGAATCCAGAAAAATATTTCGATTTAGACAATTTAAAAAACTTAACGAAACTTTATTTTTTGGAATAAGATTACCTAGAACCGATTTATTTCTATATATGTTTAATTTACTTAAATGTCTGTTAATTTTCTAAGAAATTTCGAATTTTTGTTAAATTAGAAAACTTAACGAAACTTTATTTTCTAAACCAATAGCTATTCCATATAACTTTTACTTTATTTATATAACCCACCTCTAGTATTATTAGAATCAAGAAAAATATTTCGATTTGGACAATTTAAAAAACTTAACGAAACTTTATTTTCTATTCTAATAACTTTTCAACAAAACTTTTGCTGTATCTATATAACTTACCTCCAGCAATATTATAATCATGAAAAATATTTCGATTTGGACAATTTTAAAAACTTAACGAAACTTTATTTTTTTAACGAAGTTAGCTACAATCAAATTCTTTCAATATTTGTTTAAATTACTTAAATCTCTGTGCAATTCCAAAGAAATTTTGAATTTTTGATAAATTAAAAAACTTAACGAAACTTAATTTTCTAAACCAATAGCTTTTTCATATAACTTTTACTGTAGTTACGTAACACATCTATATTATTATTAGAATCAAGAAAAATATTTCGATTTGAACAATTTAAAAAACTTAACGAAACATAATTTTTAGGAATAAGATTACCTATAACCGATTTATTTCTATATTTGTTTAAATTACTTAAATGTCTGCTCAATTCCAAAGAAATTTAGAATTTTTGTTAAATTAAAAAACTTAACGAAACTTTATTTTCTAAACCAATAGCATTTTTATATAACTTTTACTGTATTTATATAACATACATATAATATTATTAGAATCGAGAAAACTATTTAGATTTGGACAATTTAAAAAACTTAACGAAACTATATTTTTTAAACGCAATAGCCAAACATGGATTTCTTTCAATATTTGTTTAATTTACTTAAATGTCTGTGCAATTTCAAAGAAATTTGGAAATTTTGTTAAATTAAAAAACTTAACGAAACTTTATTTTCTATTCTAATAACTTTTCAACAGAACTTTTGCTGTATCTATATAACTTACCTCCAGTAATATTATAATCAAGAAAAATATTTCGATTTGGACAATTTAAAAAACTTAACGAAACTTTATTTTTTTGAACGAAATTAGCTACAATCAAATTCGTTCTATATTTGTTTAATTTACTTAAACGTCTGTTAAATTTCAAAGAAATTTCGAATTTTTGTTAAATTAAAAAACTTAACGAAACTTTATTTTCTAAACGAATAACTTTTTAATACAACTTTTGCTGTAGTTATATAACACACCTCCAGTAATATTAGAATTAAGAAAAATATTTCGATTTGGATAATATAAAAAACTTAACGAAACTTTATTTTCTAAACCAATAGCTTATCAAAAGAACTTTCGGTGTAATTATATAAATTACCTCTAGTAATATTAGAATCAGGAAAAATATTACGATTTGGTCAATTTAAAAAACTTAACGAAACTTTATTTTCTAAACCAATAGCTTTTCCATATAACTTTTACTGTATTTATATAACACACCTCTAGTAATATTATAATCAAAAAAAATATTTCGATTTGGACAATTTAAAAAACTTAACGAAACTTTATTTTTTTTAATGAAATTAGCTACAATCAAATTCTTTCTATATTTGTTTAAATTACTTAAATCTCTGTGCAATTCCAAAGAAATTTTGAATTTTTGTTAAATTAAAAAACTTAACGAAACTTTATCTTCTTTATTTTTTTAACGAAATTTTCGAAAACTGATTTCTTTGCAAATTTGTTTAATTCTTTGCAATTTCCGAGAAAATTTAGATTTTTTTTTAATTAAAAAACTTAACGAAACTCTAATCTAGTCAAGTCTCTAGTCTATTTTCTAGTCTAGTTAGGTCTATTCCCTAGTGTAGTTTCTAGTCTCTAGTCTAGTCCTCTAGTCTAGTATCTATTATAGTCTCTAGTCTAGTCTCTAGTATAGTTTCTAGTCTATTCTCTAGTCTATTTTTTAGTCTAATCTCTAGTCAGGTATATTATCTATTCTAGTCTCTAGTGCATTCTCCAGTATAGTTTCTAGTGTAGTCTCTAATCTACTCTCTAGTCTAGTCTCTAGTCTAGTCTCTAGTCTAGTCTCTAGTCTAGTCTCTAGTCTAGTCTCTAGTCTAGTCTCTAGTCTAGTCTCTAGTCTAGTCTAGTCTCTAGTCTAGTCTAGTCTCTAGTCTAGTCTCTAGTCTAGTCTCTAGTCTAGTCTCTAGTCTAGTCTCTAGTCTAGTCTCTAGTCTAGTCTCTAGTCTAGTCTCTAGTCTAGTCTCTAGTCTAGTCTCTAGTCTAGTCTCTAGTCTAGTCTCTAGTCTAGTCTCTAGTCTAGTCTCTAGTCTAGTCTCTAGTCTAGTCTAGTCTCTAGTCTAGTCTAGTCTCTAGTCTAGTCTAGTCTCTAGTCTAGTCTAGTCTCTAGTCTAGTCTCTAGTCTAGTCTCTAGTCTAGTCTCTAGTCTAGTCTCTAGTCTAGTCTCTAGTCTAGTCTCTAGTCTAGTCTCTAGTCTATTCTCTAGTCTAGTCTCTATTCCACTCTCATGTCTACTTTATAGTCTCGGCAATAGTCTAGTCCGTTTTTTTACCAAAACCCCGTTTTTTTCTCCCAAAAATTCCAAAAATAGAAAGCGAAAGTACTTTCTTACAAATGTCATGAATTAACCGCTTAATCATTTTCCAGGCAACTCTATAGAAAAAGAAATCTATGGAAAACTTACGCTCCCCGCCTTCATACAGCGTCTGTTGAGTCAGCGTTGTGCCAGTTTCTTTGGCAGAAATGATAAATTTTTGCTGTTGTCACGTGAACGTGGCTGCAGTGGTTTCATGGATGTGGGCATGCCACACGAAAAGCCTCCATTATTACTAAAAAACGTCTTGAGCTATGATGAAGTTAAGGTAAACTATTCTAAATTGTTACTATAAAACTCCCCTAATGAGCCTGTTAAATTTCTTTTGTATCCAGCTGTCAGCCTTATTGAGCGTTTCCTCGCACTCCGAATTAATAAATAATGGCAATCGCCAGAATTGTGGTGTCATAGAGAAAAATAAATCGCTAATAGAGAGAGAGGGAGTAGTGGTGGGTATTATAGGGGCACGATTGACCAGACGTGATGTCATGGAGTTTCAGGATATTATAGTGGCTAAAACGCAAAATACTAAAGAGAAGGGTTATGGTTTCCCCATAAACGAGGATACCACTAATTGTAAACATAAAGATTATCGTCGTATATGGAAGAAGTTTTATGAGGAGAAGGACTTTTTATTCGAGCAAGTGGCTAAGGATGGCAAACGTTTTGGCGCTGCCAAAAATAAGGACGATATATTCGATAATTTAATAATGAAAAAACGTTATGCCATATCCTTTGATACCCTATTGCTAGAGGCTGAGTCGAGAGCCCAGGCTGCCGACAAACAGGCCTATATACATGTGGTGGGCATAGGTTTGGGTGTGTGGAAGGCCGCCGAGCAGCAAGAGCAAATATTTTTGCAGACTTTTACCCAAAGAGTGAAATATTTGTTGCCCAAATTACAGCATATAGGGGTGTTGCATTTCTCATGGTTTTCTTTAACCGAATGTGGTGAATTGAAAAATGGTGGTATTTTAAAGTCAGACACACATCCCCAGGGAGGCATTAGATGTTTTTTGTCAAAACGAAACCCGGCTGACAAATTAAAGTCACCGGAAAATGATAATATGCTTTTGGTTATATCTTATGCTTGGGATGGCAATGCCTTGCCGGGCAATGAGTTTTGGATGGTAATTAAAATAAATTTAAAGCAATAGGTTTAGAATTTATTGTAATTTTGTTTTGTATTTTCCTTAGAAAATGTTGAAATCCACTGGAGATTCTTCTACTGCCTGCAGTACCTTGATAACCGAACTGCACAATCCCCATATTAATGAGGAAAGGGTGAATGGTGATAATTTACATGTGGCCACGGAAAAATATGGCATTATACATATCAAGGATTATGTTACTAAAATGGAAGAATAACTTATAGTTTAAATTTCAAGTTTTTTAACAATATTAATGTAAATTTAGTTAATTTTATGTTATTATTAGTATATAATAACTATTTTTAGTATTATTGTTGTCTTGTAAATAGTTTTATGTGATTTTTGTTTTAATAATTGTGCAATATTTATGGTTTTTTATTAAACAATTACTTTAGTTTAAAATTTTTAAATAAATGTTTATTTTAACCCAAAATCTAAGATAACTGGGAGTGTTGTTTTTTAAATAAACATAATAATTAAAAAACTTAACCAAACTCTAATTCTCTAGCCTAGTCTCTAGTCTAGTCTCTAGTCTAGTCTCTAGCCTAGTCTCTAGTCTAGTCTCTAGTCTAGTCTCTAGTCTAGTCTCTAGTCTAGTCTCTAGTCTAGTCTCTAGTCTAGTCTCTAGTCTAGTCTCTAGTCTAGTCTCTAGTCTAGTCTCTAGTCTAGTCTCTAGTCTACTCTCTAGTCTAGTCTCTAGTCTAGTCTCTAGTCTAGTCTCAAGTCAAGTGTCTAGTCTAGTCTTTAATCTTGTCTAGTCTCTAGACTAGTATCCAGTCTAGTATCTAGTCTAGTCTCTAATCTAGTATAGTATCAGGTCTAGTCTCTAGTCTTGTCTAGTCTCTAGTCTATTCTCTAGTCTAGTCTCTAGTCTAGTCTCTAGTCTAGTATAGTATCAGGTCTAGTCTCTAATCTAGTCTCTAATCTACTCTCTAGTCTTGTCTAGTCTCTAGTCTAGTCTCTAGTCTAGTCTCTAGTCTAGTCTCTAGTCTAGTATCTAGTCTAGTCTCTAGTCTAGTCTCAAGTCAAGTGTCTAGTCTAGTCTCTAATCTTGTCTAGTCTCTAGACTAGTATCCAGTCTAGTATCTAGTCTAGTCTCTAATCTACTCTCTAGTCTTGTCTAGTCTCTAGTCTAGTCTAGTCTCTAGTATAGTCTAGTGTCTACTCTAGTCTCTAATCTACTCTCTAGTCTTGTCTAGTCTCTAGACTAGTATCCAGTCTAGTATCTAGTCTAGTCTCTAATCTAGTATCTAGTCTAGTCTCTAGTCTAGTATAGTATCAGGTCTAGTCTCTATTCTACTCTCTAGTCTTGTGTAGTCTCTAGTCTATTCCCTAGTCTAGTCTCCAGTAGAGTTTCTAGTGTAATCTCTAGTCTAGTCTCTAGTCTAGTCTCTAGTCTAGTCTCTAGTCTAGTCTCTAGTCTAGTCTCTAGTCTAGTCTCTAGTCTAGTCTCTAGTCTAGTCTCTAGTCTAGTCTCTAGTATAGTCTCTAGTCTAGTCTCTAGTCTAGTCTCCAGTAGAGTTTCTAGTGTAATCTCTAGTCTAGTCTCTATTCTAGTCTCTAGTCGAGTTTCTAGTGTAATCTCTATTCTCGTCTCTAGTCTAGTCTCTAGTCTAGTCTCTAATCTAGTCTCTAGTCTAGTCTCTAATCTAGTCTCTAGTCTAGTCTCTAATCTAGTCTCTAATCTAGTCTCTAGTCTAGTCTCTAGTCTAGTCTCTAGTCTAGTCTCTAGTCTAGTCTCTAGTCTAGTCTCTAGTCTAGTCTCTAGTCTAGTCTCTAGTCTAGTCTCTAGTCTAGTCTCTAGTCTAGTCTCTAGTCTAGTCTCTAGTCTAGTCTCTAGTCTAGTCTCTAGTCTAGTCTCTAGTCTAGTCTCTAGTCTAGTCTAGTCTCTAGTCTAGTCTAGTCTCTAGTCTAGTCTCTAGTCTAGTCTCTAGTCTAGTCTCTAGTATAGTCTCTAGTCTAGTCTCTAGTCCAGTCTCTAGTCTAGTCTAGTCTCTAGTCTAGTCTCTAGTCTAGTCTCTAGTCTAGTCTCTAGTCTAGTCTCTAGTCTAGTCTCTAGTCTAGTCTCTAGTCTAGTCTCTAGTCTAGTCTCTAGTCTAGTCTCTAGTATAGTCTCTAGTCTAGTCTAGTCTCTAGTCCAGTCTCTAGTCTAGTCTAGTCTCTAGTCTAGTCTCTAGTCTAGTCTCTAGTCTAGTCTCTAGTCTAGTCTCTAGTCTAGTCTCTAGTCTAGTCTCTAGTCTAGTCTCTAGTCTAGTCTCTAGTATAGTCTCTAGTCTAGTCTCTAGTCCAGTCTCTAGTCTAGTCTAGTCTCTAGTCTAGTCTCTAGTCTAGTCTCTAGTCTAGTCTCTAGTCTAGTCTCTAGTCCAGTCTCTAGTCTAGTCTAGTCTCTAGTCTAGTCTCTAGTCTAGTCTCTAGTCTAGTCTCTAGTCTAGTCTCTAGTCCAGTCTCTAGTCTAGTCTCTAGTCTAGTCTCTAGTCTAGTCTCTAGTCTAGTCTCTAGTCTAGTCTCTAGTATAGTCTCTAGTCTAGTCTCTAGTCTAGTCTCTAGTCCAGTCTCTAGTCTAGTCTAGTCTCTAGTCTAGTCTCTAGTCTAGTCTCTAGTCTAGTCTCTAGTCTAGTCTCTAGTCTAGTCTCTAGTCTAGTCTCTAGTCTAGTCTCTAGTCTAGTCTCTAGTCTAGTCTCTAGTCTAGTCTCTAGTCTAGTCTCTAGTCTAGTCTCTAGTCTAGTCTCTAGTCTAGTCTCTAGTCTAGTCTCTAGTCTAGTCTCTAGTATAGTCTCTAGTCTAGTCTCTAGTCTAGTCTCTAGTCCAGTCTCTAGTCTAGTCTCTAGTCTAGTCTCTAGTATAGTCTCTAGTCTAGTCTCTAGTCTAGTCTCTAGTCCAGTCTCTAGTCTAGTCTAGTCTAGTCTAGTCTCTAGTCTAGTCTAGTCTCTAGTCTAGTCTCTAGTCTAGTCTCTAGTCTAGTCTCTAGTATAGTCTCTAGTCTAGTCTCTAGTCTAGTCTCTAGTCCAGTCTCTAGTCTAGTCTAGTCTCTAGTCTAGTCTCTAGTCTAGTCTCTAGTCTAGTCTCTAGTCTAGTCTCTAGTCTAGTCTCTAGTCTAGTCTCTAGTATAGTCTCTAGTATAGTCTCTAGTCTAGTCTCTAGTATAGTCTCTAGTCCAGTCTCTAGTCTAGTCTCTAGTATAGTCTCTAGTCTAGTCTCTAGTCTAGTCTCTAGTCCAGTCTCTAGTCCAGTCTCTAGTCTAGTCTCTAGTATAGTCTCTAGTCCAGTCTCTAGTCTAGTCTCTAGTATAGTCTCTAGTCTAGTCTCTAGTCTAGTCTCTAGTCCAGTCTCTAGTCTAGTCTCTAGTATAGTCTCTAGTATAGTCTCTAGTCTAGTCTCTAGTCCAGTCTCTAGTCTAGTCTCTAGTATAGTCTCTAGTATAGTCTCTAGTCTAGTCTCTAGTATAGTCTCTAGTCTAGTCTCTAGTCTAGTCTCTAGTATAGTCTCTAGTCTAGTCTCTAGTCTAGTCTCTAGTCCAGTCTCTAGTCTAGTCTCTAGTATAGTCTCTAGTCTAGTCTCTAGTCTAGTCTCTAGTCCAGTCTCTAGTCTAGTCTCTAGTATGGTCTCTAGTCTAGTCTCTAGTCTAGTCTCTAGTCCAGTCTCTAGTCTAGTCTCTAGTCTAGTCTCTAGTCTAGTCTCTAGTCCAGTCTCTAGTCTAGTCTCTAGTATAGTCTCTAGTCTAGTCTCTAGTCTAGTCTCTAGTCCAGTCTCTAGTCTAGTCTCTAGTCCAGTCTCTAGTCTAGTCTCTAGTCTAGTGTCTAGTCTAGTCTCTAGTCTAGTCACTAGTCTAGTCTCTAATCTAATCTCTAGTCTAGTCTCTAATCTAGTCTTTAGTCTAGTCTCTAATCTATTCTCTAATCTAGTCTCCAGTCTAGTCTCTAGTCTAGACGCTAGTCTAGTCTAGACTCTAGTCTTGTCTCTAGTCTAGTCTCGAGTCTAGTCTCGAGTCTATTCTCTAGTGTAGTCTTTAGTCTCTAGTCTAGTCTCTAGTCTAGTCTCTAGTCCAGTCTCTAGTCTTTAGTCTAGTCTCTAGTATAGTCTCTAATCTATTCTCCAGTCTAGTCTCTAGTCTAGTCTCTAGTCCAGTCTCTAGTCTAGTCTCTAGTATAGTCTCTAGTCTAGTCTCTAGTCTAGTCTCTAGTCTAGTCTCTAGTCTAGTCTCTAGTCCAGTCTCTAGTCTTTAGTCTAGTCTCTAGTATAGTCTCTAATCTATTCTCCAGTCTAGTCTCTAGTCCAGTCTCTAGTCCAGTCTCTAGTCTAGTCTCTAGTATAGTCTCTAGTCTAGTCTCTAGTCTAGTCTCTAGTCTAGTCTCTAGTCTAGTCTCTAGTCTAGTCTCTAGTCTAGTCTCTAGTCTAGTCTCTAGTCTAGTCTCTAGTCTAGTCTCTAGTCTTGTCTCTAGTCTAGTCTCTAGTATAGTCTCTAATCTAGTCTCGAGTCTATTCTCGAGTCTATTCTCTAGTGTAGTCTCTAGTGTAGTCTCTAGTCTAGTCTCTAGTCTAGTCTCTAGTCTTGTCGAGTCTCTAGTATAGTCTAGTCTCTAGTCCAGTCTCTAGTCTAGTCTTTAGTCTAGTCTCTAGTCTAGTCTCTAGTCTAATATCTGGTCTAGTCTCTAGTTTAGTCTCTAGTCCAGTCTCTATTATAGTCTCTAGTCTAGTCTCTAGTCTAGTCTCTAGTCTGGTCTCTAGTCTAGTCTCTAGTCGAGTTTCTAGTCTAATCTCAAGTCTAGACTCTATCTAGTCTCTAGTTTAGTCTATAGTCTAGTCTCTATTCTAGTCTATTTTCTAGTCTAGTCTCTAGTCTAATCTCTAGTCTATTCTTTAAATTTTTTGAATAAATGTTTATTTTAACCCAAAAACTATGATAACTGTGGTGTTGTTTTATAAATAAGCATAATTTTTAATCAAATTTGAAGGTTTCTTAACAATATTTTTAAAATTTCCAAAAAAAATCGTTAAATTTTGGAGATTTAGGGCCTTAAGTAGTTTATTTTGTATCTGGCAACACTGTTTTGTTTACATTTCAATAAAAGCTTACACAGGATGCCTGAAATGTGTGGTGAGTTTACAAACCACCCTGTTGCAAGTAACAGGATTACATAGAGATGCCTTAATGTTTATTACTTTTGGCGGTTTTTTTTTAAAGCTTTTAGATTTACCTAAATTGGGACCAATTGAAAAACTACGTATCAAGCTTATAAAATATATATAAAGACCTACGATAGAAGCTTCTAAAATGCAATATAAAGACGATTGAAGCTTATAAAAGACTACAAAAGGACATACGATCGAAGTTTCTAAGTCTATAACAGAAGCTTCTAAAATACTTTATAAAAATCTATGGTAGAAGCTTCTAAAATTAAATATAACTACCTACGATTAAAGCTTATAAAAGCCTTTTTAAAGACCTACGATTGAAGCTTCTAAAATCCTATATAGGGACCAAAGTTTGGAGCTTTTAAAAAACTATCTAAAGACCAACATTGGGAGCTTATAAAAAATCTATATAAATCTTGCAAATGGCTATATCCAGAGATCTTCTTGATATAATCTTGGTTTTTTATATATGTTTGTTCCTCGTCCGCTTTCTTTGTTTCTGCCACTCTTATGCCCAATTTCCCTTTTATCAAAATTATGTCTCCCTTCCTTTAGGATTTCCCCTGGAGCAACAACTTTATCCACAACTGAGCCTTACGGATTTTGTGCAACGTTTATTAAACAAACGTTGTGCAACTTTCATGGGTTCCCAAGACTATTATCTGTTACTAACGGGCCAAAAGGGCACGGCCATGGATGATTATAAAAAAGTGGGCACACCTCAAGAAAAACAGCCTTTGATATTTAAAGATGTTTTATCCTACGATGAAGCCAAGGTATTACTTTTCTTTACAAACCACAAACAAATCTTACTAAATCTTGCATGTAAAAGCTTTCAGCCTTTTTATCGGTAACCTCTCTAACGGAGCTAATCAATGATGGCAGACGTAATAATGAAGGTGTTATAGAACAGAATTTGAATTCTATCGAACGCGAGGGAGTGGTGGTGGGTATTATTGGAGCTAGATTCGAAAAGCCTATGGTTATGGAATATCAAGATATTGTAATAACTGCTGAACAAAATGTCAAGGAGAGGGGTTATGGTCAAACCGCCATAACCTTAAAGGAAATTGAAAAGGATGAGCATGCAAAACGTTTAATACAATACCGCCAGATGTGGCAGAAATTTTACGAAACACAGGATTTCTTATACCAACAAGTACCCCAGGATAATCCAAGATTTACTTTATTAAAATCTGGAGCTAGTAAATTCGACAATGTCTTGATGAAGAAACGTTATGCCATTACTTTCGATACTCTGCTGCTGGAGAGCCAGGCAAGAGCTGAAAAACTACAAAAGCAAGCCTATATCCATGTTGTGGGCATAGGTTTGGGGGTTTGGAAAGTGAGTGATCTACAAACCAAAATCTTTTTGGAATGTTTTACACAAAGAGTTAAACATCTATTGCCGCGGCTAAACAATATAGGTGTTTTGCATTTTTCCTGGTTCCATATGAAGGAGTGGCATGATTTGAAACATAATGGTTTTATGGCATCAAAAACACATCCTTTGGGAGGCATAAAAACCTTTTTGGAAAATCGTAATCCTGCCGAAAAGTTAACTAAAGAATTTAAGGATATGTTGTTGGTGATATCGTATGCCTGGGATGGTAATGCTTTGCCGGGCAATGAATTTTGGGTGGTAAGTTTTGGAGGTTAAAGGTTTATAAGAGTGTTTTATAATAGTTTTAATTTAAAGGGTTCTTTAAGTGGCTCCAATGATCCTTCTACCGCCTGCAGTACTTTAATATCCGAGCTTCACAATCCCCACATAAATACGGAGTATGTTAATGGTCAAAATTTGCATGTGGCTTCGGGAGAATATGGTGTATTGCATATTCAAGATTTTGCCAAGAAGATGTTGGAGACAGAGTGAATGTTTTTTTTAAGTATTCATAAATAAACTGTTGCATGATTGTAAAGCTAAAGTGTTTTAATTAAATTTGAATTCAGAAAAGTCTATAATTAATGAAGATACTTCTTTTAAAGGTTCTTAGAAGGAAACATTTTACTCAGATATCTGCTGTTTATGTCGGTATATGCTGTAGACTGTGGGTGGAGTTCTAAGTTAAAACTGACACAGCTCTCTCGCCTCTCCTCATCTTTATATTATCGTAGTACGTTTAAAACTCTTTTCTAATACGACTCAATATTGAGTCTCACTCTTTGATGTTGTCGTTTGGATATCATGTCTATTGATATCTCAAGTTTATCAACATTTTGATCTCATAAACTACTGGCGGTTGTTCAGGCAATAGTAGTTGTATAGGTATTGGATTTGAGTGATTGAAGTCGTCTCTATGAATAATGATCTCAGTAAAGCCGGACAACGTTCTCGCTCAGCTCTTAAATTAAATCATTTGAAGGTCTTTCCTGTTAGGACTCAAAGTGACGTCTAACTGTTTGATGTTGTCGTTCAGATGTCACCTCTGTTGGCATCTGAAGTTTATCCTTTGGACTGCTTGTGGATATGCAGGCAATAGACGTTATATAGGAGGAAGTTCTCTTGCCATTTCTTGATTAAATCAACTTTATATTCTCCTTATGACATTCGAAGTTCTGTTGTGAGTCAGAATCTTTGACATGGATTGAAAAGTAGCACATTCGATGGTATTACCTGTCATCATTCGATGGTCCTACCTAACATGTCTCAAGAGGGTCTCAAAAGGGATCTACGACATCAAACATTTGGATGTTTGATGTCGCAAATCCAACAAATTTATGAACGTTTAAACACAGGCAGTAGAAGTTAATCAGGACGGAGATCTCCCATTACTCCTTGATTAAGTCAAGGGTTTATTTCCTAGTGTATTTGAAGGTGCTCTCCGACATTTCTCGCCGGCGAAGGCAACTGTTTAATGATGTTGTTTGGATGTCTCCTTTGATTCCTCCTTTCAGGTTCATAAAACTACTATCGAATATTTCTTCTGACATATTTCGAGAGGTTTTACAACTCCTTGATAGTGTGGTTTGGATGTATCCTTGTTTATCAACGTTTCAACGACTTGCTCTTCTTGCACAGTCAGTAGAATTTAAACTGAACGGAGTTCTCTCTCTACTGCTTCATTAAATCCACGATATATTATTTAAATACATTACGAGAGTGTGTACAACAGTTTGGATATCTCCTATGTTGATTAACCAAGGTTATAAACATCTTCCATTCCTTGTTAACTCGCAGTGAATAGTATACCGAAGTGGTCCAACTCGTGGAACAGCTATTTGATATTGCAGTTTAGCCTCCTTAAAGCGAAGTGACCCTAGTATTCCTTATCGAGATACAGTCCATCTACTTCACGTTGTAGTCTCGTCAGTTGGCATCCTGAGATTATGAATTGAGTTCCGTTTCGAGGACAAGTCCAACTGTTTGACATTGTAGAAGTCTCTGTTGGCATTCCAAGAATATCAATCTTTTGACCATTTCTACTAATTGAAAAAGTGTTTGATGTCTCCTTTGTTGGCATACCAACATTATAAACATCTTCCACTCCTTGTTCACTTGCTGTGAGTATTATACTGAAGTGGCCATAGTATTCCAACTCGAGGCACAGTCCAACTATTTGACGTTGTAGTTTGGATGTCTCCTCAGTTATCATCCCGAGAATATCAATTGAGTTCCGTTTCGAGGGCAAGTTCAACTTGTTGACGTTGTAGTATTGATGTCTCCTCTATTGGTCTCGTAAGAATATCAATATTTTGATCACTTCTACTCCTTGAGAAGGTGCAGGAAGTATGTGTTCAACTATTTCACATCGTAATTTGGATGTCTCCTGTGTTGGCATATCAAGGTTGTCAAAATCTTACACTTCTTGTTGACTTGCACTGAATATTAAACTTAAGTGACCCTAGTATTCCAACTCGAGGTACAGTCCAACTGTTTGAAGTTGTAGTTTGGATCTCTCGTCAAGTCCAACTGTTTGGCGTTGTAGTATTGATGTCTACTCTATTGGCATCCCAAGAATATCTGTATTTTTACCACTTCTACTCCTTGAGAAGCTGAAGGAAGTAGAAGTTAAACAGGAGTGGAGAGAGAATTTCATCCTGACACTCAAGACGTCTGAAAGCAAGAGCAATTCGGATAGGGACAGATTTGGTGTTGCATGCAGACTTAATTGCGAGTCCATCTTCCTTCTCTTATTCTCTTCTATACCTCAATTGCGTGAAAATTGTTGGTATATTAGAGACTGAAAGATTGTTAAATTTGAGAACAATACTTGAATTTACCATGTCGTTCTCTCCAAATCTCTGAGTGAGCACTTCTACTCCTTGAAAAGGTTCAGGTAGAAGTAAAACAGGAGAGGAGAGACACTCAAGAAGTCTGAAAGCAAAAGCGATTCCGATAGGAACAGATATGATGTTACATGCAGCAGACTTAATTGCGAGTCTAAATTCCATTTCTTATTCTCTTCTGTCTTTCAATAGCTGAAAAATCTTTGGTGTATTGGAGATTATAAAGTTTGAGAAGAATTCTTCAATTTACTTGGCGTTCTCTCTAGATCTCTGAGTGAGTGCTAAATAAACGGTAACCATTTAGGGTCAGATATGAATCTATCTGCAAATATGATTGCAATACCAACCGGATTCTTTCCGCGGTTGAAGAGAGTTAGAACATTAGAGAAAAAATTGGTAAAGCTTGTAGCCAAATCTAAAACTTTTGGAGTCATTTAATTTTTTTTTGTATAAAAGAATTAAGGCTGAAATAACCCTAATATAATCTTAGTTCTAAATTGATAATCCGCCCAATTATGAATAAAAATTTCCCGGGAGTTTTTCCGCTTTTCTCATTTTTCCTATTCAAATTCAATGGGAAAAAACTCCCGGGGAACAAACTCCCGCGGAATTTTTTATTCATAATTGGGTTGAATAAGTCTTTATTAAATCCTAAAATTATTTAACATCTCCTTCAACTTATTTACCCCTCTCTTTGCAGGCACCTCCTTGGAAAAGGAATTATACAATAACATGTCTTTAATAGAGCTAATACAAAGACTACTAACCAAACGATGTGTAGCTTTTGGTAGTAGCGATGATCACTATCTCTTGCTGTCGGGTGAAAAAGGATTTGGTAATGATTATTTACTAATAGGAACTGCAAAAGAGAAGAAACCTTTAATTTTACAGAAAGTGTTATCCTATGATGAAATTAAGGTAATCTAACTTCTGCTAATTATTTAATGCAATTCCTATATTAAATATTTCCTTATTCATCTTTCAGCTGTCTTCTTTCTTGGCCATATCCTCTCATAGTGAGTTCATTAACAATGGCTCTCGTCTTAATGATGGCATCGTTGCAACAGATCTTAGCAAAATAGAAAGAGAGGGTGTGGTCATGGGTCTTATAGGCGCTAGATTTCAAAAGCCTTTGCTGATGGAATATCAGGATATAATGATAACACCCGAACAAAATACTAAGGAAAATGGTTATGGTTTTCACATTACAAAGGATAAAGAAACTATAGCTAATATGGATTTATTAAAAAAAATTGATTATCGAGCTATGTGGCAAAAATTTTATCAACAAAATGATGTTGTTTATGATTTGGCTCTAAAGGATGGACAACGTTTTGGAGAGGTTACCAAACCCCATCAAAGATTTACCCAGCACTTAATGTTTGATAATTTAATAATGAAAAAGAGATATAGTATACTATTTGACTTGCTGCTGTTGGACAGTCAGGCTAGAGCCAAAAAGCTTAATAAATTGGCCTATATCCATGTGGTGGGTGTAGGTTTGGGTGTCTGGAAGGTGGCCGAACAACAAACGGAAATATTTCTAGAAAGTTTCTATGCCAGAGTTTTGCAACTATTGCCTCAATTAAATAATATAGCAGCCTTGCATTTTTCCTGGTTTTATGCCACGGAATCAAGAAATCTAAAACATAATGGTTTTATTAAATCGGAAACACATCCTTTGGGTGGCATACATACATTTTTGGAGAATCGCAATCCCGCAGATAAGTTGCCGCCCCAATTCGAAGCTATGTTATTGATAGTTTCGTATGCCTGGGATGCTAATGCTTTGCCGGGCAATGAATTTTGGCTGGTAAGTTTTGTTATACTTTGTTTATTATTAAATAATTTACGTAATATTTATTTTTGTTGTCAGAAATCTCTACATGGCTCTAATGATCCCTCGACTGCTTGTAGTACTTTAATTTCGGAACTGCATAATCCTTTTATTAATATGGATTGGATAAGAGGTGATAATTTACATATTGCTTCGGAGGATAATGGTATTATGCATATCAGTGATTTTGTTAAACATGTTAATTGGTAGAAACTTATAAAATAATAAAGTACGAGGAGGAGGTTTAATATATGTAAGGATCTACAAATTAAGCTTATAAAATACTCTATGAAAATCTACAATTGAAGTTTATGGAAGACTTTGAAAGAAAGCTTTTGAAAGCCTATATAAAGACCAGCGATTGAAGCTTTTGAAAGACTATATAAAGAGCAGCGATTGAAGCTTTTGAAAGACTTTGAAAGACTATATAAAGACCTACGATTGAAGCTTTTGAAAGACTTTGAAAGACTATATAAAGACCTACGATTGAAGCTTTTGAAAGACTATATAAAACTTGGATTGAAGCTTATAAAAGACTTTGAAATAAACCTTTTGAAAGACTGTAAAAAACTCTATGAAAACCTACAATTGAAGCTTATGGAACACTTTGAAAGAAAGCTTTTGAAAGACTATCAAAAGACCTACGATTGAAGCTTTTGAAAGCCTATATAAAGACGTACGATTAAAGCTATTGAAAGACTATATAAAGACCTAGGATTGAAGCTTACAAAAGGCTTTGAAAGAAAGCTTTTGAAAGACTATATAAAGACCTAGGATTGAAGCTTATAAAAGGCTTTGAAAGAAAGCTTTTGAAAGACTATATAAAGACCTAGGATTGAAGCTTTTGAATGACTATGTAACCTAGGATTGAAACTTATAAAAGACTTTGAAAGAAAGCTTTTGAATGACTATATAAAGACCTACGATTGAAGCTTTTGAAAAACTATTTAAAGACCTACGATTGAAGCTTTTGAAAAACTAATTAAAGACCTACGATTGAAGCTTTTGAAAAACCAATTAAATACCTACGATTGAAGCTTTTGAAAGCCTATACAAACGTAGGATTGAAGCTTATAAAAGACTTTGAAAGAAAGCTTTTGAAAGACTATATAAAGACCTACGATTGAAGCTTTTGAAAGCCTATATAAACGTAGGATTGAAGCTTATAAAAGACTTTGAAAGAAAGCTTTTGAAAGACTATATAAAGACCTAAGATTGAAGCTTTTGAAAAACTTTGAAAGAAAGCTTTTGAAAGACTTTGAAAAAGACCTTTTGAAAGACTTTGAAAAAAAGCTTTTGAAAGACTATATAAAGGCCAACGATTGAAGTTTATATAAGACTTTAAAAGAAAGCTTTTGAAAGACTTTATAAAGACCTACGATTGAAGCTTTTGAAATACTATTTAAAGACCTATGATTGAAGCTTTTGAAATACTATTTAAAGACCTACGATTGAAGCTTTTGAAAGACTATATAAACCTAGGATTGAAGCTTATAAAAGACTTTAAAAGAAAGCTTTTGAATGACTATATAAAGACCTACGATTGAAGCTTTTAAAAGACTATATAAAGACCTAAGAATGAAGCTTTTTAAAGACTATATAAAGACCTACGATTGAGGCTTTTAAAAGACTCATGATTGAAGCTTATAAAAGATTTTATAAAGTGCAAAGATTAAGGCAAATAAACGACTATATAAAGACCTATGATTGAAGCTTAAAACACACTATTTAGAGTCCTACGAATGAAGCTTCTAAAAAACTATATAAAGACGTAAATTTCTGTGGATAATTAGGAAATTTTGTCGAACATTTTAGGAATTGTGGTATCAACAAATCTCTGGCTGCACTCCAGTGATCGACAATAAAAAAAAACAAACATTTCTTTATAATATGGAATTAAACAAAACATTTATTGTGGGAAAACACCAAATGACTCATTCGATAAAAAAAAAACACAAACAACCCCAATAAATTCTTCAACACAGATAGACAGATACCTACACATTCAATCAGTCTGCTTAACTTCATCTTGAAACATGTCGGTATTTGGTAAAGAGTTTACTAAGGACTGGCCCTTAAATGATTTCGATAGAAATTTAACAACAATTGGCCATCAACTCTTGCAAAAATGTTTAGAAGTGGAAAAACCAAGCATTAAACAAATAAATATACAAGAATTTATACAAAAATCTAATAAATTTCCTTTGGAGGTAAGAGATAAATAAATTTGAAAAAATATAAAAAAAAAAATTATTTTTTTTATAGTTCCCCATACAGACATGTCGTGTAAAGTCACAACCTGTAGAACGTCATGCTTTAATACAGCAACAAATTGCCTCAGCCTATCCCTTGATACATGAGAAGGTGTTGTATTTGATTATAGACTTTTTGCAGCATAAATTGAAGTATGGTAGGTTTGTGTGTCAGTGTATTTAGAAAAAAGCTTTTGAGGTGGTGAATTTGAAATAAGCCGCTAGTTTGTAGGGTGGCCATATGTTTAAGCTAATTCAGTGTTATGGCGTTTTTTAACGCTATAATAAATATATTAAGAAATGTTAAGAAATATATTATTAAAGTGTTAAGAAAATATTTATTAAGCTAAATTTTCTTTTAGGTTCCTCCCGAGAAAAACAACTTTATAACAACATGAGCCCCTGTGAATTTGTACAGCGATTACTAGTTAAAAGATGTGTTAGTTTCGTGGGATTTTATGATAGTTATATATTAATAACAGGAGAAACAGGATGTGGAGAAAAATATCTTAAAGTTGGTACCGAGGAGGAAGAGCAGCCCTTAACTCTGGACAATGTTTTAAGTTATGATGAGATCAAGGTAAAAATATTCTTAAAAAACAGAGTTTATAAAATGTTAATTTTCTGCTATAGATTTCAGCTCTTTTATCAGTTACTTCTCATAGTGAATTTATTAATGATGGCCGCCGTAATAATTGTGGTAAAGTTGAAAAGGATTACAATAAAATCGAGAAACAGGGTGTGGTAGTGGGCTTAATAGGGGCCCGCTTTGCACGGCTCGACAGAATGGAATGTGAGGATATAAAAATAAGCAAAACACAGAATACATTGGAGAATGGTTATGGCACGCAAACAAAGAATGATCTAGTTACAGGGGTCCTGCAATATTTATTCCCAGCTAAAGCTATAACTGAAGAGATTGAAAAACTACAAGACTATAGACTTTTATGGAATAAATTCTATGAAGAACCAGATCATTTATATAAAAAAGTCTCTATAGATAATAAACGTTTTGGTGAAAGCTTAGATTGTGAAACAATTTTTGATAATTTAATAATGAAAAAACGTTATGCAATTTCCTTTGATACTTTGCTGTTGGAGGCCAACGAAAGAGCTTTAAAAGCTAACAAATTTGGTTATATACATGTGGTGGGCATTGGTTTGGGGGTGTGGCTGGGTGCCCAGCAGCAGGAACAAATCTTTATGGAAAGTTTTCAGCAACGTTTGAAATATTTATTGCCGCAACTCAAACACATAGCAGTGGTGCATTTGTCATGGTTTCATTTAACACAATGGGGTGATTTAAAAAATGAGGAGATTTTCTCATGCGAAGGACATCCCAAGGGAGGGATTAAGATATTAATATCGAAAAGAAATCCTAATGAGAAACTGGTAAGAATATAAATAATTTATAGGAAATACTTTAATAAAATTTAATTTCATTAGCTACCTCCCTATGATAATATGCTGCCGGTGGTGTCATATGCCTGGGATGGTAATGCCTTACCGGGTAATGAATTTTGGAAGGTAAGATACAAATTATTTCAGTATTTCAGTAGCATCAAGTTTTTTTATAATCATTTTTTAATTTTAGCACTGTTTGGCCTCTTCTAATGATCCCTCTGCCACCTGCAGTACCTTAATATCGGAACTCTTTAATCCTCACATTAATACCCAGTATGTAAATGGCAAAAATTTACATATAGCTTCTCCCAAATATGGTTTAATACATATAAAAGATTATGCCGAGCAAATCTTAAACGAAAATGTGTTAACAAAATAAGTTTAAAGAATGTAAAGTTGTTATAAATACTGAATGTTTATTAAATGTTAAAGAAAGTGAATTATATGGAATATAACATGTTTAAGTACTTATTTTTATATCAAGAGCAATTGATTAGAGTTCAAAAAATATAAAAGAATATGGAAAGACCTACAATTGAAGTCTATAAAATACTGTCCAAAGACCTACCAAGAGACTACTATTGAAGCTTATAAAAGATTATCTAAAGACCCACGATTGAAGCTTATAAAAGACTATCTAAAGACCCACGATTAAAGCTTATCAAAGACTATCTAAATACCTACAATTTAAGTTTTTAAAGACTATCAAAAGACCTACGATTAAAGCTTATAAAAGACTATCTAAATACCTACGATTAAAGCTTATAAAAGACTATCAGCCCAATTATGAATAAAAACTTCCGCGGGAGTTTGTTCCCCGGGAGTTTTTTCCCATTGAATTTGAATAGGAAAAATGAGAAAAGGGAGAAAACTCCCGCGGAATTTTTATTCATAATTGGGCTGTATATAACGGCTTACGATTTAAGCTTATAAAGGACTAAATAAAGACCTGCAATTAAGGCTTCTAAAATACTATATAAAGATCTACGATTGAAGCTTATAAAAGGCTATCTAAACACCTACAATTAAAGCATATAAGAGATTATATGAAAGTTTATACACAATTCTAGGAATTTAATAAAAAAAATTACACTGGCAACACTCTGGCAAGAGCCGGCCGGCTGATAAGATAAATAAACAAATAAAAACTGCGTATGGTCACAGACAATTTTTGCAAACAAAAGAACCATTTAAATCTCAATATTACTTCAGCATTTGGCAAATCTATTTCAAAGCCAAAGCAAGCAAAAATAACTTGGTGAACTTGATAAACTAGAACAAAGAAAATCAACCAAAGTTATTGTCTAAATAACTTGTTAAAACATTAATTAAAAAAATGTCTATATTTGGCAGAGAATTTGAAACAGACTGGCCTTTAACTAATTTCTCTAAAGATTTGACAAGTTTTGGCCAAGAACTTTTACAAAAATGTCTAAGTGTAGAAAAACCTAAACCAAATCAAACAAACGTAATAGAATTTTTACAAAAATCTAATGAATTTCCCATAGAGGTAAGCAAACAATGACTTACAAACACAGCAAAGTATTAAATATTACATTTACAGTTCCCCATTAATAGTTGTCGCCTAAAATCACAAACATTAGAACGTTTACCCAATATACAGCAGCAAATTGAATCAGCTTATCCAGTGATACACGAAAAAGTATTGTATTTGATTATAGATTTTTTGGAGCATAAATTAAAGTATGGTAAGTTTGTACGACTCATTTCATTAACAATATGGCAGCTACTTATAAACAAAGAGCTTTTAAAGTGGTGAGTTTTTAATACACCTCTTTTTTAAAGAGTGGCCATATGTTCAAACAGTTAACGTTTTAATGCAATGTTGTAATTTAAGAGACATAACGGTAAATATTAAAAACAAACAAGTAATTTTAATTTAACTTTATATTTAAAAATATTTTAAAGCTTCTTTGTATTGAAAACGATATGAATATAAAAATTTCTGTTTTTTCCAGGCTCCTCTAAGGAAAAACAACTGTATGCTCTTATGAGCCTAACCGATTTCATACAACGTTTATTAAGCAAACGATGTGTCATGTTTGCAGATGCAATAGATCAATATATTCTAATTAGCGGGGAAACTGGTGAAGGAGATGACTATTTAAAAGTAGGCACCGAACAGGAACAGCAGCCTCTAACCTTAAACAATGTTTTAAGTTATGATGAAGTGAAGGTAAGAAAAATAAAGCAATTTTAATTAATAATAACTAATAAAATATTTTAAATAATAAAAAAAAACAAGATTTCAGCTCTTTTATCAATTACCTCACGCTCGGAATTCATTAACGATGGCAATCGCGACAATGCTGGTAGACCCGAACAGGATTTAAGCAAAATTGAAAGGGAGGGCATAGTGGTGGGTCTTATAGGAGCCCGCTTTGCCCGAGAAGAACGCATGGAATATGAGGATATTTTCATAACCAAACAACAAAATACCCAAGAAAATGGTTATGGTTTAAGGCCGTTTAAGAAATCCTATAACATGGAAAAATCAAGGGACTATAGACATGTATGGAATAAATTCTATGAGGAACCAGATCATTTATATGAAGAAGTCTCTATAGATCATAAAAATTTTGGAAAATGCTTCGAAGAATTTGAGGCTATTTTTAATAATTTAGTGATGAAAAAACGTTTTGCCATCTGCTTTGATTTGTTGCTTTTGGAGGCCAATGAAAGAGCTTTAAAAGCTCAAAAGTTAGCCTATATACATGTGGTGGGCATAGGTTTGGGAGTTTGGCTGGCTGCGGACCATCAAGAGAAAATCTTTATGGAATGTTTCCAGCAGCGTTTGAAATATTTATTGCCCCAGCTGAATAATATAGGAGTGGTGCATTTTTCTTGGTTTAAATTAAATGGATGGGGAGAGATGAAAAATGATTCCATATTGAAATCAGAAGCACATCCCCGAAATGGCATAAAAATATTGATATCGAAAAGGAATCCCAATGAGAAATTGGTAATTATAAAGCAAAACCAAATAGAATTTTTAAATTTATATAATTTTCTATTTAAAAGCATGCACCCTATGATAATATGCTGCCGGTGGTATCATTTGCTTGGGATGGTAATGCCTTACCAGGTAATGAGTTTTGGATGGTGAGTGTAGATTAAAAAAAATTTTATTTTTTAATTAAAATTTTGTAAATAATTTCTTTTTAGGGTTCTTTGGTCTCCTCAAATGATCCCTCTGCCGCTTGCAGTACTTTAATAACCGAACTTTTTAATCCTCATATTAATACGCAGTATGTTAATGGCAAAAATTTACATATAGCTTCTCCAAAATATGGTTTAGTACATATAAAAGATTATGCCGAAAAAATCTTAAATAAATGTTAAAGAAAGAAAATTATAGGGAATATAACATGTTTAAGAAATTATTTTTATATCAAGACCAACTGACTAAAGTTCAAAGCATTTAAAAGACCATCTAAAGACCTACCGTGGAAGCCTATACAAGACTATCCGAAGAAGACCTACCATTGAAGCTTATAAAAGACTATCAAAAGACCTACGATGGATACTAAAAAATGTCCTATCACTTGGCTGACTCCAATTTCTATATATTTTGGGTCATTTGGCACATATGTGCTCTTTGTAGTGCAGAGATAAGACAATTGGTTACTTTATACATCCCAGGTAATTTAGCGTGAAGATAATTGTCATTTTAGTGTCTCTAAGTAATCTAGAGTGAACATTTTGTGAGTAATTCGTATAGAATGGTTTTATACAAATTGTATTGATATAATTCTCATACAGAACTGCTGGAGAGATTATGATTGTAATGATGATGCTGGCAAACGTTTCAAATAACTGTCACTAAACGATGTCAACAAGACATGGGCAACAACAACTCTTAAACAAAAACATAGAGATTAAAAACATACCAAATGTAAATCTCCTACCAAACAATCTTGTCAAAACAATTGGCACATCGGTTAATGTGGAAATCAATGATGCTGATATTTGTAATTCATATCTGTCATGACTGTCTAAAGTCTTAAGATTAAAGCTTCTAAAAGTCCTACGATTGTTGCTTCTAAAAGACTACCTAAAGACCTACGATTAAAGCTTATAAAATACTAGCTAAAGTTCTACGATTGAAGCTTATAAAAAATATTGTTACGAAATTTTACTTGAATACAAATATAACGATTTAAACGGCTGATTTAAAAGTAGCTTTCAAATAGCAGTGCTGTAATAGCAAACTGTAACATATCTGTGGGCATAGAGAATTATACATAAAGACGAGATTTGTCAAACAAAAATACAACAAATCATATGTCTGATACAAAAACAAAATACATTAACTAACATGTATTTTGTTGTTGCCAGAGATAGGTTTTTGACAACAGACTTAGGTTTTTGACAATTACGTCTCGTCTCTATGTTACCCTATGTCTGTGGGCATCACTCCCTGTCTATACTTGACAAATATTTATCATAACAATTAATGACGTTTGTTGTCAAGACAAAGTTGTCTGAGCAAAAGCACTAACAATTTTGTCATAACGAAGCAATAATACTAATAAATGAAGACTATACCTGATAATTTTTTAACTTGACAACGATTTTGACGTTTATCATGATAAAAATTTATTAGGTATAGACAGGGAGTTATTAACATTGAATAAAAAAGCTTTCAGTTGACCATTGATCGTAAGTATGGCAACGCTGTTTGCTGCGACCGTATATTCAAATTCGAATATTCAGTTAAAGAACATTGCAGAAAGTACACCACAGATGGCGTATGTATTAGAAAGCTCTAGACAGTTAAACAGCAATCTAGAGTGCAGATGGCAGTGTTATAAATAGTGGCAGAGGTTGAGTTTATCTGAGACGGTATTTGAATAAACATCAACTGAGTGCCTTAAAGTGTGCTGTATTTTAAAGTGAATTCGTGTACATTATAAAGTGTGTCTGTATTTCTGCGAATTTATAAACGTGTATAAAAAAAACATTCGAGTGACTATTAAATTCTGTTGTTGTACAATTTTCAAACTACTAAACGGCTTTTATTTGCAATTAAAAGTATCCGGTTTATTTAAAGGAAATAAATCAACGTTTTAAAAAGGTTAAAACGTAACAATATATACATAAAAGAGTAACGTTCATAGGCAATAACTAGATAGGTAACTGAGAGCCAAAAACCTAAGTCTGTTGTCAAAAACCTAATTCATGAGAATGTATTGCATGTATTTTGTTATTGTATCACCTGTATGTGTGAAAAGAGAGTACTTTTTCAATATATATTACTCTCTCCTTCCGTTCTATGTGTTTATTCTATGGTAACGTTGCTAACTGAATAACTGACTGACTGTTTCATCATCGCACAGCCCAAACGACTGAAGACCCCAAAACGATCCGATAAGAAGGGATTTTTGGAAATTCGAACGTTTAGGGGGTAAAAAATGGTAAATTCGGTAACCTTGTATCTGCAAAACTAATAAAGATACAAAAAAAACTTAAAATTGCATGTTACTCCATTTAAAAAATAAGCTGACAGGTGTCTGGTACTTTTTCGAAATTCGAACCTTTTTGGGTACAAAAAAGGGTACTTTTCTGGCATCCTATGTAACTTTTAAACGAATAGACATAGATAACACACATTTCGCATTCTTTACCTATCGAAAAATAAAAAAATATAAATTTGGTACTTTTTGGAAATTCCAACATTTAAGGGATAAAAATTGTGTTTATTTTTGGTACTTTTTTCATAAAATATGTTTGTTTTTATAAATTCACATAGACATACGAATATTTTATTTTGAGCTGCCACAACGATACAGAAATTTATTTCAAAAAAAAATTTCCACTGAAATGGGGATAAAAAAGGTACCAACAAGGGGATAAAATCGGGAAAATAACATTTGTTTGCAAATTATTAATACAATTTGTTTTAACATTGGTGGAATCATAGCAAAATTAACTAACAGGTTGTTATTTGGAACTCGAGTGCCAAGGTGTATTTTAGGCCAAATCCGGGTAAACAGTTTGGTACTTTTTTTAAAACATATCTATTCTTGGGCACATTAACACATCGTTTGAGACAAGTCTGTAGCATAAACAATTTTTGCAAAAATGGAATAATTTAAAATTTCAAACTTGAGGGATGGTCATGGAGGAAAAGCGCAATTGGTACTTTTCTCCTAATGGTACTTTTTTAACATTTAAAATTATTTCACTTATCGACATTAAAGTTAGCTGATATGTATCTGAGTGAAGTTAGTGTTAGAAATAGGGGGAAATATTTAGGTACCAAAATATGAGAACTGAACTATAGGGACTTTTTTGTTCTTCTAATGGTACTTTTTGAATATTCTTTAATAATGGACCTAGAATTATGAAATTAAGCGTATATGGTCCTAAGTGAGTTAAAATTCAAGGGGATACTCCTGATGCTTTTTCTTTATTCTAATGGTACTTTTTTGGATTTTCTATAATAATGAACCTGGAAAAATTAAACTAAATAGAAATCAGATAGGATAGAATGATTAAATATTTTGAAAATTATGTTATTTACTATGTTAAGATGTTTCATGCTACATAAATAACACATTTGTATACCCTTCACCCTCGTGAGAAGGGTATATATAAGTTTGTCATTCCGTTTGTAATTTCTACATTTTTCATTTCCGACCCTATAAAGTATATATATTCAGGATCCTTATAGATAGCGGAGTCGATTAAGCCATGTCCGTCTGTCTATCTGTCCGTCTGTCTGTCTGTTGAAATCAATTTTCTGAAGACCCCAGATATCTTCGGGATCCAAATCTTCAATAATTCTGTCAGACATGCTTTCGAGAATTTTGCTATTTAAAATCAGCAAAATCGGTCCACAAATGGCTGAGATATGAGGAAAAAACCAAGACAACCTCGATTTTTGACCTATATCTGGATTACTAAGACATTAATATAGACAATATGGATATCTAATGTTAGATATTTCAAAGACATTTGCAACGACGTATATAAAACCATAGTAAGGTGGACCTACAATGGGTCAAACTTGGGAAAAAAAATTTTTAACCCGAATTTTTTTTTTACAAAAAAAAAATTGAAAAAACAAAAAAAAAATTTTTTAAATTTAAAAATTTAAAAAAAAAAATATAAAATTTAAAATAACAATCGAAAAAAATTTTTTTCCAAAAAATTTAAAAAAACAACTGGGAAAAAAATAAAATTTTGTTTACCTAAAAATATTTAAAATTTTGAAGTATAATTTGGTGAAGGGTATTATAAGATTCGGCACAGCCGAATATAGCACTCTTACTTGTTTAATTGTACATTGGTATACTTTTATTTTAATATCAAAATATATTCTAACGAAGTAGCGGGTAATATGCTAGTTAAATCATATAAAAGATTATCTAAAGTCCTACGTAATCTGTGAATCTAACTATATAAATACCTGCAATTAAAGCATTAAAGACAGTATATGAATACCTACGATTAAAGCTTACACAAAATTCTAACAATTTAATATAAAAAAATACACTGGCAGCACTGTAAGCGGGGGCCGGCTGGCTGATAAGATAAACAAACAAATAAAATCCTGCATATGGATTGTTATTGTATTTGTATCTATACATATTGTTGTTTATATTATATTATATACATATGTTAACATATTATACATTTTTGCAAACAAAGGAACAATTTAAATCTCAATATTACTCCAGCATTTGGCAGATATATTTCAAAGGCTAAACAACCAAAAATAACTTAGTGCACTTGTTAAACTAACAAAACCGAAAATCAACCAACATTATTGTCTTAATGACTTGTTAAAACATTAAGTTAAAACAAAAAATGTCTTTATTTGGCAGAGAATTTGAAAAGGATTGGCCTTTAACTAATTTCCCTAAAGATTTGACAAGTTTTGGCCAAGAACTTTTACAAAAATGTTCAAGTGTAGAAAAACCTAAACCAAATCAAACAAACGTAATAGAATTTTTACAAAAATCTAATGAATTTCCCATAGAGGTAAGCAAACAAGGTCTTACAATCACAGAAAAGTATTTAATATTACATTTACAGTTCCCCATTAATAGCTGTCGCATAAAATCACAAACATTAGAACGTTTACCCAATATACAGCAGCAAATTGAATCAGCTTATCCAGTGATACACGAAAAAGTATTGTATTTGATTATAGATTTTTTGGAGCATAAATTGAAGTATGGTAAGTTTGTACGACTCATTTCATTAACAATATGGCAGCTACTTATAAACAAAGAGCTTTTAAAGTGGTGAGTTTTTAATACACCTCTATTTTAAAGAGTGGCCATATGTTCAAACAGTTAGCGTTTTAATGCAATGTTGTAATTTAAAACAAATAACGTTGAATATTAAAAACAAACATTTCATTTTAATTTAACTTTAAATTTACATTTTTTTTGTATTGAAAACGATATGAATATAAAAATTTCTGTTTTTTTCCAGGCTCCTCTAAGGAAAAACAACTGTATGCTCTTATGAGCCTAACCGATTTCATACAACGTTTATTAAGCAAACGATGTGTCATGTTTGTAGATGAAATTGATGAATATATTTTAATTAGCGGGGAAACTGGTGAAGGAGATGACTATTTAAAAGTAGGCACCGAACAGGAACAGCAGCCTCTTACCTTAAACAATGTTTTAAGTTATGATGAAGTGAAGGTAAGAAAATTAAAGCAAATTTAATTAATAATAACTAAGGAAATATATTTAATAATGAAGAAAAAAACAAGATTTCAGCACTTTTATCAATTACCTCATGCTCGGAATTCATTAACGATGGCAATCGCTACAATGCTGGTAGACCCGAACAGGATTTAAGCAAAATTGAAAGGGAGGGCATAGTGGTGGGTCTTATAGGAGCCCGCTTTGCCCGCGAAGAACGCATGGAATATGAGGATATTTTCATAACCAAACAACAAAATACCCAAGAAAATGGTTATGGTTTAAGGCCGTTTACGAAATCCTATAATATGGAAAAATCATGGGACTATAGACATGTATGGAATAAATTCTATGAGCAACCAGATCATTTATATGAAGAAGTCTCTATAGATCATAAAAGTTTTGGTAAATGCTTTCAATATGAGGCTATTTTTAATAATTTAGTGATGAAAAAACGTTTTGCCATCTGCTTTGATTTATTGCTTTTGGAGGCCAATGAGAGAGCTTTAAAAGCTCAAAAGTTAGCCTATATACATGTGGTGGGCATAGGTTTGGGTGTTTGGCTGGCTGCGCCACAACAAGAAAAAATCTTTATGGAATGTTTCCAGCAGCGTTTGAAATATTTAATAACTCAACTTAATAACATAGCAGTGGTGCATTTTTCTTGGTTTAAATTAAATGGATGGGGAGAGATGAAAAATGATTGCATATTGAAATCAGAAGCTCATCCCCGAAATGGCATTAAAATATTGATATCGAATAGGAATCCTAATGAGAAATTGGTAATTATAAAGCAAAACCAAATAGAATTTTTAAATTTATATAATTTTCTATTTAAAAGCATCCACCCTATGATAATATGCTGCCGGTGGTATCATTTGCTTGGGATGGTAATGCCTTACCGGGTAATGAGTTTTGGATGGTGAGTGTAGATTAAAATAAAATTGTATTTTTAACTTAAAAATTTGTTTTATAGGGTTCTTTAAACTCCTCTAATGATCCCTCTGCTGCTTGCAGTACTTTAATAACCGAACTTTTTAATCCTCACATTAATACCCAATATGTTAATGGCATAAATTTACATATAGCTTCTCCCAAATATGGTTTAGTACATATAAAAGATTATGCCGAAAAAATCTTAAACGAAAATGTATAATTCAGATAAGTTAAAAAATGATTTAATATTATATATGTTGAATGTTTAATAAATGTTTAAAAATTATGACAATATGACATGATAGCATACCTTGTGAAGCCACTAAATGTGAAAATTTCCCTTAACACGTTTCCCTAATAAAACATCCAAATAACTTGTTATAGTTGCAATGAATGCACAAGCTAAATTTAAGTAACTTGTTTCAAAACAAATCAGTCTTGTGTAAAACGTTCATCACTTTGGAACATGTCTGAATTTGGTCATGAATTTGATAACAATTGGCCTTCCAGTGAATTTGTGAAAAATTTAACAAATTTTGCTCAAGATCTCTTGCAAAAATGTTTGGTTATAGAAAAACCTAAAGCTCAACAAGTAGATATACAAGAATTTATACAAAAGTCCAATGAGTTTCCCATAAAAGTAAGTGAAACAGTTATTTAAATATAGTAATTTATTGTGAAATATTTGTATTTAGTTTCCCATTGATAGCTGTCGCGTAAAATCACAACCTAAAGAATGTTTTGCCATAATACAGCAACAAATTGAGTCAGCTTATCCGCTGATGCATGAGAAAGTATTGTATTTGATTATGGACTTTTTGGAGCATAAATTGAAGTATGGTGAGTTTGATGGCAGCTTTTTTTTAGGAATATGGCAGCCTTGTTAAGAAAAAGCTTTAATTAATGGCTGCTTAGTAGAGTGTGGCCGGTTCTTTGCTCTAGACAAAATTAATTAAATGGCAGCCTTGTCAAGAAAAAGCTTTAATGGCAGCTTAGTTGAGTGTGGCCATATATTTTTTAATTTAGGGGGTTTTTTTCTCTTTTAGGCTCCTGCCAAGAAAAACAACTTTATGCTAACATGACACTAACTGAATTTGTACAACGTTTACTTGTCAAACGTTGTGTCAGTTTTGTGGGATTTCATGACAGTTACTTACTAATCACCGGAGAAACTGGTCATGGGGAAAAATATCTAAATATTGGCACCGATGAAGAACAGGAACCCCTAACTCTCAACAATGTTTTAAGCTATGATGAAACCAAGGTAAAAAACACAATAAATTTGAAGAAAAAAAAAACAATTTAATAAAAAAAGTTTCTTAAAGATTTCTGCTTTCTTGTCCATATCCTCGCACAGCGAATTCATTAATGATGGTCGCCGACACAATACTGGCAAACTAGAAAAAGATTTGAATAAAATCGAACCACATGGCGTGGTTGTGGGCTTAATAGGGGCCCGCTTTGGCCGTCCCCAGAAAATGGAATATGAGGATATTGTAATAAGTAAACATCAAAATATCCCCGAAAATGGTTATGGCTGGCATAAAACATTTAAAAGTCCCACTACACTATGGCAGTATTTATTTCCGCATACAAAATCTATTGAAATGGAAAAACTACAAGACTATAGACATTTATGGAATAAATTCTATGAGGAACAAGATCATTTATACAAAAAAGTCTTCATGGATAATAAACGTTTTGGCGAAAGCTTTAAACGTGAAGCTATATTCGATAATTTGTTAATGAAAAAACGTTTTGCCTTGCCTTTTGATGTGTTACTTTTGGAGGCCAATGAAAGAGCTTTAAAAGCTCAAAAGTTAGCCTATATACATGTGGTGGGCATAGGTTTGGGTGTTTGGCTGGCTGCTTCACAACAAGAAAAAATCTTTATGGCAGGTTTCCAGCAGCGTTTGAAATATTTAATAACTCAACTTAATAACATAGCAGTGGTGCATTTTTCTTGGTTTAAACTAAATGAATATGGAGATTTAAAAAATGATGCCATATTGCTATCAGATAAACATCCTCAAAATGGCATAAAAATCCTAATATCAAATAGGAATCCCAATGAGAAATTGGTAATTATAAAGCAAAACAAAGAAGAATTTTTAAATTTATATAATTTTCTATTTAAAAGCATCCACCCTATGACAATATGCTGCCGGTGGTATCATTTGCTTGGGATGGTAATGCCTTACCGGGTAATGAGTTTTGGATGGTAAGTGTAGATTTAAAAAAATGTTGTATTTTTAACTTAAAAAATTTGTTTTTTTAGGGTTCTTTGGTCTCCTCAAATGATCCCTCTGCCGCTTGCAGTACCTTAATAACCGAACTTTTTAATCCTCATATCAATACCCACTATGTTAATGGCAAAAATTTACATATAGCTTCGCCAAAATATGGTTTAATTCATATAAAAGATTATGCTGCTAAAATCTTAAACGAAATTGTTGTATCCTAATAAGTTTAAAGAATTTAATGTTGTAATGCTGAATGATAAATAAAGTAAAATATATTGAACTTTTATAAGGTACTTTTTGGTATTGTAATACATTACCTTAAATTTCGGCAATTTTACTATTTTTTTAAAAAAGTAGTAGAAAAGGTACTTTATAAAACAGTAATTTTTGGCATTTTAACTAAATTTTAGTTGCCTACACTGAAAGTATATTTTAAAACATAAATTTCTGCGATTTTTCTACTTTTTTAAAAAAGTAGTAGAAAAGGTACTTTATACAAAAAAGTACTTTTTGTCATTTTAACTAAATTTCTGCTGCCTACACTGAAAATTTAGTTAAAAACTTAAATTTCTGCCATTTAACCACTTTTTTAAAAAAGTAGTAGAAAAGGTACTTTATACAAAAAAGTACTTTTTGGTATTTTCACTAAATTTCAGCTGCATACATTGAAAATCTAGTTAAAAACTTAAATTTCTGCAATTTTACCACTTTTTTAAAAAAGTAGTAGAAAAGGTACTTTATACAAAAAAGTACTTTTTGGTATATTTACTTAATTTAAGCTGCCTACACTGAAAATTTATTTCAAAACTTAAATTTCTGCAATTTTCCCACTTTTTTAAAAAAAGTAGTAGAAAAGGTACTTTATACAAAAAAGTACTTATTGTTATTTTTACTTAATTTTAGATGTCTACATTGAAAATCTAGTTAAAAACTTAAATTTCTGCAATTTTACCCCTTTTTTTAAATAAGTAGTAGAAAAAGTACGTTAAACTAAAAAGTACTTTTTGGTATTTTTACTTAATTTAAGCTGCCTACACTGAAAATCTAGTTCAAAACTTCAGTTTCTACAATTTTCCCACTTCTTTAATTTTCAGTAAATTTCAGCAGCTACACTGAAAATCTAATTAAAAACTTAAATTTCTGCAATTTTACCATTTTTTTAAAAAAGTAGTAGAAACGGTACTTTATACAAAAAAGTACTTTTTGGCAATTTTAACTGAATTTCATCTGCCTACACTGGAAATCTAGTTAATAACTAAAATTTCTGCAATTTTAGCACTTTTTTAAAAAAGTAGTAGAAAAGGTACTTTATACAAAAAAGTACTTTTTGGTATTTTTACTTAATTTCAGCTGCGTACACTGAAAATCTAGTTAAAAACTTCAATTTCTACAATTTTTCCACTTTAAAAAAAAGTAGTAGAAAATATACATTATACTAAAAAGTACTTTTTGGTATTCTCACTAAATTTCAGCTGCCTACACTGAAAATCTAGTTAAAAACTTAAATTTCTTCAATTTTACCACTTTTTTTTTAAAAAAGTAGCAGAAAAGGTTCTTTTTACAAAAAAGTACTTTTTGGCATTTTCACTAAATTTCAGCTGCCTACATTGAAAATCTAGTTAAAAACTTAAATTTCTGCAATTTTTCTACTTTTTTAAAAAAGTAGTAGAAACGGTACTTTATACAAAAAAGTACTTTTTGGCAATTTTAACTAAATTTCTGCTGCCTACACTGAAAATATAGATAAAAAATTAAATTTCTGCAATTTACCACATTTTTAAAAAAGTAGTAGAAAAGGTATTTTATACAAAAAAGTACTTTTTGGTATTTTTACTTAATTTTAGTAGCCTACACTAAAAATCTAGTTAAAAACTTAAATTTCTGCAATTTTAGCGCTATTTTTATAAAAGTAGTAGAAAAGGTACTTTATACAAAAAAGTACATTTTGGTATTTTTACTTAATTTTAGCTGCTTACACTGAAAATCTAGATAAAAAATTAAATTTCTGTCATTTTTTACTTTTAAAAAAAAGTAGTAGAAAATGTACTTTATACTAAAAAGTACTTTTTGGTATTTTTACTTAATTTCAGCTGATTACATTGAAAATCAAGCTAAAAACTTAAGTTTCTGCAATTTTACCACTTTTTAAAAAAGTAGCAGAAAAGGTACTTTATACAAAAAAGTTCTTTTTGGCAATTTTAACTAAATTTCAGCTGCCTACACTTAAAATCTAGTTAAAAACTTAAATTTTTACAATTTTTTTCACTTTTTTAAAAAAGTAGTAGAAACGGTAAAAAGTACTTTTTGACTTAATTTCAGCTGCCTACACTGAAAATCTAGTTCAAATCTAATTTCTTCAATTTTAACACACACTGAAAATCAAGCTTAAAACTTAAATTTCTGTATTTTTACCACTTTTTTTAAAAAAGTAGTAGAAAAGGTACTTTTTTGAAGAAAGTACTTTTTGGTATTTTTAATTAATTTCAGCTGCCTTTACTGAAAAACTAGTTAAAAACTTAAAATGTCTGATTTTTCAAAAAGAAAAATTGAAAAATCATGAATTTGGCAAAATTGTTGATTTAACCAAATAAGAATTAATATCAATTAAAAATAAATATAAACAATTTAAGATAAACAAGTTTATTCATACTCATACATATTGTATACACAATTAATATAAAGCAAATATTTGTTTCACATACATATGTAAATATAAGATGGGAAAACCAACAGACACCACAAATTTGCAAAACAAAAACTTTACCCCACCACAAAAACCAAAAATAAAAAACAAATTTCCTTATAAAATACACCTCCATTTAGTGTTCCATTAAATTTGTTGCTGAAAATGTCGAAATTCGGCAAAGAATTTGAGAAAATATGGCCCGAATTAAACGACCATAAAACTTTAACAAAAACTGCTGAAAAACATTTAAAAAAATATTTAAAAAGTAAAGTTCCTGTTAAAAATACAGATTTAGATAAATTTCAACAAAAATCTAAAAATTTTCCCATAGAGGTGAGTACAAAAACTTTGTTTAAAAGAATTTAAATGAATTTGGTTATGTATTTTGTTTTTAGTTTCCTATTGATAGCTGTAGAGTTGAATCACAACCTGTAGAACGTCATGATGTGATAAGAGAACAAATTGAGTCAGCCTATCCGCTGATACATGAAAAAGTTCTGTATTTAATTATTGATTTTTTGGAGCATAAATTGCGATATGGTAAGTTATAATGAAAAAACATTTTGCTGTGTTGGTTAAAGTGGCAGCTTTGTGGTGAAAAAGCTTTTATTTTCCATGATGCCAGATGAGAAAAGTTCAAATGTTAAACTTTAAACGATTCTAGTTAAACTTTAACTATATAAAGACCTACAATTAAAGCTAAACTTCAACTATATAAAGATCTAGGATTAAAGTTAAACTTCATCCATAAAAAGACCTACGATTAAAGCTAAAATTCAACTATATAAAGACCTACGATTAAAGCTAAACTTTAACTATTTAAAGACAAACGATTAAAGCTAAACTTTAACTATATAAAGACCAAGGATTAAAGCTAAACTTCAACTATATAAAGACCAAGGATTAAAGCTAAACTTCAACTATATAATGAACAAGGATTAAAGCTAAACTTTAATAAAGACCCACGATTAAAGCTAAACTTTTACTATATAAAGACCTAAGTTTAAAGCTAAATTTTAATTACAAACGGAATAAAACACACTTAAATTATTTATCCACATGATGTAGACTCAACTAAGATTCACAATAAACTCAACAGTGGTTGCTCGTGCTACCAGTATTTAAACGCACCAGCGCCATCTTCTAGTAATTTCCAGAACCACCCGAATGTTCTATTTTCGCAATGATCATCTAGAGTTTTTAAAGCTGACAATGCGCGACTTATTTGACATAACTTAAGATGTCAAAACTGCTGTAATTGTGCTCTAATTAAAGTTTAAATTGAATACCTTTCTGAAATATTAGATGTTTAAGCTACTGTCTTTGTAATCAAAGTTCAGTCTCTATTTACCGTTACATTTAAGATTTTTCTGAGAAGTTTCTAGAATTTCCTTAAACTTTAAATAGTTTTCTATAGAAAATCTAGCTGTGTTCACACAGAGACAAAATTTTCTATAGAAAATTGTAGCTGTGTCCACACGGAGACAAAATTTTCTATAGAAAATTGTAGCTGTGTTCACACAGAGAGACAAAATTTTCTATAGAAAATTGTAGCTGTGTTCACACAGAGAAAAAATTTTCTATAGAAAATTGTAGCTGTGTTCACACAGAGACAACATTGTCTATAGAAAATTGTAGCTGTGTTCACACAGAGACAAAATTTTCTATAGAAAATCTAGCTGTGTCCACACGGAGACAAAATTTTCTATAGAAAATCAAGCTGTGTCCACACGGAGACAAAATTTTTCTGAGAAGTTTCTAAAATTTCCTTAAACTTTAAATAGTTTTTGTCATCTGGAAGTTAAGGAAATGAAGCAAAAAGAGCATTTAAGTGAAATTGTTGCAATTTTGGTACTTAAGATTTTCTAATCCAACTATTTTCCTTCCAGGCTCTTCTTGCGAAAGAAAACTCTATAAAAACATGTCAATATGTGAATTTGTGCAACGTTTGTTAACCAAAAGATGTGTTAGTTTTGTGGGTACCGAAGATGATTATCTGCTGCTAACAGGAGAAACGGGTTTTGGACGCCAATACCTAAAAGTGGGCTGCAAGGAGGAACGTGAACCTCTAACATTAACAAATGTTTTAAGTTATGATGAGATTAAGGTAAAACATGCAGCATATACATATTTGAAAATTATAAACATTCCTTTATTTTCCAGATATCTGCCCTGCTGTCGGTATCATCCAAAACCGAATTCATCAATGATGGCAATCGCTATAACAAGGGTTTACGAGAACTGGATTCAAGTAAAATTGAGCAGCAGGGCTTAGTTGTAGGTATGATAGGGGCTCGATTTGAGCGCAAAGAAGTTATGGAGTTTCAAGATATAACCATAACCAGAAATCAAAATACCTTGGAGAATGGCTATGGTGGATCTTTAGATAAACCTAAACAAAATCCAGGCTTTTTACACAACCTTAATCCTTTTAAGAAACCGACCAACCTAGAAAAACTACAAGACTATCGCCGTTTATGGAATAGATTCTATGAAGAGCCGGATCATTTGTATGACCAAGTCCACAAAGATAATTTACGATTTGGTGACACTCTCAACTGTTTGGTTATATTCGATAATGTCATGATGAAGAAACGCTATGCCATTTCCTTTGACATGCTGCTTTTAGAGGCTAACTCTAGAGCCTTGCCAAACCAGGCTTATCTGCATGTGGTGGGTTTTGGTTTGGGTGTCTGGCGTGCAGCCGTTCAACAGGAGCAAATCTTTATGGAATGTTTCTATGAACGTTTAAGGTATTTACTGCCTCTACTAAAGAATATTGGTGTGGTGCATTTTTCATATTTTAATCTCAAGGAATGCGGGGAGTTAAAGAATGAGGGGTTTATGGCCTCCAAGTACCATCCCAAGGGAGGTATTAAAACGTTTATATCGAAAAGGAATCCGCATGATAAATTGGTGAGAAAAATTTAAAAAATGCTGGAGAAAATGTTTCTTAATTATTATTTTATATTTATTTTAAAGCCAGAGGAATTTAAAGATATGTTGCTGGTGGTTTCATATGCTTGGGATGGTAATGCCTTACCGGGTAATGAGTTTTGGTTGGTAAGTACAAAAACATGAAAATAGTAAGATTTTGTCTAGAACACAACAAATTTTATATAGAAAATCAGGCTGTGTTCACACAGAGACAAAATTTTCTATAGAAAATCATGCTGTGTTCACACAGAGACAAAATTTTCTATAGAAAATCTTGCTGTGTTCCCACAGAGCGACAATTTTCTATAGAAAATCTAGCTCTGTTCCCACAGATTTTCTATAGAAAATCTTGCTGTGTTCACACAGAAACAAAATTTTCTATAGAAAATCATGCTGTGTTCACACAGAAACAAAATTTTCTATAGAAAATCATGCTGTGTTCACACAGAAACAAAATTTTCTATAGAAAATCATGCTGTGTTCACACAGACAAAATTTTCTATAGAAAATCTTGCTGTGTTCACACAGAGTGACAATTTTCTATAGAAAATCTTGCTGTGTTCACACAGAGTGACAATTTTCTATAGAAAATCTTGCTGTGTTCACACAGAGACAAAATTTTCTATAGAAAATCTTGCTGTGTTCACACAGAGACAAAATTTTCTATAGAAAATCTTGCTGTGTTCACACAGAGGCAAAATTTTCTATAGAAAATCTTGCTGTGTTCACACAGAGACAAAATTTTCTATAGAAAATCTTGCTGTGTTCACACAGAGACAAAATTTTCTATAGAAAATCTAGCTGTGTTCACATGGAGACAAAACTTTCTATAGAAAATCTTGCTGTGTTCTCACAGCGACAAAATTTTCTATAGAAAATCAGACTGTGTTCACACAGAGACAAAATGTTCTATAGAAAATCAGGCTGTGTTCACAGAGAGACCAAATTTTCTATAGAAAATCTTGTGCTGTGTTCCCACAGATGCAAAATTTTCTATAGAAAATCAGGCTGTGTTCACACGGAAACAAAATCAGGCCGTGTTTCAGGCTTTGTTCACACAGAGACAAAATTTTCTATAGAAACTCAGGCTGTGTTCACACAGAGACACAATATTCTATAGAAAATCAAGCTGTGTTCACACAGAGACAAAATTTTCTATAGAAAATCGAGCTGTGTTCACATGGAGACAAAATTTTTTATAGAAAATCAGGCTGTGTTCACACAGAAACAAAATTATCTATAGAAAATAGTGCTGTGTTCACACAGAGACAAAATTTTCTATAGAAACTCAGGCCGTGTTCACACGGAGACAAAATTTTCTATATAAAACAGGCTGTGTTCACACAGAGACAAAATTTTCTATAGAAAATCTTGATGTGTTCACACAGAAAATAATTTTTCTATAGAAAATCTGACTGTGTTCTTGCAAAAACAAACTTTTCTATTACCATATTCATTTATTTATTAAACTGTTGTATGATTTCAGGGCAATCTTACCGGCTCCAATGATCCATCTACCGCCTGCAGTACTTTGATATCAGAACTCCACAATCCCCACATTAATACAGAGTTTGTTTGTGGCGATAATCTGCATATAGCCTCTTTTAATTACAACATAATCAATATTTATGATTATGCTAAAAAAGTATTAAAGTCTGATTTAACACGACAATAGAGTTAAATACAATGAATCGAATTTTAATGGCAAAATAAATGTTTTTTAAAAGTTATTAAATTCCTGTTTAACTTAACTATACAAAACTGAAAGGGTTCAGAGAGTCAATGAAAAGATAAATCCCCACAACTTCAACCAATGACGTTACAGCATTTAAAAAAGCTTACCCTTAAAGACACCACCACCCACCCAATACAGGCAACCCTTAAAAAAAGCTTTCAGTGGGAAAGAAAGAGACACAAAACTCTCTAAATAAAATACAAAATGGCTAACGTTTTTTAAATAGCGTGTGTTTTTTTGTTGGTTATTTATTTGCTCTAAAAGGGGGAGGTAATTTACCGTTAATTTTAACAGTTAAGAGAGAGAGAAAGTAAGAGCTAAAATCTCTAAACTGATGACAAATTATTTTGTCAATTTGATGCTGGCAGCTTTTTTTTGGGCTTTATAACTGTCAGTATTTATTTGTAATTCGTTTAGCGCTGTTTAGCTTTAAATCCTTTTTAGATTGTGACGCTTATATTATTTATATATTTTAATATAACAAACGTTAAAGGATATCGTTACGTGTCTAAGGTTTATGGAGTGTTACAGAAAACAAAACAGTTGCTCATTTTAGGTGGCTTAATGTACAACAATTTAGCGCTTAAAAAAAGATTTAATTAATAAAAAATAAGATTAAAAAAAGTATTCTACACCGACGGTATTAAGCGTTGAAAACTTAAGAAAAATATATTAAACCTAGTGTATTTCATAAAATATAAAAAAAGTTATAAAAAATTTGAATTTATTAAAAAACACAATGCACAATCAAAATTCTAAATCATTTCTCATACGAGATCTATTGGGGGACCTAATAAATCGGCAACAACAGCAGCAGCAACAACAACAACAACAACATGAAGATGGTAAGAATTAAGTTCAAAATAGAATCCTAGATTTTTTGTCGAAAATTTATGTTGATGTGAACACAGTAAGATTTTTTATTAAAAATTCTATTAAACTCTTTGTGTGCACACAGCACAATTTTCTATAGAAAATTTTGTCGCTGTGTGAACACAGCAATATTTTCTATAGAAAATTTTGTCGCTGTGTGAACACAGCAAGATTTTCTATAGAAAATTTTGTCGCTGTGTGAACACAGCAAGATTTTCTATAGAAAATTTTGTCGCTGTGTGAACACAGCAAGATTTTCTATAGAAAATTTTGTCGCTGTGTGAACACAGCAAGATTTTCTATAGAAAATTTTGTCGCTGTGTGAACACAGCAAGATTTTCTATAGAAAATCTTGCTGTGTTCACACAGCGACAAAATTTTCTATAGAAATTTTCGTTCTGTGTGAACACAGCTAGATTTTCTATAGAAAATTTTCGTTCTGTGTGAACACAGCTAGATTTTCTATAGAAAATTTTCGTTCTGTGTGAACACAGCTAGATTTTCTATAGAAAATTTTCGTTCTGTGTGAACACAGCTAGATTTTCTATAGAAAATTTTCGTTCTGTGTGAACACAGCTAGATTTTCTATAGAAAATTTTCGTTCTGTGTGAACACAGCTAGATTTTCTATAGAAAATTTTCGTTCTGTGTGAACACAGCTAGATTTTCTATAGAAAATTTTCGTTCTGTGTGAACACAGCTAGATTTTCTATAGAAAATTTTCGTTCTGTGTGAACACAGCTAGATTTTCTATAGAAAATTTTCGTTCTGTGTGAACACAGCTAGATTTTCTATAGAAAATTTTCGTTCTGTGTGAACACAGCTAGATTTTCTATAGAAAATTTTCGTTCTGTGTGCACACAGCTAGATTGTCTATACAAAATTTTCGTTCTGTGTGAACACAGCAAGATTTTCTATAGAAAATTATCGTTCTGTGTGAACACAGCTAGATTTTCTATAGAACATTTTGTTTCTGTGTGAACACATCTAGATTATCTATAGAAAATTTTCGTTCTGTGTGAACCCAGCTAGATTTTGTATAGAAAACTTTGGATCTGTGTGAACACAACTGTCCTGTGTCTGTGTAGACACAGCCACATATTTTTAAAATTATGACCAAATAATTGTTTCAAATTAAAATATAACATTAAGTAGTAAAATGTAATGACTCACCCGTCTTACATTAGGATTGTGAAGGATCAAATCTGAAAAGAAATTTTAATTTAATTTTAAATTAGTTAAATAAATTGATGATAATTTAAATATTTATAAAATACGAGATTTTTTTTTTCAATAAAATAACAATATAAATTTATTCAAAGTATTGGCTATTGTTAGCTATGACCTATTCCCATGTTTCTGGCAACATATGGATAACGAGCCAAAAGAACTGTTTATCTTTTGAGGTCAATTAGGAATCAAGCCAATTTTGGATACTCTGTTCCAAAGCGAAGAGTATCCCAGAGAGAGTGTTCAGCATCGATCGAAACAAATAGTAAACAAATGGACGGGGCAATAAGGTCAAAACTTGAGCCAAAACTTCCCAACCAATTCATTCTAAATAGTTTGTGCTCATCTTTTGAGGTCAAGAACGGTCAATACTTAGTTCCAAAATGAAGAGTATCCCAGAGAGAGCGTTCTGCATTGATCGAAACAAATAGTAGTGGGACGGGGCAATAAGGTCTGGCCTACAAGGCCACTTCAATACAAATAGTGTGTGCTCATCTTTTGAGGCAAAAACGAATCAATCCAATTTCGGATACTCGGCTCCAAAGTGAAGAGTATCCTAGAGAGAGCGTTCTGCAGCGATCGAAACAAATAGTAGACGGACGGGTTCATGTCTGAACTATAAGGCGGGTGAGGCAGAACTTCCCAACCACTTCTTTCCAAATAGTTTTTAACGGGTATTGAAACATGTGGCCGAGTGTTGTCATGATGGAATATTATGGTTTCATAACTGGCCGAATATTTTGGACGTTTTTTGGCCAATGCTCGCTTTAAATGAATGCTTTCTGCACCGGTTGCCTGTGTTGGTCTTGCCAGATTTCAGCAGCCCATAATAGATAGGACACTTTTGCTCCCACCAAATATAGAGAATTTCCATGGCTGGTTGGTCGGGCTTCACATACGATCTCTTGCGATTCGGGTTATCGTAACGGATCGCTGCAAAAATGATTTTCTTTTATACAGTTCCAGCATCATTTCGGGCATACAACACCGTCTTTCAAGGTCTCTCGGCTTCAATTCGTATGGTACCTAATTTCACTACTTTTAGATGAATCCTGTTTCTTGAAATTGCTGCTTATGTAGCTGCCAATGGTTTTGCAAGATCTTGTTGAGTTTTTCGACCAATTCTCGCTTCAAATGAATCACTTGCGTTCGGTACAGGTTCCCTGTGATGGTCTGGCCAGATTTCAGCAGTTCATAATAGATGGGATCCTTTTGCTCCCACCAAATTCAGAGCATTTCCATGGCGCCATGGATATTTGCCTTTGTTGTCGATTCGACTGGTTGGTCGGGCTTGTCATACGATCTCGTGTTATCTTGTTATCTCGGGTTATCGTAAGGAATCGCTGCAAAAATGATTTTCTTTTATAGCGTTGAAGCAGCAATTCCGACATATAAAATCGTCTTTCAAGGTCTCTCAGTTTCAATTCGTATGGTACCCAATTTCCTTGCTTTTGTATGAATCCTGCTGCTTGAAATTGCTGCCAATGATTTTGCAAGATCTTGTTGAGTTTTTCGGCTAAAGCTCGCTTTAAACGAATCAGTTGCGTTCGGTACAGGTTCCTTGTGATGATTTCAGCAGCTCATAATAGATTGCTCCCACCAAATAGAGAGTATTTCCATGGCTCCATGGTTATTTGGCTTTGGTGTCGATTGGGCTGGTTGGCTGGGCTTCACGAACGATCTCTGATGCTTCGGATTATTGTAATGGATCCATTTTTCCTCGCAAGTAATGATTCGCTTCTCTTTTATATACAAAATCATCTGTCCCTGTCATGGTCTGGCCAGATTTCAGCATCAGAATTCAGAGCATTTCCATGGCGCCATGGATATTTGCATTTGGTGTCGATTCGGCTGGTTGGTCGGGCTTTAAATAGGATCTCTTGCGCTTCGGGTTATCATAAGGGATCAATTTTTCATCGCTGAAAAAATGATTTTTTCGGACATGCAAAATCGTCTTTCAAGATCTCTCGGCTTCAATTCGTTTGGTTCACAACTTCCCTGCTTTTGGATGAATCCTGCTGCTTGCAAACGTTTTGAAATTACTGATTGGGTAGCTCCCATTGATTTTGCAAGCTCTGGTTGAGTTTGTCTACAATCTTCAAGGAGTAATGCCTCCAATTATTCTTGGTCTTCAAACTTTTTTGTGGCTAGCCTGGGCGATCTTTGTCTTCCGTGTCAAAATCAACACTTCTGAACCGAACAAACCATATCTCGCTCGTTTAAACCAATGAAACGCATTCACCACAAGCTTTGTTAAGCAATCGTTGTGCTTCAGCGCCACTTTTTTTCAAATTAAAGAAGTAAAGCAAAACTTCCCGCATATGACGCTTTGTTGTTAGAAAATTCGACATTTTTGAGGCAAAAAAAAACTGTTTACACTATAATGTTCAATAACTTAGAGAGAATAAATGACAGATATGTAGCCTTCAAAATGACATCTAAGTTATTAGAAACTTAAACCGCTTTCAAAAGATACGTCATCATTTTATGTTAAGTAATTGAAGCATCTCCTTTTGCTTTATAATTTATGTTATGACATAAAATTGGATTATGAAGCCTCTAATGATCCTTTTTATAACATGTCAATGTTTATGAATGAACATAAACTTGTTTATTTGTTTTTTTCATCATCTAATCTAAATTGTGTATTTAACATTTAAATAGTTGCTAATTGTTTATTATGATACTTATGTTTAGATGATAAGTTTACTTATCCTTCTACTCTCAACAACAAAACTAGACAGACAGACATATAAAACATACAATTATATTCTATTTAACATGCTAATTAACATCTATCTAAAAGCATTACAAAAAAAACACTCTCTTTTACATGGCAAAATTGCCTAAAGCCATGTGAGGCAAAGTCAAAAACGAATCTTTTGTTTTACATTTTTAATTGCTCTAACACACAAGCATTAACAGCAAACAACTAACAAATTGTCACAAATAAATTACAAAAATATTTCAGCTCGTTTTACACTTGTTTAAGCTAATATAAGAAACAGAACCAAACAGAAATAAACAAAAAATCTAGAAAACATATTTCAATTGTCATTTAGGGCGGTTTGGTTTTCTATTGTTTTTCTATGTCGTACGTGACAAATTGCTTATAAAGTTGTTAACATGGCATTATTTTGTTAACTTACCTAAAGGGCTTTTTATTGTTATAAAGTTTGTTTTATTTTTTTTCCATTTTTCAATTTGCATTTTGTGTTACAGAGTGTTTCTAATGTTTGTAGATTTGAATTTCACTTTCACCCTTCTCTCCCTCTCTATCTCTCTCTCTTTGCTGCTTTGGGACTCAAGTGTTGAGCCATTAACAGTTGTGTTGTCTTTGTTGTGTGTAGAGATGAAGAATCATTATAGTGCCACTAATTGGTCTGGTTATATCCTGTGGTTTTGGCTTAACAATGCAAAGAGAGAGTTTGGGAAGGATGTGACAATTTTCAATTGTTTGGTTTTGAGAAATTAGTAATACGAAAAGGACAAAATAAATGCTTTTGTATAAACATAGTAACATTATTTATATTGAAAATCATAGCTGTTTAAAGAATCAAGAATTTCTATAGAAAATTTTCGCACTGTGAGAAGAGAGCAACATTTTCTATAGAACATTTTGTCTCTAAGGGAACAGAGCACAATTTTCTATAGAAAATTTTCGTTCTGTGTGAACACAGCTACAATTTTCTATAGAAAATTTTGTCTGTGTGTGAACACAGCTACAATTTTCTATAGAAAATTTTGTCTGTGTGTGAACACAGCTACAATTTTCTATAGAAAATTTTGTCTGTGTGTGAACACAGCTACAATTTTCTATAGAAAATTTTGTCTGTGTGTGAACACAGCTACAATTTTATATAGAAAATTTTGTCTGTGTGTGAACACAGCTACAATTTTCTATAGAAAATTTTGTCTGTGTGTGAACACAGCTACAATTTTCTATAGAAAATTTTGTCTGTGTGTGAACACATCTACAATTTTCTATAGAAAATTTTGTCTGTGTGTGAACACAGCTACAATTTTCTATAGAAAATGTTGTCTGTGTGTGAACACAGCTACAATTTTCTATAGAAAATTTTGTCTGTGTGTGAACACAGCTACAATTTTCTATAGAAAATTTTGTCTGTGTGTGAACACAGCTACAATTTTCTATAGAAAATTTTGTCTGTGTGTGAACACAGCTACAATTTTCTATAGAAAATTTTGTCTGTGTGTGAACACAGCTACAATTTTCTATAGAAAATTTTGTCTGTGTATGAACACAGCTACAATTTTCTATAGAAAATTTTGTCTGTGTGTGAACACAGCTACAATTTTCTATAGAAAATTTTGTCTGTGTGTGAACACAGCTACAATTTTCTATAGAAAATTTTGTCTGTGTGTGAACACAGCTACAATTTTCTATAGAAAATTTTGTCTGTGTGTGAACACAGCTACAATTTTCTATAGAAAATTTTGTCTGTGTGTGAACACAGCTACAATTTTCTATAGAAAATTTTGTCTGTGTGTGAACACAGCTACAATTTTCTATAGAAAATTTTGTCTGTGTGTGAACACAGCTACAATTTTCTATAGAAAATTTTGTCTGTGTGTGAACACAGCTACAATTTTCTATAGAAAATTTTGTCTGTGTGTGAACACAGCTACAATTTTCTATAGAAAATTTTGTCTGTGTGTGAACACAGCTACAATTTTCTATAGAAAATGTTGTCTGTGTGTGAACACAGCTACAATTTTCTATAGAAAATTTTGTCTGTGTGTGAACACAGCAACAATTTTCTATAGAAAATTATGTCTGTGTGTGAACACAGCTACAATTTTCTATAGAAAAATATCTACATTTTCTACAAAAAATGTTGTCTCTTCTAGATTTTCTTTTAAATTTAAGTAAAAATAAAGAATATTTAAAGTGCACACATGTGCAAATTATTCAAAACTGTTACAGCCTGCTGTATAACCTCCAATTTATTTTATATATTTATTGAAAACAAAAATTCCGCTCTAGGCCATTTCATGTTTAACCCCTTTTTCCAACCATCAATCTATAAAACATTTTTACACCCTTTTTAATACCTGTTTCTTTTGCCAACTTAAATACAATATTGCAAAGATTTCGTTAAACATAAAAACCTTAAAAAAATATCCTCTAATATCCTATTGTTTTTAACGCTCAAACACTTCAGGCCTCCAGATAATATGACTACGAATATATGAATGTAGACAAACATATGAATTTTTATATATTTGTAAGTGGTTGCATGTATGAAGAATATACATGTGTGTTGTTTAAGTCAATTATCTTAAGGAATTGTTAGCATTTTGTCCTAAATAATTGAGGGGGGAAATACACTTGGATTTTGTGACTTTTCGCTTAAAAGTCACGTCCAATCAATTTAAGAAATGAAAAAAAAAATATGAATCACTTATCATATTTTTTCCAATATATGTTTGTAAAAAGATTGCAAGTCAAGTAGCAATTATTTGAATTGGTTTTCAAAACAATATAAAATATATAAATAATTGATAATGATGGACGAAGGATCTATTAAAGCAATTTGGTTTAAGAAATTTTTTTTGGTTTAAGAAATTCAACTATTCGAAAAGAGAAATGTCATCAAAGCTTTCGGGAAGTTATCTATTAATTTACCTTTATGGGTGAAGTATTATAATACTAACAATCATTTAAACAGTTTAGGCATTTAATTTAACAGTCTTCCCTAGCAAATGCAAGAACTTTAGGATGAATGTTTGAAATCAGTTCTATTATCCACATTACCCTAGGTCTCTACGTTGCAATATTTATTAGCGAAATTATCAAATTTTATTGCGTCCATAAAATTTGCGATGTGTAGACCACAATTGCCATATCTAGCAATAAATTGCGCAATGATTGCTCTACTGATTACTTGAGCAGACGTTTTTACTTATGCTTAGCAATAAAAATTGCTACGTGGAGACCTAGTCATTAAAGTCTTTTTGCTTGATCTGACAGCAATTTTACGCGACTTTATTAATCAAGAATTTCCTTAAGAATAAATTAAAGATTACTTCAAAGCTTTGCAACACATGGCGATATTTCCTTCTTTGTTAAATGTTCTGATGAAGAAACCAAGGGGAGTTGTGAACATTGAAATTATTATTGCTATTCGGGGATGCTCTAGAACGGGTCCACATATGGGCTAGGTTAGTACAGAGTATAACATAGATGATCCATAGTAAATCGTCTGATTTTGGGAAAGTTTCCAGTGTCTTGCTCCTCTTACTTCTAAAGTTAACCCTCTGAATTCGTCTATATACTTCTTGTACATAACTGCTTTGGGCTAAGACTAATATCCCATACTTCTAGATTCCAGTTTTTTTTTTTATTGAAATTATTATTACAACTTACAGAATATATTATTTTTATAGTTCTAATCAATAGTAATGAATTTATTAACCATTTCCGGAAACCGTTCCATTAAGGTTTGTTCGAACAGGTAGTCCATTTCCATTTAAAATCTACCACACTTTTGGACACCATTTTTGTGCTCTTCAATTCTCTTTTAACAAGAACCCAATATCTCTTCACTGGCCTTAGCTCCAGGCAGTTTGGAGGATTTGTCTCTCTTATCTCAAATACCACATTATTATTCTTGTACCCCTCAAGAGCTTGCTGACCATAGTGGCAGGATGCCAAAATCAGGCCAAAAATAAGTGGACACATTAAGAAGTCTTATGAATGGATGCATCTTTTTTTGCAAACATTCCTTGATGTAAATTTCGGTATTTATAGAGCTCTTAGAACTTTTTGGGAAATTTTTCTGCTTTTGGGTCCTAAACTTTTCAACAACATTCCCCCTAGCTTCAGTAACATAAGAATATTGACCCGGAAGCTGCGAGAACATACGTTTCGTCATCCATTATGCAGCAGTTATATTTTTTGTATAAAATTTGATATCAATTTCTGTGCTCTCTCGTTGGCCTCCAAAATTTTCAGGAGCTTTTTGAGCCTTGTATGTTTTTAAACCTGCAATGGCTTTAACTTTTCGTACCAAATAGTCCGAGTACTTAGCTAACCGGACTGCTGTTGGGATTTCTTCTGAAAATGCTTTTTATTTATTGGCTTTATGTGGATCATCCCTTCTATCTGATCCAGGTTTTCTATCAACAGACAAGTTCTCCCGTTACTGTTTAATAACATTGGAATCAGTTTGACGACAGAGCTTTGATTGTTTGGACCAAGTTTGGTTTTGTTAAAATTATTTAATAATTTTAGAACGCACTTTTTCCTCATCACTCATTTTAATCAGATTAACAATAAATGAACATAATAATTGACAAGCTTTACAAAGGTAACTTGATAACAATCAAATAATAATTGGGTTAAAAGTTGTAAGGAAAAAAGTGTGTTAAGGTTTTTTCAATCTCACTCCTTAGTTCAACATCTTCAATGTATTTAATCTTATTAATTCCTCTAGGAAATAAATAAAAACCAAACCATTTAAAACATATATGATCAAGCCCGACCAAAAAAATTTTTCTTTTAAAATTTCAATAATTTATTTTCGTGATTTTCAGAAGTTAGCTATGAGCAATTATGGTGGGTGAGACAGTTTTTGTTTCCATCTGGGGTATGCTTAGTCTGTCCAGGTTCTTCAAAGGTCTGCTACCTTTGGAATCTTCTTTACCACAGAGCTGTCTGTGTATCTTTAAAATATGTTTGTTAATGAACGAATCTACTAATAGAGGATTCTACTATTATTAAGTAAATGCAACGGCTGCAATCCAAGGAGATGAACTCATTGACTCTATAAGTTAGGTATAGGATACTGAGTATAATCCGACGAGATAAGTGCTTTGGCTCTCGGTCGGCTAACGACTAATGGATGCAATCCGAGAAGCTAAATTCTTCTGCTCTCATCGGCTAACTATGAATTATTGGCTAATTCTAGCTAACGAGTGCAATCCGTCGATATAAATGCTTCGGCTCTCGGTCGGCTAACTAATAATTATTGGTAAATATAGTTATGGATGCAAACCGAGGAGATAAATTCTTCAGCTCTCGTCGACTAACTACAACTTTTTGGCTAACACTAGCTAATGAGTGCAATCCGACGAGATAATTGCTTCGCCTCTCGGTCGGCTAACTACGGTATTAATACGAAGTAAGAATTTAGGACTCGTCTAATTAAAAGTAGATTGCGACTTCGGTTCTAGCTTCCCCTTCTTAGTGGTTTTCTTATATGTCTTAAATTTACATAAACTTCGGGTTAAAATTTTTTTTCCGATTTTGACCCATTGTAGGTCCAACATACTATGGTCTTATATACATATTTTTGGCTTATTTTGGATCTATATCTGGATTACTAAGTCATTAATATAGACAATATGATATCTAATGATAGATATTTCTAAGGCTATAGTAATTTGGACCTACAATGGGTCAAAATGGGGAAAATATTTTTTAACCCGAATTTTTTTTACCAAAAAGAATTTTAAAGATTTTTAGGTAAACAAAATTTAAATTAATTTTTTTTAAAAAGTTATTTTTTAAATTTTTTAAAACAACCTTTTTTTCCAAGTTATTTTTTTAATTTTTTTCAAAATTTTATTTTCAATATTTTCCAAATTTTTTTTTTTAATTTTTGAAAGTCCATTGCAATGATGTATATAAGGCTATAGTAATTTGGACCTAAAATGAGTCAAAATCGGGAAAAATATTTTTTAACCCGATTTTTTTTTACCAAAAAGAATTTTAAATACATATTTTTAAGTAAACAAAATTTAATTTTTTTTTTCCAAATTTTTTTTTAAAAAAATAATTTACTTTATTAGTGAAAAAAAGGTAAACAAAATTTTCTTTTTAAAAATTAATTTTGAAATTTTTTTTTTAAAAGAAAAATTTTTGGAATTTTTTTTTTTTTTTGAATTTGAAAAATTTTTTTTAAAAAGAAAAATTTTTTAATTTTTAAAAAAAAAATTTCAAATTTTTTTTTTAATTTTTTTAAAAAAAAAAATTAAATTTATTAGTGAAAAAATTATGACAGAAAATTAAAAAAAACAACTTCGAAAAAAATTTTGTTTTATAAAATTTTAAAACAAAATTCCAAAAATTTGTCTTTTTTAAAAAAAAATTTCGAAATAAATTTTGAAAATTTTTTTTTTTTAAATTTTGTTTACCTAAAAATATTTCAAATTTGAATTTTAAAGTACAATTTGGTGAAGGGTATATATGATTCGGCACAGCCGAATATAGCTCTCTTGTTTAATTTCAATTTGTTTCTGCAAATCAATTTCTCAATTTCAACTTGAAATGGTGTAAAAATATTCACTTTTCTCAGACGTTACAAAATAATTAAGGATTAAGGAATCTAAGGTCTCTAAAAGTATTTGTTTGTTTTTGGTAGGACGCGCATAGGGATGGCTTCATATATTTTTTTGCAAAAATTATAAGGAGTGGTCGTAGAGCGCTGAAATTTGGCACCGAGAATTATATGGACCAAACTAATAAAAAACTAAAATTTTATCAAAATCGACAACGTCCACTGCCCATACAATCCAAATTGAAACAAAAAAGGAACGCATGCCGAGTTTCAATAAAATCGGACACGCCCACCGCCCACGAAACTCATACATAGATAAGAATTTTTTTGATATTTCGTTTATTATTTCACGAAAAATTTTAAGTTTTCATCCGTTCCGAAAACTATTTTTTTTTTAATCGAAACAAGACACTCCCACCTTTCATTTTATTAAAAAAACAGCGTGGGGGTAATTGGGGCTAAATTTTTTTTCTCCATGGAAAATAAAAAATAAAATAATTTTTAGAGACTTATAGATTTGGGCATATCTTCTTAACGGTTAATGATATCCAAAACATTTAAAAACCACTGAATTGCGTGAAAATATAAGTAAATTTTTGCTTAATACCCTTGGATGGACTTTACTTCAATTTTTTAAAAATAAAATTAAATTTTTCTTAAAACTATAATTGTACATTTCATCTTTAAACATTTCTCTACAAAACTGCATCATTTGATTTTTCAAATTCTGTGTTTGAAAAATTTACTTTTTGACACCAAAATCCCTCTGTGGGATTTTGTTCTATTGTTTTAGTATGGCGAGTTAATGTTGCCATTATTTGAAACCAATCTCACTAAAAGTTTATTAATCTGTCATTGACCAAGTTGCAGAAATTGAAAAATAAGACAGAAGAAATACAGATCTAGGAATCTAAAGTCTTTGCCACTGCTTAAAAATTGAGAAACTAAGAGATAAAGATGGAGGAATACATGGTTTCTAAAAGAATACCAAAATAATTGTTAAGAATTTGTTTAAACATTTAAGACAAACTTCGCCTACACTTACAGAAAATGTATGGCAGCAATGTCAGTAATACTCAAATCTTCTCCTTCTCCATGATGCTCTCTAAATATATTTTAAAATACATTTTATTTTAAAACACGTGAACTTAATCGTTCCTGCTGTGAGTTTTGTGGCCACGCAAAAAAAAAATAACCAAACGTCTACATATTCATATTTACAATAAAAGAAAAGTCTGTCAAAAGAACACATGATATGAATTTAAAAAGGAGACTATAGACAGGATATAAACAGGATAAAAATAAAACAATTATTTCTTTTACACAATACAATACTATTTTTATACGCCATTTTAAGCATAAGGTTATATTTTTTACAAGGAAATACTTTTGGCAAATGGGAAACCACAGGCTTTGAAAACAAAATGATGAGCATAATGCTAAAGATGATGATGAGTTCAAATTTGAAGAGTTATTGCAGAGAACGAACGCCCACTTGAGAAAAATAATAATAAAACATTAATGGTTATTTGAGTGAGATTGTCTGGTAATGAGGGAAATAATTATATTAACAGGGGGTTATAACAAAACTCTTTGCACTAAAGAGAATTTATTTTTAAAAAATCTTGTTAGTTTAGCAATGTAGGAGGTTAAAAGTTGACACGTGTTAAACCCTGGGGGTTTTCTTCTAAAGAAAAAACTTTTGAATTTAATTTGTTTAAATTTTCTTTTTTTTACAGATTCTGACCTTTCCGACAACAATTCCGATATTGATATAGAAGATCGCTCCTCTCCCGACTCGGAAGCTTTAAATTGCCATTATAATGGCCAACAAATGTCCAATAGCCATTTATTATTTAGCAATAATGAATCCAGTCTAGACTCTTCCCACTACATCAATGACAGCGAACACATGCAGCCCTCCCAGCTGCAGCAAGCACATGGTGGTGGGTTTTTGGGGGAACATAAGATGGGCTTGCCGAAGAGTGGCCGAAAACCCAGACGTAGACGCACCGCTTTTACACATGCCCAGCTGGCGTATTTGGAGCGAAAATTTCGTTGTCAAAAGTATTTGAGTGTGGCGGATAGAAGTGATGTGGCGGAGACATTGAATTTGTCAGAGACACAAGTGAAGACCTGGTATCAGAATAGAAGGTGAAGAAGAAAAGAAACAAAATCTATTTAAGCACTGACTAATTCTCTCTTTTCTTTTCCCTATTTCTCTTCTAGAACCAAATGGAAACGCCAAAATCAATTGCGCTTAGAACAGTTACGCCATCAGGCCTCCATGGAAAAGGAATATGTAGCGGAAAATGGCTCCGCCAATCCCTTGGGCTGCTGTCCACCCGGTTTAAGCTCTTTTAATGCCTCAAATCCCTGTAATTTTCTAACATCGGCTGCTGCAGCGGCCATATTTCGCAATGTAGGCTATGTGCATGGCTGTCCGTTGTAAAACGTTTGTTCGTAAATAATAATATTTGTTGAATATTTATTAAATGAATTAAGATATTTTGTAAATACTATTAAGATAATTTAGTTAGTTTTAAGTTTAGGATTGTGTGTCACCAAACTGTGCAATATTTATTTAAAATTTGAGAAGAAAAATCATTTTAAAAATTTAAGAACATAAATAACTGTAATATAAATTTAATAAAAATTAAAAACAATTTTAAGAAAAACAAAAAAAAATTGCTAAATTTTTTTGGAAACAATAAGACGGGTTATTTTCTAGAAACAGTTCACTTCATTGTACTGAACTGTGGACCGAAGCCGCTGTATTAAACGGAGAACAGTCGCAGAATCGATCCAAATCGCTCTATTGAATTGACGATCAAACTCGCAGAATCGATCGAAGTCGCTGTTTTGAATAGACGATCAAACTCGCTGTATTAAATCAACGATCGAGGACGCCGTATTTAATTGAAATAAAATCAAACAGACGATCGATGTTGCTGTATTCAGCACTAGACCGAAGCCTTCGAATGTCTCTTTCATGATCAGTCCAATAGATCGTAGTTGCTGTATTGAATTGACGAACAAAATCTCACAAGACCGAAACCTTGGAATGGCTCTTTCATGAACAGTCTAATCGCTCGATGCTGCTGAAATGAATTGTGAACAAAATCACTTGTAAAATCGAACAGACGATCGATGTTGCTGTATTCAGCACTAGACCGAAGCCTACGAAAGACTCTTTTATGATCAGTCTAATAGATCGAAGATGCTGTATTGAATTGACGAACAAAATCTCACTAGACCGAAACCTTCGAATGGATCTTTCATGATCAGTCTAATAGATCGAAGATGCTGTATTGAATTGACGAACAAAATCTCACTAGACCGAAACCTTCGAATGGATCTTTCATGAACAGTCTAATCGATCGAAGTTGCTGTATTGAATTGGCGAACAAAATCACTTGTAAAATCAAACAGACGATCGTTGTTGCTGTATTCAGCACTAGACAGAAACCTTCGAATGGCTCTTTCATGTACAGTCTAATCGATCGAAGTTGCTGTATTGAATTGCCCAATGAAATCACTTGTAATATCAAACATACGATCAATCTTGCTGTATTCAGTACTTGACCGAATCCTTTCATAGACTCTTTTGTGAACTCTTAAGCCAGAACACTGTTAACTCTTCTACGATTATAGGAAAATGATTCAAAACTGATCTCACGAAGGAATTAAAGTCGTTGTGTTTAACAAACGATCAAAGATCAACGCAGGCCGAAGTTAATGTCAAAACTATTCTACGATATTCAGCGATGTTGCTGTATTCAGCACTAGACCGAAGCATTCGAAAGACTTTTTCATGAACAGTCTAATCGATCGACGCTGGTGAATTGAATTGGCGAACAAAATCACTTGTAAAATCAAACAGACGATCGATGTTGTTGTATTCAGCACTAGACCTAAACTTTCGAATGGCTCTTTCGTGAACAGTCAAGCGTGAACACTGTTAACCCTTCAACGATATTAAGAAAATGATTTGATCTCTCCGGGAGTCTCTGATCGATCATAACACTGTTAACTTTTCAACGTTCATAGGAAAATGATTTGATCTCTCCAGGAGTCTCTGATCGATCATAACTGATCTCACAGACAGAACTGATGGAAGTCGTTTTAAATAAAAGTCATTGTGTTGAGCAGACGATCAGAGATCAATGTAGGCCGATGTTAATATCAAAACTATTCGACGATATTCAGCTTATGCGATAACTTTTCAACGATCATAGGAAATGATTTGATCTCTCCAGTAGTCTCTGATCTATTATAACTGATCTCACAACATGAACTGACTTCCGTCCGTTTTAAATAAAAGTCATTGTGTTGAACAGATGATCAAATTTCAATGTAGGTCGATGTTAATGTCATAACTATTCGACGATATTCAGCTTATGCGATATCACTGTTAACTTTTCAACGATCATAGGAAAATGATTTGATCTCTCCGGGAGTCTCTGATCGATCATAACTGATCTCATGGACAGAACTGATGGAAGTCGTTTTAAATAAAAGTCATTGCGTTGAGCAGACGATCAGAGATCAATGTAGGCCAAAGTTAATGTAAAAACTATTCGACGATATTCAGATTATGCGATAACACTGTTAACTTTTCAACTCTCTGATCTATCATAACTGATCTCACACACAGAACTGATGGAAGTCGTTTTAAATAAAAGTCATTGTGTTGATCAGAGACGATCAGAGATCAATGTAGGCCGAAGTTAATGTAAAAGCTTCATCATATCTAAACTCACCCAGAAACTCACCGTGTTTGTTGTCGATCCAAATCACTTTATTAAACAGACGATCGGTCGTCGATCCCAGAGGTCCCACAAAGACTACTGTATTAAAGAGACTTCCGGAGTCGCTATAATGAACGGTAAGCCGAAGTCGCAATGGCTGTTTATTAACTCAGTGAAGTTCGTTCAAATCCGTTTTATTGTAAATTTGTACAGTCGATCAAAGTCGCTATATCACTTCAAAGTCGCTATAGTCACTTCATTGAACCCTGATCTACCACAAAAAATCTCACTCCATGAATACACTGAAGCTTATATAGATCGTGTTTGTTGCCTTGAAAAACTGTAACGAAGACTTTGTAAGTTATTATACAGTGTTTTATTAGCTTCAATCTTAGCACTTTATTCAATTTTCATTAGCTTCCTTCTTGGATCTTTACCTCTATTATTATCTGACCTTTCTTAACTAAGCTCAGTCGTTATAAACCTCAACCGTTAACTTTTACTCCATTGATGTCACTGTACTGAATATTATCAGACTGTCAATGGAATTGTTGCTGCTATGATTGTCTGATCTTTCCTAAAGCTTCAGTTGTAGGTCTTTATGCAAACTGTTTTAAGCCGTAATATTAGCACTTTGTAAGCCCCAATCCAAGGTCTGTACTCTGTCTTTTATAAACATGAATCGAGGACCAATATCTTGAGAATCAAAGTATTTAGGTCAGATCGGGGGAAACGGACTTTGAGCTCTTAGAATGTCTACATTCCAAGAGCTACCAACCCCCGTCATCAGCACCTTATTAAATGGTTATTGCTTTTGATCTTTAATGCCCACCACAGCTGCGGCACTCATGACTTGGAGAAGACCAGAGAGGAGCTTCAATGACGAAACAAATAAACAAATCTTAGCACTTAGTGTTTTATAAGCTTCAGTCGTAGGACCAATTGACAATCAAGGTATTGAGGTCAGATCGGGGGAAACGGACTGTGAGCTCTTAGACACCAGGATTTCCTAACTGAATAGTGATATCAGCACGTTGGCAAATGATGACAAGCAATGTGGAATGACTGGATCGCTTGAACAACTGCGACATGAGTTTAGAAGTTGACAATTTGTGGTACTCAGTCCGGTTTCCCTACAACGATTAAGTTGTCGAATATAACCATATCCGACTCTAAAAGGAACACGCGTGCTTTGGACCGAATTCTTATAGAGCACCCCGAGCGAGACAAGGCCAAAATGAAGAATTGTTCGCAAACTTGGACACTCCACAACTTTATAGCTCAACTGAAGTTGAAGAAGGCATCAACGCAAACAAGCATTCACAGGCTATAGATCCCAGACGGATAATGATGCTGAAACACCTTGGGGAGTGGGGAATAGAACGGTTTTTAACCTGTCAATAAGGAGCGTAATTAAACCAAGGACCTGGTAAAAGGGTGGAGTAATCACCCTTCTGAAACTTTAGAAAATTGAAAGGATTGTTTATCCTGCAGGCAGATTTAACTCCTATCACCTGTTGCAAAGACACTATAAGATATTCTCCTCCCTCAGCTGACCCGTCAACTACCAGTAGCATAATCCGCCATAACAACTTGGATCTCACACAACATAAAGCAGCAGAGACCTTCAGAACGGACTTTCCTGTTGGCACTTGAGGCTTTCGGCAATTTCAGTCACTCTATGCTCTTTCAAGTCATCCTGCAGTGTACAATGCCCAACAATAGTAAGATATGAAATGTTAATTAGCTGAGTAGCCGGCAGTCGTGGGGTTTGAAAACAATTGCACAAAATCCCGTAGAATCAAACAAGGAGACAATCAGTTCTGGTTGCTGACGATGCTCCTCTTTATATTCTATCCTTCTAAAATCCAAGAGAGTTGTTATTATCCGCCATAACAACTCGGATCTCTCAAGGGTTGAACCAGCAGAGTCCATGTGAAGGGGCTATCATATAACATGTACTGTCGAAGGTCTCGCTGAGTGCCATCAGTCGCGACTAGTCGTGGAGTTTGAATACAATTTCAAAAAACCCCGTAGAATCAAACAAGGAGACAATCAGTTCTGGGTCCTGATGATGCTCTTCTTTATATTCTACCCTTCTAAAATCCAAGAGAGTTGGTTTTATCCGCCATAACAACTCGGATCTCTCAAGTGTTGAACCAGCAGAGTCCATGTGAAGGGGCTATCATATAACATGTACTGTCGAAGGTTTTCGGTACTTTCAGTAGGTATGAAAAGTGAATTAGCTGAGTATCCGTCAGTCGCGACTAGTCGTGAAGTTTGAATACAATGGCACAAAATCCCGTAGAATCAAACAAGGAGACAATCAGTTCTGGTTGCTGACGATGCTCCTCTTTATATTCTACCCTTCTAAAATCCAAGAGAGTTGGTTTTATCCGCCATCACAACTCGGATCTCACAAGGGTTGAACCAGGGTTGTCGAAGGTCTCGGCACTTTCAGTAGGTATGAAAAGTTAATTATCTGAGTGGCCGGCAGTCGTGGAGTTTGAAAACAATTGATGCTCCTCTTTATATTCTACCTTTCTAAACTCCAAGATGGTGTGAAGGTGATCACTTATGCGGACGACTGGAAACAAGAGACCTAGCGTTCCTTCTGGGATGTTATCCGATGAGTCGTCCAAACTTCGACATCACTCGGTTGGACGCTTATCCGAGACCTGTCAGACAGGATTTACGTATGAATGATGAGAGCAAACAGATTTATGTGCAGGGTCCTTACGATGCTCCTCTTTATATTCTACCTTTCTAAACTCCAAGATGGTGTGGAGGTGATCGCATATACGGACGACTGCCGCAATGAAATTGGCAAACCTCTTCACCTTCACAAGGAAACAAGAGATCTAGCGTTACTTCTGGGATGTTATCCGAGGAGCAGGATCTATTTAATCGCAGCTCGTACTTGAAGGATTTGAACCACATTCGTAGAGAAGCCTTCAATTACACAGTTTTTGGATACTGTATGAACATCGTACTTGGAGGTCTCCCATATACTAAAGTATTTTCAACACATTTTCACATTTCACAATTCTTTGGAATTCCCTCACATTTTCTTTTAATTGTTAACAAAATTTATGAAAACAAAAAATAACAATCTCTGCACTTAAGTTGTATTACGATTAAAAAATTATTTCATCCGTTAACAAAAATAAATTTTGTGTGCAACAAATTCTGAATTATAAATTTGGCTATACAAATTCCTACATCCATATGCAAGTACATATAAAAGGAGTAGGTAGACCAACAAAATAAAAACTGAAACTCTATACAATTTGCCAAAGCCCTTCAAAAATGAGAATTATATACAGCCAAGTAGAAGTAGAAATAAGTGTATAATGCAGTGTATAGACAGTTGCAGCATTAGTAGAGCGTTCTGTGAATAGAGGGGTATAAGCAGTTAGAGATGAAGTATGCGATAAACGAAGTAAGGGGAGCATAACAAAATGGAAGCCAAAAAAATTTAGCCAACCGGAAAACAAGCAACAAATTGTAAATAATGTTTTGAAGAAGGGGGTCTTGTGATGCAAGAGGGGGAGAGATGGGGATATTTTTGGGGGAGAAATTAAAAGATGCCAGATGATGGATTTGACACATTCCCAAAGCAATTAAATCTGTGCTTCCAAAAGATTTGAGTTTAAGGAACATCTATTCATGTGGAAGGCAGTCGAAAACAGGATAAGTGAAACTGATTCAGATAAAGGAGTATTACTTGTTTAATCAGATTTGTTAAATCGAACGGAAATTGAGTTTAATGTCAATATTTCAACTTTAATTTATGAGTTCCAGGAGATCACTCGCCTGATCTGGACTGTTCCTTGAAATAGATAAGAAAATTGCAAGATACACCCTCGATTATTGACATTCTAACCATAGTCTCCAAATATACAACTGGCATCCCCAATTCAACTATTCATTTAAACCTCTATGTATTCACTCTACAAATATGGGTTGGGGGAGAGGAGATGAGGTGTTTTCTCTCCCATTAAAACTCTAATAATATAGTTATATTTCCCTCCTAATGCTCAATAATAAAATGCCGTGGTTGCTTTAAGTGGATACAAAATTTTCCTCATTTAAGCGTTTAATATAAATGCAATGAATAAGCAATGAAAATATTTTTACAAAAACCCATTCTCTACAATATAAAATCATGAAAAACTTTCTATTTAACAAGTATACAACGCTAATTAATGAATACTTCAACAAAAAAGACTTGAATATTAAAAAAAAAAATTAAATAAAAAGAAAAAAATATGAAAAATTATAAATCCACAAAAAAGGATACACGATACAGATAATGCTGAAAGCGTATACAGAAGAAATGATAAAATAAAAACAAAAATTTTATATTATATAGAAATAAATAAAAATTAACAAGCATAAAATTTAGCATGAAATTGCAAAAATTTTCAGCAGCACAGAACCTAACCGCAACATTAACATGATTATTAAACAAGTAGGAAAAAGTAGTGAAATAAAAAAAGAACTTAATTGAAAAACTCTTTCAATTAAATACGAGGACAGTTGAGAAACTTTTAGCGAAAGGGAAATGAAAAGTAGCAGAAAATAAATAAATTGAAAGATAATTGGGGCAGACACCAAAAGACGGTAACTAATAATAGGCTCTCCATAGGCTTTTGTAACAAGAATAATTAGGGATTTATTTATAATCTTAAAGGACTGCTAATTAAGTCTTAATCATAATAACATTTAATTGCCAAGAATAGAAAAGGGAGACATAACTCTCTTGATTTTATCATCTAATCCGAGCATATACATATTCCAACAATGGATGGTTCGTGAACCACTAATAATCAGGAAACTCTGAAAATCTCCCAATCCCTTGAATTTATCATCTAATCCGAGCATATATTCCAACAATGGATGGGTCTTAAACCATCAATAATCAGGAAACTCTGAAAATCTCTCCAATCTATTAAGCATATCAGCAGATCTAAAGGATAACATGAGCACTCTAATATCATGACTCTTATTAATTCTCAAAGCTTCCATCAAGATGGATAAGATAGTTTTCAAAACGCTCGAAAACCCCATAGTTGGTTTATGTGATAGTTCACTACGTGCGAACAATCAAGTAGACTCGAAGGGACCCCGTTTTGATAAAAAGAAAATGTGGAACGCTTCACGATTTTGCGTATCATCCTTGCGCAGGGCCATACTAATCTTCTCTGTATCGTTCCAATTTTAGTATATGTTCCGCCGAAGCAAGAACCAAAAGAACCCCATACTCCAAGGATAAGGATTTCACTCTAATCAGCTATTCTGCCTCTCTGTTTAGGACTCTGTAATAAATCATTGATGATCTAATATTGGCAGTTTTCTGACAGTAACAACGCAACATCACTGGTAAGCTAAACTACTTCTTCACTTCTTCGCTTCTCTAAGCTACAGTAAACTCGCTTTAATTGTCTTCTTGGACAGAGAGGTTGCTTTTAATAACGTAAAACTTTGTTTAGTTATTAAAAGATGCCTGGACTGAGATATATTGATGAGATACCTAGACTTTAATTTATTAAAAATTTTTGAGAAACTCATCAACTCACGGCCATGGATAATCTGGGAAAATTTCGGTTCCTCGATACTGGCGACATATGGAAATGCTTACATTGTGGTCTTAGATACCGCCAGTATGCTCTGGATAATGTTGCGACGGGACTGTCTAGATTTTGTGGGTTGCAGAGAGCAACTTTGTGACTGCCCACCGTTTTTTTTTGTTGTTCTCCATTACCCCACTTGAGGGCATTTGGCTTCCGCAAAGCATCTCCATCTTATACGAATTGTTGCTGTTTTTTCGCGTATTTCCCATGTAATTATTGGAGTATCGTGCGTCTGCATGTACGATGTTGCCATTAGATCCATTGTTATTGTTTGTATCAGTTTAAACGGTTGTTGCTCCAGCTGGTCTGCTGTAGCGGGTCATCCGATACATGTATGATGTTGCCATAAGCATTCAATCGATTGTTATTATTGCCTTGTGTCAGTTTCGTTAATCGGTTGTTGCTCCAGTTAAGTAGATGATTGGTCTGCTGTAGCTGGTCTAGGATAATGGTGCTGCCATCTGTCGTTGCCTAGAAACAACGCCCTCTGTGTATTTTTTGGTGTAGGGTGGGGAACCTTGCTGATCTTTGATTCCTAGCTTTTTCTCCCAGGAGGTGGCGGGCTGCCTGACCTTTTCCATGATGTTATCCTCTTTTCAGATGGAGGAGTGGTCAGGGGGCTTCTTGGATGTATTGTTTAGAGAGAGGTTAATTTTAAGAACTCGAAAACCATGACTTAAATTTTTCGTCGAACCTGGAGTGCTTGGTTTTGTAGGCAAGCACTTTAACCACTACACCACGCCGACCGTTAGAGTCATGTAAAAGGTCATTCATTAAGTGCTTCCTATCTATAAATTTAAATAACAATATTCTTTTGAAATGCCTATCTTTGCCATTATGTTATGGAATATAACATTGTTCAAATGTTCAACGCGGCTTCGCTGGGTTTCGGTTATCCGAAATGTCCAAATTTCCAAGACACTGGCTTAAAAATCAGGTTGAATTTTACCGATGGCATGGTTATGTTGGCTCTGAGAGCCTCTATGGTTTGTGGCTTATTTGCATAGAGCTGCAGTTCCCATACCCTTCACGTGATATGACCATGCCCTCACATCGATGGCCAATGTGGCATGAGCTGTGTGCCATGTAGCGCCGTTCTGTTCAAACCGCATGTTATTGGTGACCATATCATCCAATTCAAGTCAAATGAAGTTGGTAATCTTCTACCTATAGCGCTCGCCGTTGACGTCAACGTTATTCTCAAAGAAATGTGTAGCGATGAGGCCACCATCCCAAAATCCACCCCAAATAGTGACTTTTTCGATATGCATTGGACGTTTTTGGATCTCATAAGGATTGGAATCCCTTTTCCTTTTTTCGTTCATCAACTTTGTTCACGTGAAAAAATTCCCCTTGTTGTGAAATTTTTAGATGGAATTTTGTAAACAATAAACAGCTGTTACCAACAAAATTAACTATTCTGAATGAAAAGTTCATGGGAATATCACGATAGCAATTTTCCCTTCGAGGGAAATGGATATTTCATGGGAACAAAATTTCACATTTTATTGCCGATAGGGGCGAGTGACATTTTCAAGATGGATTGGACTTTCTTGGATCTCATTTGGATTGGTATCATCCCAAATTCGACAATTTTGTTTGTTGACGTATCCATTCATCCAGAAATGGGCCTCATCGTTGCAGATGGATTATTGAGGCAAAATTTACAGAACGTTGCCCGAAAAGAACAGCCATTTTAATAAAACAATTTTATAATTTGTACGTATAGTTGATCGCTATATCCGTACATGGTGATTTGGCAAATGACAACTAATTCGACAGATGTAAATTCACCAATATGGCAGCTATCAGCTCTCAAAGTTCGGAAGTCATTATTGGAAGGCCCATTAGAAAAATGATTCTCGGTGGTTACATATTGCCTTCAAGGACATTTCTAACCTCTCGCCAAAAAGGATTTTAGACACCAGCTACTTCAAAATCCCAGTTCCCCAGTTTCTTAGCGAATTGTTGTGGGTCACAACTTCTGTCCAGACTTTGGAGACAGCAGAACTCGGCCAACCCAATGTACATTTTCTCTGTTATCACATTAAGGTCTTAAAATCCTCGTTGCTGTGAACTAAAATAATCCTTAATTAGGAGTTTTAGCAAGACATTGTTTTGCTGGACACAGTATTTGTATATAGTCAATTGTATTAACTATATTGGACGCCAACAGCCATTTCAGACATTTTCCAAAATCTAGCTCATGAAATAAGATCATGTCAGTCTTCTCTTCCCACTCGAACGGGTTCCTATAGGTTCGGTTTCGAAAATTGATTTTGAGACTCTAAAATAGAGTGATATCTACTGTATATTGTTCAATACAACGATTTCGTTTTACTTTGGTTTAAATAAAGTCGTTTTGGCTTATTTTTCAATACAATGAATTCGGCCGATTGTTCAATTTATTATTCTCCACATGATTGTTCAATATATTGCCTCCGATTAAAACAACATCTTAGTATATTTGACCATTAAAGACAGAAGCCTTCAGTCGCATGTTTTATTAGACGATTTGAAAAGAATGCTCAACGACATGACTTCGGTCGATTGTTTAATGATGAGATTTTGGTTGTATTTTCCATACTGTGACTTCGGAAGACTGTTCAATAGAACAAGATCGGTTGGCTGTTTGTGAGGTTCATTCGATTTTTCTATTAAGGTCATCTGTTGAAAATAGAGGCTTCAATTTCGGTCGACAGTTTAATACAGTAGCTTTGACTGGATTTACCATATAGCAACATTGATCTGGTGATCGTCGATCGTTCAATACAAGTCTTCTTCGTCAATACATTGGCTTTGGTCGACTGTTAAAGACAGATGCTTTGATGGAGCTCCGTACGAACGCCTTCCAGTCGCTTAAATTTTGCGGGTTTCTATAGGTTCGGTTTCGAAAATTGATTATGAGACTCTAAAATAAAGTGATATCGACTGTCTACTGTTCAATACAAAGGCGCTTTGGCTTATTCTTCAATACAATTACTTCTGTTGATTGTTCAATTTATCATACTCCACATGATTGTTCAATACATTGCCTCCGGTTAAAACAACATCTTAGTCTATTTGACCATTAAAGACAGAATAATGCTCAACGACATGAATTCGGTCGATTGTTTAATGATGAGATTTTGGTTGTATTTTCCATACTGTGACTTCGGAAGACTGTTCAATAGAACAAGATCGGTTGGCTGTTTGTGAAGTTCATTCGATTTTTCTATTAAGATCATCTGTTGAAAATAGAGTCTTCAATTTCGGTTGACAATTTAATACAGTAGCTTTGACTGGCTTTTCCATATAGCAACCTTGATCTGGTGATCGTCGATCAAAGTTCAATACAAGCCTTCTTCGTCAAAACATATCATTGTTCTGGTGTAAGTCTGAAGTCAAACACTCCATGTTAATGCCATTCACGCGCTATATGTCACGTTGCGCCGTCTTGTTGGAACTATGTCTCCTCCAAATGATTTGCAATGACATGAGGAATAAAAAATTCACGAATCATTTGACTGTAGCGTAGAAAGAGTGAATTTTTTGGGGATGTAATGGAGTCTCAAGGGTCTCATGAGGATTGAACGTGGTTCTTTTATAAGTCTGAAGTCAAACACTCCTTATTAATGCCATTGACGCGCTGTATGTCATGTGGCGCCGTCTTGTTGGAACCATTTCTCCTCCAAATGATTTGCAATGATATGAGGTTAAAAAAAAAATCAGAAATCATTTGCCTGTAGCGTTCGCCATTGACGGTTATGTTGGCAACAGTTTTGGATTTAAAGACAAATGGGAAAATGACGCCTTCGACATGTAAACCGCAGCAAACAGTGAATTTTTTGGGGATGTAATGAAGTCTCAAGGGTCTTATGAGGATTGAACGTGATTCTGGTGTAAGTCTGAAGTCAAACACTCCTTATTAATGCCATTCACGAGCTGCATAACATATTTCACCGTCTTGTTTAAACCATTTATACTCCAAATGATTTGCAATGACATGAGGATTAAAAAAAATCACGAATCATTTGACTGTAGCGTTCGCCATTCACGGTAAAGTTGCCAACGGTTTCGGATTTAAAGACAAATGGGCAGATGACACCTTCGGTATGTAAACCGCAGCAAACAGTGATGTTTTGGGGATGTAATGAAGTCTCTAGGGTCTCATGAGGATTGAACGTGATTCTGGTATAAGTCTGAAGTCAAACACTCCTTATTAATGCCATTCACGAGCTGTATGGCATGTTGCGCCGTCTTGTTGGTACCAATTCTCTTCCAAATGATTTGCAATGACATGAGGAATGCAAACGCATGTAGCGTTCACCATTCACGGTAATGTTGACACGGGTTTCGGGATGTAATGGAGTCTCATGTGGATTGGGCTCTCTTCACAAATGATAATTCTGCTTGATTACACACACTCGTCGCTGAAGATGATTTGGCGATACTTTTATCGTCAAATTATCTTCAGCGATGAAGTCAAATGCTTCTGTCGCGTGTATAATATAATATGCAGCGATTATGGTTGGCTTTTTAATAGGACTTCTGGTAACTTCCAGTAGTCGTAGTTAGCACAGTATACTTTCTACTCTTCCACTTTCAGAATCAAAGATCCCTTGCTTACAGAATTTAACACTAAATATTCCTGTAAATTATAACAAACTATCAACCCAAGCCTCGTACATCAAATTATTATCTAATATTGATTTCTATTCAATAAATAATTAAATGACTCTTTTTTTTCACATTTGAAAAAAGTAAAACGTTTTTAATTGAGGAAAAAAAATGGAAAAAGTTTAAGTATGTTCCATTACGAAAATATAAATGCTAAAACAAGTAAAATTCTAAACGTCAATTTATTTTAAACAAGCACACAGAGAGACACAAAGAGATAACTGTCAACATCATCATCACCATCATGCTCGTCGTCGTCATCATACTGTCACAAGTTCATTTATGCCTCAAAGCATAAATACAATTTATAACATTTTTCCAAACGGAATAATAACAAAAAGAAAATATATATATATGTAGTACATAAATATATATAATTTTTTTTTGTTTTGAGTTTTACATGCTTTGTTACAAATAATAAACGCCCGCCCTTTTTGTTCATCTCATTCACATGGAAATTTTTCATTTTATGCAACCATCATCATCAAGCACTTGAAAAGAGAACAAAAATGAAATCAAGTCCTTATTTTTACGTTGTGTCTGTGGCAAGTGGCAACACAAACCATTATCCTGTTGTTTGGGTTTTTAAAACAATTATAACGTCTGAAAATATGCAAAGTTTTTTTTTTTTGTTACCACCATTTCAAAATATTAAACAAATCCTGTAGAAGTAATAATAATCAAAAAAAAACAACTGTTATACTTTAGTTGAGTTACTCGCCTAAGAACGGAAGTCAAAAGCTTGTATAACACTAATGAGCAGATAATCGTCATTGTTATTAATAATTGAAAGTTTGCCTTTAGGCGGGGGGTTAAACGAGAACAATGTTGAGAGCACAAGACACTGACTGCATAAGGAATCAAAGTTTTGAAGAGCTCTTTAGTGCAACAATAAAAGAACCACTAAAATATGATTTTAGAAAACAAAAAAAAAAATAATCCACTAAAAATACATTTATGAACGTTGGTTGCTGGGATGGTTGGATGGAAAGGGCAGTGTGTGTATAATAGTGGAATCAATTATTATAATTGATGACTTTTGAAGTGCATTATACATTATACATTATCTGTATATTGTTTGCTATCCTAAACAAAAGAGTTATCTTTAGAATATTTCCTTGATATAGAATAAAACAAAGGAGTGTTGCAATATGGAAAGAATATGCAAAGAAATATTGCTAAAGCTTTTTGTAGCTGGTAGTTTGAGGTTAAAAAACAATAAAATCTAATGTGAACAAAAAATTAGATCAGATTGAAGACGAGTCCAAGGATATTTTGTGGCGAGGGAATAAAAACATCCCTGTTCAATATATCATCCAAGTCTGAGTGTTTACAGTGACTTCGCTTGACATCGTCTTATCCTGTCTTTTTTTTCTTGGACCAGCACTCAGCGGATGACCCCTACTCATGCAAAGCATTGTGTTGGAACTAGGAGGGAGGATAGAGGGAGTAGTATTTGTGGACATTTGATTTGAATTTTCCTATATTGAAAGTGACAGGAAAGACTTCAGGAGGAAGCTTATTCCACATACGGACGGTACGGCTGAAAAACGAATTTGGGATGAGCCCTCGGTGATGGGAGGGATGAGCCCTCGCTGATGAACGCGTATTTCGTGAGAAACTACGGGTATCGGGAACAAGTTCCCTAATTTCAGCAGAGCACATACCATTGTAGTATCTGTGAAACACAATCCAGTGAGTCAATGGAGCTGAATACCCTACTGTCACCGATAAGCATCTTCGCCCTCTCCTGTACGCGATCGAGTAACTCCAAAATAGACTTCGAAGCACCGGCCCACACATGAGAGTTGTATTCCATTTTAGGTCGGATATAGGTGGTGTAAATAGTAAGGAGATCAGATGGATTGAAGTATTAGAACTGTCAAACACAATCCACATTGCGACGATGTTCCAGTGAGTCAATAGAGCTGGATACCCTACTGTCACCGATAAGCATTTTCGCCCTCTCCTGTACGCGATCGAGTAACTCCAAAATAGATCGAGTAACTCCAAAATAGTAAGGAGATCAGATGGATTGAAGTATTAGAACTGTGAAACACAATCCACATTGCAACGATGTTCCAGTGAGTCAATAGAGCTGGATACCCTACTGTCACCGATAAGCATCTTCGCCCTCTCCTGTACGCGATCGAGTAACTCCAAAATAGACTTGGAAGCACCGACCCACACATGAGTATTGTATTCCATTTTAGGTCGGATATAAGTGGTGTAAATAGTAAGGAGATTAGATGGATTGAAGTATTTCTTACACCGTTTTAGAAAACCAAGACACTTGAATGCTTCTTTCGACACTCGAAAAATGTGTTTTGTCCAGCGGACATCGCACTGAATACTCATGCCTGGAACATCAAGAGCTCCTGATTCCTTAATATTTACAACACCCATAAAAACGGATGGAGCAACATGATCTGTTGTGTGTTAACATACAACATTGAGTCTTACGTGCATTGAAATCGACACTATTCGCACAATCCCATTCAGAGATTGTCACAAGATCTTGGTTATGCGTATCATTCATGTTTTGCCTCATTGCCCCAATCTCCGATAGGCTTGATCAATAATTGAATGCATATGAATGGCAATTGTTGTTGTCATCTGCAAACGAGTAGATAGGGTAGGAGAAAGGACGGAGCCTTGCGGTATCACTGAATTAATCTTAAACTCGTTTGATGAAATTCCATCTATTACAACTCGTATAGTGCGATCTCTGAGGAAGTCCGATATAAATCGAGAGAAGTTATTACCGAAACCAAAAGCACCATGACATACTCTAGCAAACGCTTTAGAAATATTTAGAGCCACCACTTTACTTTCGCCAAAACGGTATATGGAACGACACCATTTTTCCGAAAGGAAGGCTAGCAAGTCTCCCGTAGAGCGTCCTCTACGAAAGCCATACTGCCGGTCGCTGAGTAAATTGTTGGACTCTAAATATTTCACAAGATCTCCATAACTTTGGAAAGTGCAAAACAAATTGCTATTGGGCGATCATTTTCAGGGTTGTTAGCCTCTCCCTTTCTAGGAATTGGCGTTACATTTAGCAACCTTCCAATATACTGGAAATTTGCCGGCCCGGCATAAAGTGCTGAAAAGGTTAGCTAATGGACGAGCTAGCATCAAAGAACACTGCTTCATGAAAGTCTATAAGTTTGAGGAAATCTATAGTTTGAGTCATAGTGAAGGTAACAAGAATAGAGTGTAGAGAAAGAGAGGAGAAGGAGGAGAGGATTTAAGAATTCAAAGAATTCGAAAAAAACGCAGACCATCATGGGATGGTTGCTGGGTCCCTAGGAGGTAAAGTTTGCGTGACCGGTCTTATCAACCATCCGCTTTCCATGATAAAGGCACGTAGATTACCCAGTGCCGGGTAGTTACAAAAGTGTACGATGGTTTCTTCCTCTTCCTCGTTCTGACAACTTCTACAGAAGTCATGATGAGGTAACCCAAGTCTTGCGGCATGATTACCGAAAGTGCAGTGTCCGGTGATCATCGTCACCAAGTTGCTCAGACGTATTCGTTCTAATCGAAGTAGATACGAGGTGCGTTTACAGTCCAACACAGGCCATATCATCCTCGTAGTGGCACAAGTGGGTTCATTACCCCACCTTGCTTGGGCAAGTTCGTAATACGCGTCATGTATCAATTCCTTGCAGGTTGATAACGGGATTCCACAGAGGAAGTCTATTTCGTCGTCCGACATCAAGGCTCCTCTTCCCGCCGAGTAATCGGCAATACAATTGCCCTCATTGTCCCTGTGTCCACGTACCCATGTGAGTACAACTGTCGAATGTCTCGCCATCTCATTTAAGGATGTCCGGCATTCCTGGACCATATTCGATGTTGTATAAACACCTACCAGGGATTTACTGTCAGTATATATACGGATATCTCTACCAGATACACTGTAATATCTGAGCCAGTTTGCCGCTCTTCTAATGGCCGATATTTCGGCATGAAGGATGCTGCATCCATTTGGGAGCCTAAAGGATATTCTTATTCCGAATTCAGGAATGTATAGATCGATAGCCTCATTTCATCGACAGAGAGACCATCAACAAGCTCCATACTGGATGGGATTGAGAAACCGAAATTCCTCAGGAAGAAGGGTTTGGGGGTACAGTAATCAATAAGATCAGGAAGATTTTGTAAGTTTCCTGTTATGCAAGCATGTCCATAGGACCTAAAATTCCATGCGTTGCAGGCGTTGAGCCTAAAGGCCGTGTTTAGTGACAGTTTCCTGGCCATTAGATCTACTGGAATCCAATTGAGTAGAGTAAAAAGCGATTTCGTCGCCGTAGTTCGCAATGTCCCTGCTATCAGGATTGCCATACGTCAATACCCTTTCAAAGAGTATGCGATTGGAGGCCTTATCCATTGCCTTCCACCAGACAGAGACCCCAGACAGCCATTGATAGCAGACTACCTCATGAGTTGAGGAGAAATTGGAAAAAAGTGAATTTCGTCTGCTCTATTTTTGAGGAAAATACCATCATTCAAATAAAAGCTAAGCTTGATAAATCCTAGGAGAATTGTGCACCATCAATTTCAGTGGTAAAAAGGGGTTTAGTGACAAGCACGGAAGGTGCCGAACGTTTTGGACGCACCAGTTGAGGTCTCTACACTCGAAACAATTGAAAAAAATCACGATATGGTGTTAGCATATCGAAGATTGAAAGTGAGAGAGATTGTGGAAGCCATAGGCATTTCACATGGATCAGTGGTGACAAAAATCCATAACGAATTTGTCCCCTCTGGGGCTATTCTCTGGATTTAACCCCGAGTAACTATTTCTTGTTACCAAACCTGAAAAAATTTCTCAGCTTAAAGAGATTCCGATATGGTGTTAGCATATCGGAGATTGAAAATGAGAGAGATTGTGGAAGCAATAGGCATCTCACACATGGCTCTGTGGTCTCACATGGCTTTTGCACTTTTGATGACAAAAATCCTTAAATTAGGCTCTTTCTTCAGCCCTATTCTTCGGATTTAGCCCCGAGTAACTATTTCTTGTTACCAAACCTGAAGAAATGTCTCATTGAAAGTGAGAGAGATTGTGGAAGCAATAGGCATCTCACATGGCTCTGTGGTCTCACATGGCTTCTGCAGTTTCTATGACAAAAATCTATAAATTAGGCTACGAATTGCTCTCTCTTCCGCCCTATTCTCCAGATTTAGCCCCGAGTAACTATTTCTTGTTACCAAACCTGAAGAAATGTCTCATCGTAAAGAGATTTGACTACAACGATGAAATCATCTCACAAAAAATACTTATTTTGATGACCTCCAGAAATCTTATTTTTTGTAAGGAATAAAAAAGGGATTTAAACTCTCGTATTAAACCAAAATTGCTTTATTCTTAAGGAAACTTTCTTAAGAATTCCAAAAACATTGATTTAATGAAAGAAAAACACTATTCTTGAAATTAATTAATTTTTAACGAACTCTGATTGTTGTATTCCTTTTGCAGATTTGTTGCCAAAAGTTCCCACATAAATCAAACACTCACTCCTTAACAATTTCTCTCTGTTATCAGTTATGCTTTCTAGGATATTTATTCATAAACATAATCATTTATTTGTCATGATATTTATCAGCAATTTAGTTAGCATTGTTTGTGAATATTAATCCGTAATTACAATGTCAAATATTCAAAACGAAATCATACAAATTAGCTATGAACACAAAGGTCAGGGTATGAGAGCAATAGGGTTGATATTTCAAGTTATTTTTTGAAATACATAATGCTACTGTTACAATAAACCACAAATTACATATTTAAATTGTGATATAATAGCAATAACAACAACTAGATGACACTTGTTTGGTCCTGTAAATACCACTAACACAAGTGCTACAGCAGTCACTGCTACTGCTTATGCTGCTGCTGCTACCACTGCTGTCAGAAAACTTGAAAGTGTCAAAAAAGGGGGAAACTGTTAACTTTACGCCTTAAGAGCTAAACACACCCTTGTAGAGCCACAGGAAAGTTTTTAATAATCTACAATAAACTGTAAACACAAAAAGAACTCAATAATATGAACGAAGGAAGGAGAAAGAATAGAGGAATTAAGGGTGGGCTAGATCAGATAAGTTAAAATTAAAGTGTTTGACAAAAAAATTTACAGTGATTGTTTGTAAAGTATTTGATTTGTTTTTTTCCTCCAGCTTAGTATTCAAATTACAGGGTATGAGTGGCGGGCGGTTGGTTGGCTGTACATAATTTTTATAATAACAGGGCACTTGTTGTAGCAAATTGAAAATTTGTCAACACACAAAATTTAATGGTTAATTAACTATGAATTGTTGTTATTTGCATAATAAACAAACAGATAACGGTTAAAGTATATATTGACAACTTTGCAACAGACATTTATTGTTGGAGAATGAGGTTAGAAATCATTATATCTGTTAACAAATGCCTCAAGTATAACATTATAATGGTTTGTGTTTTTTTGTTTTCTAAAGGACTATTTTAGTTTTAAAATTAAAAAGAAAAATAGAAATAATTATATTGTAAATGTTAAGTATTTGATATGATCTCTTCTCTTAACAAGTGCATGTTAAGTTTTTTTTTTTTTTTTTTTGAGAATATAAAATAATCTTTTAGATTTACGTTTTTCTTTTTTTGTATGACAAGGTAGTTAAATAAACTTTGTGTCATCTTTTGTATTTATATTGTCATTAATTTTAATTACAACTTTATAAAGATTCAGGCGTAGCATAAAAAATAACAAGTAAGAGCTATATTCGGCTGTACCGAATCTTATATACTCTTCACCAAATTATACTTCAAAATACAAATTTTAAATATTTTTTAAGTAAACATATTTTTTTTCCAAAGTTGTTTTTTTAATTTTTTGTAAAAAATTTTTTTTCCAATTTTTATTTCAATTTTTTTTTTAAATTTATAATTTTTTTTTTTTAATTTTTTTTTTTTTTTTTTGATGAGAAAAAAAATTCGGCTTAAAACTAGGTCTAACTTACTATGGTCTAACTAAAAAATAGGTAAAAAATCGAGGTTGTCCTGGTTTTTTCCTCATATCTCAGAAATTTGTGGACCGATTTTGCTTAGGAAACTTCTCGAAAGCATGTCTGACAGAATTATTGAAGATTTGGATCCCGAAGATATCTGGGGTCTGCAGAAAATTGATTTCAACAGACAGACCGACCGACAGACGGACATGGCTTATTCGTCTCCGCTATCTATAAGGATCCAGAATATATATACTTTATAGGGTCGGAAAATTATATTGTGGAAATTACAAACGGAATGACAAACTTATATATACCCCTATCACGAAGGTGAAGGGAATAAAAAGGCAAATGTGTAAGGAACAACTTAAGGAGATGAGAGAGACTAAATAAGAACTCTACATTAAATGGTATTTAGTTTATTTATTAGTTAGTTGATAAGTTAGAGGTTTAATCTGCGAGTTCTTAATTGTTTTTCACACTCCTAAAGAATGAAGAGATTTGTTCTGCTATTTTGAAACCTAAGTTAAGATGATTTAAGTTAAATACGTCATTCTGCCAACATATGGATTCCGCGCCAAAAGAACTGCTCATCTTTTAAGGCCTAGAACGAATCAAGCCAATTTTGGATACTCTGTTCCAAAGCGAAGCGTATCCCAGAGAGAGCGTTCTGCATCGATCGAAACAAATAGTAGTCGGACGGGACAAGGTCTGGACTACTGGGCGGGTGAGGCGAAACTGCCCAAGCAAATCATTATTTTTTTCTCCCTTACCCCTCTTGGTAGCGTTTGGCTTCCACAAAGCATCTCCATCTTATACGATTTGTTGCAGTTGTTTTCGCGAATTTCCCATGTGTTAAATATGACTTTCTGCCAACATATGGATTCCGCGCCAAAAGAACTGCTCATCTTTTAAAGCCTAGAACGAATCAAGTCAATTTTGGATACTCTGTTCCAAAGCGAAGCGTATTCCAGAGACAGCGTTCTGCATCGATCGAAACAAATAGTAGTCGGACGGGGCAAGGTCTGGACTAGAAGGCGGGAGAGGCGAAACTTCCCAACCACTTCATTAATTTTTTTCCATTACCACTCTTGGGAGCATTTATCTTCCACAAAGCATCTCCATCTTAAACGATTTGTTGCAGTTGTTTTCCATGTGAGATTGCACTGTCCTAGTTATTGGAGTATCGTGCGCCTCCATGTACGATATTGTCATAAAATCCAGTCTATTGATATTTTGTATTAGTTTTCGTTAAACGGTTGCTGTTCCAGCAAAGTAGATGATTGGTCTGCTGTAGCTGGTCTAGGATAATGGTGCTGCCATCTGTCGTTGCCTAGAAACAACTCCCTCTATGTATTTGGTGTAGTGGTGGGGAACCTTGATAATTTTTTATTCCTACATTTTTCCCAGGGAGTAAAGGGCTGTCTGACCTTTGCCATGCTGTTATCTTCTTTTCCGGGGAAAGGGGTAGTCAGGGGTCTTCTTGAATGGATTGTTTAGAGGGGAGTTAATTTTAAAAACTCGAAAACCATGATGAACATATTTCGTCCTCTTCATTATAAATACTTTTTAACAGGTAGTGCAACATGTGGCCTATCGTTGTCATGATGGAATATTACGGTTTCATGTTTGGCCTCATATTCTGGTTGTTTTTCGGCCATTGCTCGCTTCAAACGAATCAGTTGCATTCGGTACAGGTTCCCTGTGATGGTCTGACCAGATTTCAGCAGCTCATAATAGATAGAACACTTTTGGTCCCACGAAAAACAGAACATGGATATTTGGCATTGGTATCGATTCGTCTGGTTGGCTGGGCTTCACATACGATATCTTGCATTTAGGGTTATTGTAATGGATCCATTTTTCATCGCAAGTGGGACTGTTACACAGTTGAGCCTCTCTCTGGGAACTGATTGAAAAGTTGGTCAGCTGTGACGTGAAGGAACTAAATCTTAATCATCAGATTCTAATACATTATGGAGATGTCAATCTTCATACGGTTGCCTAACTTTCATCAAACTGTCATTTAAATAGAAGAACCTTCTCAACATCACATTTATTATATTCCTGAAAGGATTCCCAATTTGCAATATCAGGTTGGTACGTTTAAATTAATTGATCAAAATTCAAAAAAAAAACTGTTACTTGTGGTCAGGTTTTTGGCCAGTTGTTGAACAGTTGGTCTTCTCTCTCTCTAAGGCTGGACAAATAATGAGAGATGAAGGTAGAGTAAAGTGTCGTCAATAATACTTTATGTACTATGAACAAGACAAGGCTACTCTGTAATGATTTGTGGAACAAGACAAGGCTACTCTGTAATGATTTGTGGAACCCTCAATATCAGCGGTTGATAAGTGCAAGCAAAGGAGGTGATTAGAACATTTGAAGAACTGAAACTTGAGTACAGGAGATGACCTGTTTGTGGTCAATAGCCAGATCTCTATTTGACACTAAGAAGAAGAAGAATTGAATCGGCAGCATCTCATCACAACTAGCTTCAGAGAGATAGTGTAGAACGATGTATTCAAGAGCAATGAGATTGAAGGATATTAAATGTCAGTCTCTCTCTAGCACAGATAATTCAAAATCCTATCAAATCCGCATGAGCTAAGGACAACTAAGAACAAAGTGATGGTCAAAAGTTTGCAAGTATTGAGACACTAAAAATTGATGATCTTTCAATTTGACCAATCGTTAAGTTAGGTTCCATGGGCTCCTCACTTGGGTCCATTAAAATCTGATCCCATTGTGATACCCATGGGGTAGACAGCGGGGTATTTACAATACTTCAGTTGCCTCCAAATAAAACCAGCCAGATTCCCGGATGAAAGAGTAGATTCGTCTAAGATTCATCCTTGATAGCTCATCAAGGATGAATCTTATGCGTTCCCTCAGGATGCGTTACCTCAGGTTTGTAAGAGCCGGGCATTGGCAGAAAAGGTGGTACATAGTCTCTTCCTCTTCCTCATTATGACAGCTTCTACAGTAATCATTGTACTGTAGGCCCAATCTTCTAGCATGTGTCCCGATTAAACAGTGTCCTGTAATAATGGAGACAATTAGCCTTATTTGCTCACGACGGTATTCTATAAGTAGATTCGTCCTGTTGGCATCATATACGGGCCAAGTAGACCTCGCTGTAGCACAGGAAGGTTCATTAGTCCATCTGTATTGTGAAGTCTCATATAGTTTCTGCTGAACAGCCATCTTGCATTTAACAAGGGAAATACCAGAAATGGGGTCGATCGCCTCATCACTCATCATCGCACCCCTTTTGGCCAAATCATCTGCTATACAATTAGCCTGATTTCCATCATGTCCAGGGACCCATATAAGCGTTATCCTAGAATGTCTCGCTATCTCATTAAGTGATACCCGGCATTGCTCGGTTAACCTAGATGTCGTGAAGACACCCGTTATTCCGTTAACGGCAGCCTTTCTGTCAGTAAATATACATATATCGCCAGATATTCGATAATACCTCAGCCAGTTGGATGCACTTTTAATAGCTGTAATTTCCGCCTGAAGAGCAGTACAGAAATTAGGTAGCCTAATGTATGATTTTATCCCAAAGTTCTCAATATAGAAAACTCCACCGACCCTGTTTCCCCTTTTAGAGCCATCAGTTTGACCAATCGTTTTATTAGCATTGGATTACTGCTACTAGAGAACTGGAGATAACAAAGTTTCAGTCTCTGGGCTAAATCAGAGAAAAAGGTCTCGATTGAGTTTGCAGTCACTACAGATAGCCGGTTTTGAGAACTAGACAAGTCTTTAACTATGATCCAGGTTGGCTGCTTTAATAAACCAGCATAAACCTCTTAAATTTTCTTTAACTTCGGCTGCTTTAATGAACCAAGATCACACTCTTAAATTGTCTTTAAATAAGATCCACTTTGGCTGCTTTAATGAACCAGGTTCACTGTCCTAATTTGTCTTTAAATAAGATCCACGTTGGCTGCTTTAATGAACCAGGATCACTGACCTAATTTGTCTTTAACTAAGATCCACGTTAGCTGCTTTAATAAACCAGGATCACAGTCCTAAATTGTCTTTAACCAACATCCACGTTGGCTGCTTTAATGAACCAGGTTCACTGTCCTAAATTGTCTTTAACTAAGATCCACGTTGACTGATTTAATGAACCAGGATCACATTCTTAAATTGTCTTTAAATAAGATCCACGTTGGATGCTTTAATGAACCAGGATCAGTATCTTAAAGTTTATTTAACTAAGATCCACGTTGACTGCTTTAATGAACCAGGATCACACTATTAAATTGTCTTTAAATAAGATCCACGTTGGCTGATTTAATGAACCAGCATCAGTATCTTCAAGTTTATTTAACTAAGATCCACGATGGCTGCTTTAATGAACCAGGATCAATATCTTAAATATTCTTCAACTAAGATCCACGTTGGCTGCTTTATTGAACCAGGATCACTATCTTTGTGGGTTATACAATAAGGCCACAGAAAGGCTTTCTCTTAGGAAAGTAGAAAGGCAAGAGATAATTGAAATCAAAGAAACCTCAAAAAGTATTCAATATCCTTCTATTTGTGAGACAAAAGTATCCTAACCCAAGACTTGTAAAATTAGTTCAACTGACAATACTACCGCCTTTATAAACTCTTCGCGGTTAGATTAAATAGGAAAAACTAAATCTAGACTTGCCAAACATTACAATCCTCACGGATAATTCACTCATGGAGGTGGGTAATTTGAAATTTACAATACATTTTACGCAGATTTGTTTATTTTCAATGAGAGTGTAGTATCGAGAACTGCAAGAAGGATTTTGAGATACGTTATTAATATAAAACACAAGTCAGCTTAAATCTTTGTGCAATAGGTGAGTATTTTACTTGAATGTAACAAACCTTAACTAGAACTAGCAATACTTGCTTTAATTTAAACTTTTTTCAAGAGCCTATAAAGAGAACAAGTTTTTGACATAAAGGAAGGAGCAGATATAAAATTTTCTAATAGAACTAAAATACAGGGACGTGGGAGGAATGGAATCATGAAACTATCAGCCCAATCATGAGTTTTTTCCCTTTTCGTTTTTTTAATATAGAATTTGAATAGGAAAAATGAGAAAAGGGAAAATCTCCCGGGGACATTTTTGTCATAATTGGGCTGTATTACTAAGAAACTCAATTTAATCTTGGATTAAATCAAGCAGAAAAAAATCTAAAAATAGATTTACGAAGAATTTGTTTAATTCTTAGAAAAACTGGGTTCATTAACATTGTTTTCAAATAAATTAAACAATTTGGTTAGATATTTAAAATTAAAAATTTTTGGGGAGTTACCTCTGCATTTGCCAAAACTACAAAAGCCACATATTTGTATGTTTAAAAAACTAAATTACAATTTATATGAATTTGTTTTTAATATTCTCTAACATTTGCAGTGTCTTTTTGTGTCCCATACCCTCTTGAGTTTTTAGGTTTACAAATGCATTTCTTAACATGAAAAATTTATCTCATTATTTATTCATATTTTGCCATTATTTTTTGTTGTATATTTTTACTCTATTAAAAAAAAAACAAACATGTTTATGCAAATCTATGCAAGATTTTGCGTGCTACCTTTTGTATTCATTAGAAGTAAAATAGAAGAAGATGGCGAAAACAAAAAAAAGTGAGCAAAAACAGATTTTTCTCACTAACGAGCTAAAATATGTACAAATTTTCTGGGAGGAGCAGGGAGGATTTAAAATATTTTAAAGATTCTCTAAAAAGGAGTTGTTAAAATGACAGTGAAAAGGGAGTCGAAAGCAAATTGATTGTATTTTAATAATAATGAAAAAAAATCATTTTTAAATTTTCCTATAGGAAGTCATAGCAACTTCCCAATAAGGAGTCTTAAGTGAAAAAGTTGCCCCTCTACATTTTTTTAAAAAATCTTCAAGAAAGCAATGGTTTTCCCTAAAAAATATATAACAAATCCTTCATATAAATTGAATACATCATTTATTACAACACCTTGTTCCCTTTACATTTCTTTATGCATTTAAATAACTGCTGCTTTTATTTATTTTAATATTTATATTTTTTTGGTTCTTCATTCTTTCTTTCAAAAGTTGTGTTGTTTCTTGTGTTAGCTGGTTGCACTTTTTTTTCGTTGTAACTTGCTGCCAAAGCATGATGCCAAAAGTTTTTAATAAATTTTAATTATTCATGCACATGAAAAGATTATCAACTTTCGTATTTGGTTTGTCATAAGTATCATAAGTTGTGCATTTTATTTTTTAATTACTACTGGGAGGGTTATTTTTTTTTTAAAATAGAGTGACTGACGACAGAGAAATAGAACTGACGTACAAAATGCATAAATACACAAATAAAATGCTCAAGTTAGAAGGAGCTGAGCTGGAGGAGGTTGGAGGTGGCACTTTATAAGAATTTTTGCTGATTTTAATTGGTGTAAGAGATTGTAAAGACTGTGTAACTAGAAAATTCAGGTCATTTAGAAAATAAGATTAGAAGGTTAACATATAAATGGGAAGAGGAAAAAATTATCGTGGATGGGATCATATCTTGAGTATTTTACCACCATAACCAGCTTAAATTTTCTTTAACTAAGATCCACTTTGCCTGCTTTAATAAACCAGGATCACTGTCCTAAATTGTCTTTAACTAAGATCCACGTTGACTGCCTTAATGAACCAGGATCACTGTCCTAAATTGTCTTTAACTAAGATCCACGTTGGCTGCTTTAATGAACCAGGATAACTGACCTAAATTGTCTTTAACTAAGATCCACGTTGGCTGCTTTAATGAACCAGGATCACTGTCCTAAATTGTCTTTAACTAAGATCCACGTTAACTGCTTTAATGAACCAGGATCACTATCTTAAATTTTCTTTAACTAAGATCTACATTGGCTGCTTTAATGAACCAGGATCACTGTCTTAAATTGTCTTTAAATAAGATCCACTATGGCTGCTTTAATGAACCAGGATCACTGTCCTAAATTGTCTTTAACTAAGATCCACGATGGCTGCTTTAATGAACCAGGATCACTGTCCTAAATTGTCTTTAACTAAGATCCACGTTGGCTGCTTCAATGAACCAGGATCACTGTCCTAAATTGTCTTTAACTAAGATCCACGTTGGCTGCATTAATGAACCAGGATCACTGACCTAAATTGTTTTTAACTAAGATCCACGTTGGCTGCTTTAATGAACCAGGATCACTGTCCTAAATTGTCTTTAACTAAGATCCACGTTGGCTGCTTTAATGAACCAGGATTACTGTCCTAAATTGTCTTTAACTAAGATCCACGTTGGCTGCTTTAATGAACCAGGATCACTGTCCTAAATTGTCTTTAACTAAGATCCACGTTGGCTGCTTCAATGAACCAGGATCACTGTCCTAAATTGTCTTTAAATAAGATCCACGTTGGCTGCTTTAATGAACCAGGATCACTGACCTAAATTGTCTTTAAATAAGATCCACGTTGGCTGCTTTAATGAACCAGGATCACTGACCTAAATTGTCTTTAACTAAGGTCCACGTTGGCTGCTTTAATGAACCAGGATCACTCTCTTAAATTGTCTTTAACTAAGATCCACGTTGGCTGCTTTAATGAACCAGGATCACTGACCTAAATTGTCTTTAACTAAGATCCACGTTGGCTGCTTTAATAAACCCGGATCACTTTCTTAAATTGTCTTTAACTAAGATCCACGTTGGCTGCTTTAATAAACCCGGATCACTTTCTTAAATTGTCTTTAACTAAGATCCACGTTTGGCTGCTTTAATGAACCAGGATCACTGTCCTAAATTGTCTTTAACTAAGATCCACGTTTGGCTGCTTTAATGAACCAGGATCACTGACCTAAATTGTCTTTAACTAAGATCCACGTTGGCTGCTTTAATGAACCAGGATCACTGACCTAAATTGTCTTTAACTAAGATCAACGTTGGCTGCTTTAATGAACCAGGATCACTGACCTAAATTGTCTTTAACTAAGATCCACGTTGGCTGCTTTAATAAACCCGGATCACTTTCTTAAATTGTCTTTAACTAAGATCCACGTTTGGCTGCTTTAATGAACCAGGATCACTGACCTAAATTGTCTTTAACTAAGATCCACGTTGGCTGCTTTAATGAACCAGGATCACTGTCCTAAATTGTCTTTAAATAAGATCCACGTTGGCTGCTTTAATGAACCAGGATCACTGACCTAAATTGTCTTTAACTAAGATCAACGTTGGCTGCTTTAATGAACCAGGATCACTGACCTAAATTGTCTTTAACTAAGATCCACGTTGGCTGCTTTAATAAACCCGGATCACTTTCTTAAATTGTCTTTAACTAAGATCCACGTTGGCTGCTTTAATAAACCCGGATCACTTTCTTAAATTGTCTTTAACTAAGATCCACGTTTGGCTGCTTTAATGAACCAGGATCACTGTCCTAAATTGTCTTTAACTAAGATCCACGTTGGCTGCTATAATGAACCAGGATCACTGTCCTAAATTATCTTTAACTAAGATCCACGTTGGCTGCTTAAATGAACCAGGACCACTGACCTAAATTGTCTTTAGCTAAGATCCACGTTGGCTGCTTTAATGCACCAGGATCACTAACCTAAATTGTCTTTAGATAAGATCCACGTTGGCTGCTTTAATGAACCAGGATCACTGTCCTAAATTGTCTTTAACTAAGATCCACGTTGGCTGCTTTAGTGCACCAGGTTCACTATTATAAATTGTCTTTAACTAAGATCCATGTTGGCTGCTTTAATGAACCAGGATCACTGACCTAAATTGCCCTTAACTAAGATCCACGTTGGCTGCTTTAATGAACCAGGATCACTGTCCTAAATTGTCTTTAAATAAGATCCACGTTGGCTGCATTAATGAACCAGGATCACTGACCTAAATTGTTTTTAACTAAGATCCACGTTGGCTGCTTTAATGAACCAGGATCACTGTCCTAAATTGTCTTTAACTAAGATCCACGTTGGCTGCTTTAATGAACCAGGATCACTGACCTAAATTGTCCTTAACTAAGATCCACGTTGGCTGCTTTAATGAACCAGTATCACTGACCTAAATTGTCCTTAACTAAGATCCACGTTGGCAGCATTAATGAACCAGGATCGCTGTCCTAAATTGTCTTTAACTTAGATCCACGTTGGCTGCTTTAATGAACCAGGATCACTGACCTAAATTGTCTTTAACTAAGATCCACGTTGGCTACTTTAATGAACCAGGATCACTGACCTAAATTGTCTTTAACTAAGATCCACTTGGCTGCTTTAGGGATCCCGCATCACTATGGTGTTTCCCTGAACAGTAAATCATACTGGATAAAGAAGCAGCAGAACAGAAACTCTATCTAGATTGTGGCTGAGTGTGAGACCTATTCTAACTTACGACGTTTGTATTGTAGGGTAGAAAACAATGAAAACTGAGCGCCATAAGAAGGCACTGGCCAAAGTTAAAAGAAGCAATCCATAGGTGGCCATGGATATCATTGTAAATCTAGTACCCATTGAGGAGAATGTAATAGGAGTGGCGACAAGAGGCTTACTCAGAGTATACGAGTCAGCACTGCTGAGCCCAAGCGAAACGGGCCACATGCAGATCTTATACGAATTTAAATTCGACACATGGAGTCTCGGAAATCCGGAAACCACGGAAATCAACTTCGGTTGGAAACCCTCAATAGAGATGTCGATTAGGGAAGACTGTTAGAGTTTCGTTATATTACACGAAGGTTATGCGGTATTTACTGACGGATCTAAGATTAAAAAAGCAAAGGCTCTACTATCCATATAGTTCAAAATCATAGAAACTAGGAAGTATTTTAGAGATTCGTCAGAAATTCAGGCTTTCTTATATTATTATTTGTCGGTCCTTGTGTTGGGTTGTGTCACCAGAGGTAATCAGGCGACTTTTATGTTGATAGCCAGGTGGCGTTAAAGAACCTAAAAAGTCACAGGTTGATGAACACTCTAAGATAAGACTGTGTTGGATACCAGGATACTGAAATATTAAGGATACGAGATTGCAGATGAGATTGCCATGCAAGGCTAAGAGCTAACTTTGGAAGTACGGAAGGAGGATTATATTAGATAAAATCTACCAATACGTGATGGGGAAAAATAGACAGCAGAGTCAAAAGGGCCTTGTAATTAGACCTAATAAAGGTAGCATTAGAAGGATAATCTTAGTTGTAGTTACTGGGCAATAATCCGTAACATTAGATTTAGTACTTGCAGATGGAAGGACAACACTCAAGACTATTAAGGACATGGGGAAACCAAGACAAGTTGCCTGCAGATGCAACGTTACAGAAGCGAGTGTGGGAGTCGACAATCCCAGGTTCTTATGACAATTGGATCTATGATCCGGAAGAACCCAAGTATTACTCGGCCCAAGATCTAGCAACTCTGTATCAACCAGCAGTTACTTTTTCCCAGGAAACACTCGTCAAACCAAAAGAAACGAACAGAACGAAAGTTGGAGAACTCCACAGGAGAAATACAAATTGACGAGCCAAGGGCTGTCAACTCAGCAAACACTGCTGCTACAACAAGAAATGGAAATCTGCTATTTCTGACAGTACATGGAAGTTATAGGAGTCTGCCCGGAGCTTGACGAAAGCATAGAACATGTCATATTCATATGCCACAGATTCCAAAGCCACGAACAAAGTTAGATATGCAGCTATGGGGCAGTTTAACAGAGAATTTTATATAGTATGTCATGCTAGCATCGAAACTACATTGGGATCCTATAATTTACGTAAATCAATGCTTAAGAAAAGAAAAGCCTAACCAAAAGCTAACTTATCCACGAAGTAATACATACTGGCGGACCCGCGGAGTGGGGTTTTTCGTTAATAATCCGACATACCCTACAGCGACCTATGTAAGGTTTCCATCTCCAATACAAAATAATAATAAAAAAATATGTAGACAGGTCTGTAGGTAAGAGTAGAGTGATAAACAAAATTTAAATAAATATCAAATGTAGTAGAGTTAATTTTAAAAAGGTCAAGTCAGCATTATCGCTATTTTAAACAAATCTAAAAAATGTTACAAATTATTTACAAAATTATAATAAATTTGTCTAGAGACATAATATTGATATTAAATGTGTTTTATTCAACACATTTGCTTTATTGAGTACAAGAAAGGATTGATTTATAAATTTATAATGTAGTTGATGTGTTTTTTTAACATTTCTTTCAGAAATGTTAAATTAACGATTGCTTTATAAGTATTTAAAACAATTACTTTAAGTTTTGCACTAGTTGATTCATATCACATTTTTTAACGACACCATTTAAGAATATTTAGAATATTATATTTTATTTAATGCAATATGTTAATACTTAATAATTTAAGCAGATTCAGCTATACTAATTTGATTGGAAAGAAAATTTCTCCCCAAAAATTTATTATGAAATACGAATTAAGGTATTTACAGACGACAATACTGCGTATTAGAACTTTTCAAATGTAAGATAAAATTAAATGCATTCCGTTTGTAAAAAAATCATTTTGAAACATAAATTTCTTGTTTAAGACTCAGTATTGTCGACTGAAAACACCTTTAATATAACAGTGTAGTAGTAGTTATAGTTCTACACCATTTGCAATTGTATTTCAGAAATTTCCATTTATAAATCTATTAAAATTGTCTGAAATACAATTAGAAACTTCTGAAATACAATTGGAAATGGTGTAGTTAATTTTTATTTCGGCATGTGTGCAAAATATTATTATTGCTTGAACAAAATTTACTCCATTTAATTTTTCAATTTCACATTCATTCAAAATAAATCAATAAAATTTCAGCTTCTACTTTTTTTATTACAATTTCAAATTCTACTAGTTTCTGTTTTTATTTTTCTTTGCCATAATTACCTTTTATTCATCCAACACATTATCCAACCACTGTTGTATATCATCTTTATTTTCCGCTCCCGTTGAACTACCTCCTGCTGCACTTTTATTATCCGGTGTAGCTGGCTTTAAAGCCGGAGTATTTGCACCCGATTTTACACTAACCTTTGAGGTCATACTCAGCAACTCATCCAATTCATCGGGAGCTTCTGGAGATTTTGCCTTCAGTGATTTTTGACTCTTGGCTGAGTTAGTCTTACGACTGGCGGAATTAATTTTAATGCGTGGATTTTCTATATGTTCCTTTAGAACATTTTGATACAACTTTTCGGCAGCCTCAGCCTCTTTTTCCATGCTCTGCAATTGGTCCTTGCTAAACATGGACGATGAATAATCCATGCGCTTGTAAAAGGGGACAGTTTGTAGACCCACATTTAAAAGTTTCAAATTCAAAGTGAAATATTCACTGGCCTCGGTGTTATCTAGAAATTCTGAATTTTCAGCCTGTTCCCATTGTTTTTCAGAGGAAAATTTAAAATGTCCCCCCATGCCAGAGGGTAATTGGGACATGGTATTGAAGTCCCCAGCTCTCATTTGTTCATTTTCTTCATCTCCGGCCGGGAAATCATCCATTTCCAAGGGATATGTTTTGGCTGCTTTCACCGGTTGGCCGCCTCTTATCCAATCATTTCTATCCACAAAACGCTCATCGCTAGAGTCCACCACATCTACATAACCACGTACAGTCTCCACTTGTCCCGAAGATGAGGAGGTGGTACAATATTTGGATTTATTGCGATAATGTGACTTCATTTTGTGACGCTTACTGGTTTAGAGAAAAAAATGCGTATTGGTGTAATCCTTTGAATGTTTTTAGGTTGAATGACAAATACTTACTCTTTCGATCGATTATCCTTGCCCTCCATGGTGATTTTTTTGAGATTTTAGCACTAGATTAGTAAAAACTAATAAGAAAACTTTTGTTTACACTTCCGTTTATTTGCTAAGCAACCGGCGGGACTAATCAGCTGGCGCAATTTTATGCCAGTGTTACCGGATTGGGTATTAATTACAAAACAGAGGTGCCAGAACATTACATACGGGGAAGTATGAAATTATGTGCAATCAAGGATTGCCAACATTTTCAATAGAAAATCTTGTGCAATTAACGATTGGCAACATTTTCTATAGAAAATCTTGTGCAATTAACGATTGCCAACATTTTCTATAGAAAATCTTGTGCAATTAACGATTAACAACATTTTCTATAGAAAATCTTGTGCAATTAACGATTGCCAATATTTTCTATAGAAAATCTTGTGCAATTAACGATTGCCAACATTTTCTATAGAAAATCTTGTGCAATTAACGATTGCCAACATTTTCTATAGAAAATCTTGTGCAATTAACGATTGCCAACATTTTCTATAGAAAATCTTGTGCAATTAACGATTGCTAACATTTTCTATAGAAAATCTTGTGCAATTAACGATTGCCTTCCAAACATAACTAAAATATAAGTGCGGTTATTAATAACCATCCATTGTTTATAAAAAATTTGGTGGAGTTATATATAACTATTGATTTTTGTTTTATAAAAACTCTACCAGACTTCTCGATAACTATATATTTTCTATAAAAATTTAGTAAAGCTATCAATAATTATCGATTTTCAATAGAAAATCTTGTTGAGTTATTGATTACTGTAGGTTTTTTATTGAAAATCTGGTAGATATGTCTATAACTATCGATTTTCTTTGGAAAATCTGTTGAAGTTATTGATAACTATCGATTTCTAATATAAAATCTGGTACAGTTATCGATATCTATCGATTTTATATAGATAATCCTGCGTGGTTATCGTTAACTATTAATTGTTTATATAAAATATTGTGTGGATATCAATAACTATAAATTTTCTATAAAAAAAATGTTTGCAACTATCGATTTTCTGTTGAAATTATTTGTTTCCTGAATTTTTTAAAGTTTGTTTAATTAATTTTTAACTATTATTTCAAATTAAAGTCTTGTAAATGATTTCATCTGGCATCACTTTAAATGTTTTAACGCCGTTTTTAATTTTCCAGCGCCTTTGTATTTCTTCTGTTTACTTTTTGACATTTTGCTCTCCCACTCTCATTTAACTGTCAAACAAAGAACAAGAACGTGTTAAGATTTCGCATTTAATAGAAAAGCAGATTTTAAGTGATTAACACCAGAAAAATTGTGAAATTTTTGTAAAAAAAAGAAGAATTAAATTTAACACAAAATGTCAATGTTTACTTGCATCAATTGCAGCGTTAAATTCGCTTCAGCGGACATACAACGTGAACATTACAAAACAGATTGGCATCGTTACAATCTGAAGAGACGTGTAGCCGAACTGCCACCAATCACTGCTGAAGAATTCCAAGCGCGTGTCATACAAATGCGCAATGATAAAGCCACCGAAAATGAGGAAAAACAAATGAGCTTGTACTGCAATGCCTGTCGCAAACAGTTTGGCAACCAAAAAACCCATGACAATCATTTGAACAGCAAGAAACACAAAGATAATCTAGCCATATTTGAAAGAGAAAATCAGGGAGATGAAAAAGAAATTACCACCAAATCGGTGATACAACCCAGACCACATCCGGCCATAGCCGCTGCGGCTCAAGGCAAAGGTAAATTTGCTTTGGAACAGGTGGCCCAAGGCGAAGAAATGGAGGCAGACGATGATGATGACGATTATGAGGATGTTGAGGAGGAGGTGGTAGATTCGGATGAATTAGATGAGCTGGCCGAGAATCCTTTAACCGAAAAAGATTGTTTGTTCTGTGTACACAAAGCAGAAGATATTATGGATAATTTGAAACACATGTCCGAAACACATTCCTTTTTCATACCCGACTTGGATTATTGCACAGATTTGGAAGGTTTGCTGAATTATTTGGGAGAAAAGGTGGCTGTGTACTTTATCTGCTTGTTGTGTAATGAACGGGGCAAGACTTTTTATACTTTGGATGCTGTAAGAAAACATATGTTGGATAAGGGTCATTGTCAAATGTGTCATGAAGGTTTGGCTTTAGCAGAATATGCCGATTATTATGATTACAGTTCCAGTTATCCAGATCATGTGAGTTTGATAGAAGATTATTGTAAATAAATGCATTTAAATAATTGGTATTTTTGTAATTTACAGAAAGAAGGCATGGATATTGATGAGGAAGTGGTACCCGATCTCTTGGATGGTGATGAGTACCAATTGGTTTTACCCTCGGGCGCTGTTATTGGCCATCGTTCCTTGATGCGCTACTACAAACAACGTTTAAATCCCAGTCGCGCCTTGATGCCCAAGAAATCCGATCGCAAACTCCATCATCTATTGAGTACTTATCGCTCTTTGGGCTGGACTACCAGTGATCAACATGCTGCCGCACGCAAAGCTCGCGATATTCATGTTATGAAACGTGTTCAAGCCAAGTGGCAGATGAAATTGGGCTGCCGTGCCAATAAATTGCAACATCATTATCGGGATCAAGTTATGTTCTAAACTGTAAATAGTTTATAGATGAATGTGATTTGTGTTATAGAGAAATTATGGTAAACGCTGAATAGTTATATGATAAAGAATTTTTAAATTGGATAAAAGTAAATATGTATCAAAGAATTTGATAAAAAGAAAATGTAAGAGAAGTGTAAATGTGTTAATACAAGTGTCACAACAGCAGCAATGAAAGGCAATCTTAATTTGTTCTTAATAAAGCGGAAAATCAAGGAAAATTTAAGGTGAGTAGTGAAATTTTTATAATAACTTTCTATACAAAAGAAATCGTTGTATTTTGACAACAATATAATTTTCTATGGTCAATCAATCAATAGTTATTAAAAATTCAAACATATTTCTAAAGAAAGTCAATAGTTATCGATATACAAAATCGTTGGTTATTGATAACTCTATAAGATTTTCTGTTGTAAATCGTTTGATAATGATTACTGCACAAGATTTTCTAAAGGAAATTATTGGTTAATGATAATTCCTCATAATGTTCTATAGAAACTCTTTGGTTAAGGATAACTCCACAAGATTTTCCACTGAAAATATAACCTTACTCGTTTTTGTATGGACAATTGGTTGGTTATCAAAAACGAATTAAGGATTTTTCTATAAATATGCTTACAATCATGAACTCCAAAAGATTTTGTACAAAAAATATTTGGAATTGTTAACATAAGATTGCCTATAGAAAAATGTTTGCAATCGTTAACTCCACAAGATTTTCTGTAGAAAGAGCTAGATATTGTTAACTCTATAAGATTTTCTTTAGAAAGAGAGTGTTATTGTTAACTCCGAAAGATTTTTTATAGACAAATATTTGGAGACGTCAAATCCACAATATTTTCTATAGAAAAAGCTTGCTATTGTTAACTCTAAAAGATTTTCTATAGAAATAGCTTGCAATCATTAATTCCACAATAGCGGTATTCACAATCTTGTGGAAATGGTCTAGCATCATTGCAAATGCAAAATTTTACAGTAATCCAATAACAAAATACACACAAAAACCTATACAATTTTGCATTTGCCATGATGAAAGACCATTTTCACAAGGTTGTGAATACCGCTAATATTTTGTATAGTTAATTATTGCAATCGTTAACTCCACAAGATCTTCTATGGAAAATACTTTTTTTTTAATTTTTTTATTTATTGAATCTGTCTATACTTCCTTATAACTATAATATATTTGCTCTTAGTTAAGAGTCATGGTGGATACACAAACACGTCTTTAACCAATGGCGTTTCTAAGTTGCTATGAATGTTTGAAGTTCGAATGACTCCTCCGCTGCACATAATTTCCTCTACTGTCTGCAACGCCTCACTACAACAAAAATCCAATTTACCTATAAAGGCTGCAATTGAACATTGACCGGTTATCACTCCCACTAGGATTCAGAGACTATGCCTATCCAAGCCAATTAATGTTTTGTTTGCCAAAAGAGACTTTAGACACTTGACAATCTTTTCTACTATTCTAGGATTGGTTGGTGGAGTCACGGAATCTTTTGAATTAGCCTGTAGTAGGGACATATCACAGGTCTAACTCTAGATTCCCTAGTACCATGGTCTAGATCAGAGCCATGTCTGGCAAGTTCATCTGCCACCTCATTTCCCTGTATGTTACGGTGCCCTGGGGGGTTACTCCCTAATTCGATTCGAAAGAAAATCTTTTCGAATTACAATGTATTTAACAAACATTTTCGTTTTCGAATTGAGTTACGCAGTAACCCCCCTGGTACCCAACACAATCTGATTGTGTAGTCTACTAATAACTCTTCAAGAGCTCTTTTGTAGTCTGTCACTATGCTAGAATGCCGCCTGACTGTCCACATAAATTTCTGACCTCTCTGTGACGTGTGCGTTTATCAATTCCGTGCAGGCGTCTTCCAGATCTCTGCCTGGAAGACACTGCATCCATCAGACAGTCTGTATAGCCGTCTAATACTGGGGCCAAATTACCGCATTCGATATTGAGTACAATTGGTCGTAATTTTCTTATTTGAGATTATGGCATTCGATATCGCGCCAGAAATTTAGTACATTTTATCATAATTTCAATGTCGTAAATCATTTTTCTGCACTCCCATTCATCTACTCATTGCCTATCACCACACTGTACAACCATAAGTAATAGTTGTTGCTGGGTGCTCAATGAAATCCACAATTTCTTCACTGCACGTAACCTGCAGTTATCACCAACGAAGTCATCGGCAATACTCTTCACCACCTGGACGAAGGAGGTAAAACTGAACTTAGGCATCATGGTCGACGGCGTACAAATTCCGTCAGTGAACCACTCGAAAATCTTGGGTGTCACTTTTGATAGCCTTTTTACCTACTCAGCACACGTCACTGCAATCACGCATAAACTACGAAATAGGAACAAGGTCCTCAAATCACTAGCCGGCAGTACTTGGGGTATGGACAAAGAAACCTTGCTTGCTACCTACAAGACGATTGGTCGGTCAGTGGTCAACTATGCTGCTCCAGTGTGGTCGCCTTCGTTGATTGATATCCAGTGGAGAAATATCAAAAGCTGTCAAAACGCAGCCTTAAGGACCGTCACAGGCTGCCTTCAAATAACCTCCGAACACCACATTCACGAGGAAACCAAGGTTCTACCGGTCAAGGAACACAACGTCATGTTGACGCAACAGTTCCTTCTGGGATGTCATCGGAGAAGTCATCCAAACTTCAACATCACACAGTTGGAGTCTCCCCCAAGGCATGTCAGACAGGACCTTCGGAAATACGAGGAGAACATACAGATGTATGTGCAGGATCAATTTGATCGCCGCTCGTATATGACAGCTTTGAACGACATTCACAGAGACGTCATCAATTCCGCGGTAGCAGGATACCGTATGAATGTCGTACTTGGAGGTCTCCCACCACCGATAGCAGACGCCGAGAAAATTTTGCCGCGTGGAACAAGAGTCGTTCTGGCACAACTTAGATCAGGATGGAGCAACAGGCTTAATGCCTTTTGGTCCCGCATAGACCGTGCCGTCCTTAACTTATGCCCAGCATGTGGTCAGGGTCCTCATGACTCCCTCCACAAATTTAACTGTTCAGCCAACCCTACTTCACTCAGTCCAATGGATTTATGGACTCATCCTGTTGAAATAGCTCAATTTCTTGGACTTGAACAACATGCAGAACCACCAGAACATCCAGATTGATTAATGTAAAATTGTTCATGCTGTTACAACAACAACCATAAGTAATAATGGGCCTTACCACAGATGTATACAGGCCTGTCACAGAATTCCATTCCGATCGAAAGTGGAATTATTTCCGTATTTTGCTTCTTCAGAAAAAGTTAAACAAAAATTTCTTTCGGAATGAAACCACTTTCAGTTTTCAAAGTGGAATTGATATTTCTTTATAATTATTGGTTTTTCTAAAATTTTTAATCAATTTCTATACCAAAAGCTTCCCTTTTGTTTTAATATAAAAAACGTTTTCAAATTTAAATCAGAAATATAGAATTATTAAATATTTTTGGAATTAATAAATTACACGGAATCTGAAGAACCTAAAACGAAATCGATCGGAATAAAAACTACGGAATTGAAACCATTCCGAACAAAATGTGTGACAGGCCTGATAGATCCAATTTGTTATACTTGGTCGCAAACCTCAATTCTTGTTTATGGAGTTCCTGCATTTGTAGTAGACATTATAGCCCTTCTTTAATTTTTCCACAGTATTTATTTTCCATGATAATTTGCTATCAAGGTAGATCCCTAAATATTAGTTTCCTCCTGATAAAATCAGCTTAATGCCGACTAATTTCCTCAAATACATTCACCTCAAGAATATGCAGCTAAAAAACAGAACAAAAATTGCTTTGTGTAGGAATCGAACCCAGCTGCTTACTAATTCAGCCCAATTATGAATAAAAATTCCGCGGGAGTTTTCTCCCTTTTCTCATTTTTCCTATTCAAATTTAATGGGAAAAAACTCCCGGGGAACAAACTCCCGCGGAATTTTTTATTCATAATTGGGCTGATTGTTCTAGGTACGAGTTATTTGATGGTAAATACAAAAGTTCATTACTAATCTTTAAAGAAATAAATAACTACTCTACTAAATAGAATAATGTGCTGGGTAATGACCACTCATTACAAAATAAGGTAACTAGTTGCCATTGCCAATATATTATTTCTGGGCATTTGAATTGAAAATGTTTAGGAAATAGTTTTTCGCTGTGCTTGTTAAATAAAACTCTTTTTGTTTTTAATTTTTTTTTTGTAATTTATTTTTTTTTGTTTTAATAAAATTTAGATTTATTTAATTTTTAGATTCAAATTTATAACTAGCAAATTTTTAAAACTTAATTACAAATGTGTATTTTTCTGTTTGCTTCTATAAATTTATATATATATAATAATTTGTTTTATAGATAAATTAAATTAAAAAAAATAATAAAATAAAAATGTAGAGCAAAAATTTAAAGCAAATTATGGTAAATTTATATTAAAAAAAGGCAGATTTCATGATGGTTATTTTTTCTCTATTATTTTTTAAATAAATGTACAATTTCTTTGACGATTTCGTTAAAAATTAAATTAAAAACAAGGCGAGGAAAAAAGTGTGTGTAAGTGTGGGTGTGTGTATATAAAAAAAATTTAACTAAAAAAATATTAAATAAATTATGAAAAAAAATTATATAAATTTTGCTATTGTTTTGTGGTGTATATATTTGTAGTTTTGTTTTGTTTTTTTTTATGTTTGTTAAAATTATCGAAATATTTAGTATATAAACATAGATAAATACACATAGATTGGAAACTGTCTAGACAAAAACCTAACTCAGTTGTCAAAACCTTAAGGGTTTTCTGAGTTTCCTCTTTAGTTGTATTTATCTATGTTTATATGTATGTATATAAACTATTGAGTCATTAAATATTGTTAAATATTTTAGTTTTATTTTATTTTTTAAATTTAAACTTAAATTTTAAAATATTATAGTTTTTATTTCAATTAAAATTAGTTTAAAAGTAGCACTTTAGTTTTTATAAGAATTTCTACATCTATTTTCTTTTTTTGTTTATTTTATTTATATATTTTCATATAAATTATAATTATTAGTTAGTTTTTATAGTTTTTAATAATGTTAAGCTGCTGTTAATGTTAAGATTATTTAATTTTAGACAAAATTTTGTTATTTTATATAGAGATTGATAGTTGGTTGTACAAAAGCATTGAGGAAACCATTGCTAAGATGAAAGACTTGCAAGAAAATTGTTTTCATGCCTTAGGGGGCATTCGATTCGAAATTCAAAACTTTTCAGTTTGAAATTTCCTTTTTTCTTAGTAGATTTAATGCATTTTTTTAGTATTTTTCTTATTGTTTTGGTTTTATATTTGTTTAACAAAAAATAGCAAACAACTATGGACGGATTAGAAAACCGTTTAAATTAAAATGTAACTGTTACAATAAGTGGAAAATTTAAAGTGTTATTACAGCTAGGAAGCTACTCCTATTAACGTTTGTTGAACTTCCTTGCTAAAATAATTAAACAGCAAATTTGTCTTTTTCAATAATTTAGTTAAAGTTTTTTTTTTTGAATATTTCTTTGAAGATATCCTTTCAAACATTTTTTTTTAAAGCTAAGAAAAGTTTTACAAAATGGTTTTTGCTTAGTGCAGATTCATACCCAGTTTACTTGAGCAAGTCTTCTTGAGTTTATAGAAGAGAGATGAAAATATTTTCAATCTCCTTTTCTCTATCTTCTACAAACTCCAGACGTGTGCAACTAATCTTGACATGTGTGTAGCAGCACTTAAAAAGATTTGGCCAATATTTTTCAATTTACATATTTCAAACTAGAAAATTGTCTTAAACATTTTGTTCATATTTGTTTATTATGAAAATTTCAATAAATTTTGAGGTTAAAATGAATCTTGAACAAAAAAAAATTTGAGGTTAAATTGAAAGACTTAAGGCAAATCTTGCCTAAAGTGATTTTAAATATCCACATTTTTTAAACAATTATAGATTTAGGGTCTATTATGGATGACAACCGAGCTAAAGTTGCATTGTCAGTTTACAGAATGGAATTACAGATGGCAACTGGCAGCTATCATTTTCTGATGTCAAATTAGCAACCAGAATTCTGTGTTTGCTATCCATAAACGACCCATAAATCTGTCATTGTTTATACAATGTTGTAATTAAAATCACTTTAGGCATTTTAGCCTCAAGATTCACTTTAACCTCAAAATTTATTAAAAATTTAATATGTTTAACTTTTCTTTGATGTTGTTAAAACTACACGTCTAATTGGCTGTCATTTATTCAGTTTCAAGGATTTTAAAATCCTATTTCACAAAATTTTTTTATAAAAATTCTTTTAAATGGTCTTCTAATAGGGACTTTCGAACTTTGACAGTTAATAGCGGTCGTACTGTTGAAGCTACATCTGTCGAATTGGTTGTCGATTTGTTTTGGAGGTACATAGCTTGGGCCTGCACCAGTACAAAATTTGACTGACTTAGGAGGTGAAGGTAAACGACCCTAGACAACTACCTATTGAACTGGCAACTGACCCTAATTTTCATTATGAAATCAGCTTCAGCGATGAGTCCAATTTATGGACTGTCAAGAATACAGGACGATACCAGTTCACATGAGATCCAAGAGCGTCCAATGCATCCCTTAAAAGTCACTGTTTGGTGTGAATTTTGAACTGGCGGCGTCATATTACTTTGAGAACGACTTTGGCCAGGCCATCGCGATTACCAACTTCTTTTGGCCTGAATTTGGATGATATGGACACCAACGAAATGTGGTTTCAATAGGACGGCGCTTTGTGCCACCCAGCTAATGCCACATTGCACATTCTGCAGGAGCGATTCGAGGGCATGATCATCTTACGTGGAGTTGTTGTGAACTGGCCACGATTTGACTATGCTAATAAGACACAAACCACAGCGGCCCTGAAAGTCAACATAATCCATGACTGCGATCAAATTCTGCGTGATTTATACAAAAGACTAATGAAAGATTTCACATTTCAGATAAGCGCCATCCAGCGAAAACATGGAGGACATTTTGATCATGTTATATTCCATACATAATGCCATAGATAGGCCTTTCAAACTAATAAAAAATGTCGATAATATCTCACACACACTTTGTTATATTTAAATTTAAAGATAGGAAGCACTTAAAGAAAGACCCTTTATATTAGCTAAATTTAGAAAATATGGAAATAAATAAAATATTTATTAAAATTTGTTCAAAGTTGATTAGAAATGTAAAATTGTTATTAGCTTTCACTTTAAATTGTGGCAAATATGCTTCTGAATGTACTAAAATTTTTTATAAAAAAACAGAAATGGAAAAATTACACAAACATGTTGATGTCTGCCTTTAATTTAACCTAACATTTTTGTTACATTTGTCACTTTAATTTCAAAATCAATTTGAAATGTTAAAATTTTTAGCTTTTGTTGAAATTTTTTTAATACATTGTGGCAAAAATTTAGAAAATGTTCTGGTCTGCATAATTTATTAAAATTTGTTGTAAGAATCAGAAATGGGAAAACATGTTGATGCCTGTCTTCAATTTAACCTCAAATTTTTGTTATATTTTTCACTTTAATCTCAAAATCAATTTGAAATGTTAATGTTTTTAGCTTTTGTTGAAATTTTCTTAATAAATTGTGGCAAAATTTAGAAAATGTGATTACAAAGGGGGAAATTAATCAAAAAATTTCAGGTCTGTATTTAAAATTTATTACAAGAAACAGAAATGGTTGATGTCTGCTTTCAATTTAACCTCAAAGTTGATTAGAAATGTTAAATTTTTAGCTTTTGTTGAAATATTCTTTATAAATTGTGGCAAAACATGGTTACAAAGGGGGAAATTAATCAAAACTGGTAACGTTTGCCTTCAAAAGTTTTAATTAATAAACAGAAATGGTAAAATTAACCCAGCATTTCTCAGGCATGTCTTCAATTTAACCTTAAATTTTTTAATTTTAAGTTTTTGTTGAAATTTTCTTTGAAAATATTCTCAAAAATTAGAAAATATGTTTACAAAGGTGGGTCTTCAAAATGTATTCAAACTTGTGTATAACAAACAGTAATGGGGAATTCACTCTGAAAATTTTTAAGTCTATCTTCAAAATTTATAAAAAAAATGTTTAGGAAACAGTTTTGCAAACTTTTAAGATACGATTTTTATAGTTATCTTCAGTTTAAATGATTTTACAAGCCAAAACATATTTACAAAATAGAGATTTATTGATATTATTCAAAATTATTCTTTTTAACCTCAAAATTTAGAAACTATCCTCACAAAGGCGAACAATTACTCAAATATATAAAAGGCGGACTTCAAAATTTATTTAAATTTTGTATAAGTAACCGTTTTGCAAACATTTTGTTAAGATTTTTATGGTTATCTTCAGTTTAAATGATTTTATAACATAAATGATGTTTACAAATTTGAAGTTTATGGATTTTGTTAAACCATTTTCTTTATAACCTCAAAAACTAATGAATTTGTTTAATAATGACTGCTTTTGCCAAATTCGTTTAGCTTTTTGTAATCTCAAGAGTTTTAGTTTTATAAAGTTTTGCTATTAGAAAGATTTTCTTTAGTATTTCTATTGTGTTCTAGAAATTCATTCAACTTAACCTCAAAATTTTTTCCAGAATGAATTTGTTTAATAATGACTGCTTTTGCCAAATTCGTTTAGCTTTTTGTATTCTCAAGAGTTTCTGTTTCATAAAGTTTAGCTATTAGAAAGATTTTCTTTAGTATTTCTATTGTGTTCTAGAAATTCATTCAACTTAACCTCAAAATTTTTTTCCAGAATGTCAATATAATCTTAATTTAGCTACAAAAAGAAATATTTTGACAAATGATTTTATTGTCTATCTTCTATAGATATAGAGAATTATACATAGAGGCGAGACACTACGATTTGTCAAACACAAAGTTTTTTTTTAATATTTCTATTGTGTTCTAGAAATTTATTCAATTTAAGCTCAACATTTTTTTTCCAGAATGAATTTGTTTAATAAAGGCTTCTTTTGCCAAATTCGTTTAGCCTTTTGTATACTCAAGAGTTTCTGTTTCATTATTATTTAGTATTTCTATTTTTTTCTAGAAATTTATTCAACTTAACCTCAAATTTTTTTTCCAGAATGTCAATATAATCTTAATTTAGCTACAAACAGAAATATTTTGACAAATGATTTTATTTTCTAGCTTCTATAGATATAGATAATTATACATAGAGACGAGACACTACGATTTGTCAAACAGAAAGATTTTTTTAATATTTCTATTCAACTTAACCTCAAAATTTTTTTCCAGAATGAATTTGTTTAATAAAGGCTGTTTTTGCCAAATTCGTTTAGCTTTTTGTATTCTCAAGAGTTTATGTTTAATAAAGTTTTGCTATTAGAAAGATTTTCTTTAGTAATTCTATTGTGTTCTAGAAATTTATTCAACTTAACCTCAAAATTTTGTTCCAGAATGTCAATATAAACTTAATTTTGCTACAAACAGAAATATTTTGACAAATGATTTTACTTTCTAGCTTCTCATATACATAGAGAATTATACATAGAGGCGAGACAGTACAATTTATCAAACAAAAATGCAACAAATCATATGTATGATGCAAGAGTTAGGTTTTTAGGTATTTAACAATTACTTCTCTAGTCTCTATGTTACCCTATATCTGAAGAGTTTAAAATTTAGAGTTTTTTTAAAATTTAAAAGCTTTTACAGACCAAATATTCCTCAATTTTTGTTTAGCAAAATTTAAAAATTAGCTTTAATTAAGACACTTTTAAAATTGCCAGAAAAACTAAAATATTTAAGACAAATTTGCTGTTTTTCTTTTTTTAAAAACTATTAAAATTTATAAACAAAATTTGTTTTAAAGCAGCTTTGTTTTTTTCTTTCTCTCTATTTAAATCAATATTAAGATTATATTGACATTCTAGAAAAAATTTATTCAACTTAACCTCAAATTTTTTTTTACAGAATTTAGCTACAAGCATAAATATTTTGACAAATGATTTTACTTTCTAGCTTCTCATATACATAGAGAATTATACATAGAGACGAGCCACTACGATTTGTCAAACAAAAATGCAACAAATCATATGTCTGATGCAAGAGTTAGGTTTTTGACGACAGACAGTCTCTATGTTACCCTATATCTCAAGAGCTTAAAATTTGGATTGTTTTTTTTTTTAAATTTAAAGATAATGAAAGACTTTTTATTTAACAGCAAAATATCGCACACTTTTTGTTTAGCAAAATTTGAAAATTAGCTTTAATTAAAATTGCCAGAAAAACTAAAATATTTAAGACAAATTTGCTGTTTTTCTTTTTTTTTAAAAAACTATTAAAATTTATAACCAAAATTTGTTTTAAAGCAGCTTTGTTTGTGTTTTTCTTTCTCTCTATTTAAATTAATAATTTGAAATTATATTTTGTTGGTTTAAATTAAATCAAACTAAACATATATACTAAAATAGGTATATATGTTTGAAAATAATTAATTAATTTTATGTATTTAGTTAATTTATCTTATATGTTTGTTATATATAATGTCTATAATATTGTATTATTAATAATTAGATTTTTCTCTCTGCATTAAACAACAAAATAGTTAAATTTAAGAAAGAAAAACAAAAAAGAGAAGAGAATTAAACAAATTAAAATATTTATGTATGCAGTAGAGTGTAATGTATAATAATAATAATAATATTTTAATTATAAATTATAATAAAAAATTTATATTTAAATATTTAAATATATAAAAATATTTATTTAATGTAATAAACAGCAGTAGTAGAGCAATAATTATAAACGAAGAGTGGAAGAGAAATGAATCTAAACTCTCATTAGAGTTTTCAAAATTATTTTTCTTAATAGCAATGAAGGAAAGAAAGACAGTAAAGAACCTAATGAATAACTACAGGACTTTGTTGAACACAAACGCCTACCATGGGCGAAGAGGCATCTCCACTGCCAGAACCACTGTTATTACCAGACGAATTCGAGCTATTGTTAGAGGAGCCGGGCAGGCCACGCCTTTGTGAATGTTGTAATTGATGCTGTTGTTGTTGCTGATGCTGCTGCTGCATATCATTCATACTTACGCCGGCTAGCATGTGGGCGGGTGGCGGTGGTGGTGGCATGCCAAAGACATGATTGGGTGCTGCCACCGAGGGCCAGGCTGTAAACGAGGCAGGTCCGGCATTAGAGCCAGCTGTGGAGGCAGTTATAACACTTGAATCGGTCATCATTAGATGCGAGGCAGCCGCCGACAGCGGATGATGAGCAAAGTCAGACGGCAATGAAGCCGGCGCATAGTTGTGATGATGTGAAACACCCACACCCGCCGAGCCTGATGAGGGCAATTGCTGTTTAGCTGTTTGCAAAGGATTAAAGCCTCCGCCACTGCCCGAATTTTGCCTTATGCGTGAGGAATTCAATGAGCCCGTGCTACCCGAGGTAGTGGAGGATACCCCAGCTCCCTGCAATGAAGAGCTATGATGCTGCAACTGTAGAGGAGGCGGTGGTGGTGGCATTTGTTGTTGTTGTGAGCAGCTATTACTAGCAAAACTCACATCCGTATGCAGCTGTAGAGGCGGCGGTGGTGGTCTCATCTGTTGCTGCTGCTGTGAGTTGCTATTAATCCCAAAACGTACATTTGTTGCATGTTGCATTTGTAGGGGAGGCGGTGGTGGTCTCATCTGTTGTGTTGTAACCAATGGTGGATCACAGTCCATGGCCAAAGGATAATTATTACTATCACTGTTGTTGCATGGCTGCTGGGTGGTGGTACTGCTGCAACTGCTATTCGAGCCGGGCGATAGTAAACCCTGCAAAGACTGTTGCGCCGCCAACATTTGTTGCTGCTGTTGCTGTTGTTGTTCGTAGAGCGATTTCATCATCATACTGTTTTGTTCGAAGTTTTGTGGTCCCACTGCACCGCCGCCACGTGCTGAACGCATTAGATTTGCGTTGGCTGCTGGCCCTAAACTATTTAAACTGCTGGGCTGTTGGCTTGTGGGATGCATTAAAAGGCCTAAGCACACAGGGAGAGAAAGAGAGAGGCAGAAATACTATTAGATAATTAAAAAATTTTATAAAATGGCTAAAAAATTTTAAAGTGTAAGAGGAAATTTTTTTAGATTTAATTGGATTTTTTTTTTTGGAATATTTATATTTTGACTAAAATAAATTGGAAATTTCGTGAGACCGGTTCTGTAAGACTACTCCTAGACAAGATAATTTAATAGCTAGAGAGCTCAAGAAATTCCCAAAAATAACTCCTCGAGAGGTTGTTAATAGCCAAAAATTAGGAATAAATACCCGAACAGTTAGTCGCAGGGCAAATGAGGCTGATCTTGGTTGCTATCGTCCTGTGAAAAAACCACTCATTTCTAAAAAGAACCGTTCTGCTCGTCTACAATTTGCCAGGGATCATTTAAACTGGTCGATACAGAAATGGAATGCTGTCCTCTTTTCGGACGAATCCAAATACAAATTAAGAGGCAGTGATGGGAGAACATTTGTAAGACGACCAAAGGGAAAAAGATTAGATCCAAAGTACACAAATAAGACTGGACAAGGTATGGGCCCAATTCATATTATAACATATACCATGACAGGTATAGGATACAGAACCATATTAAACGATGTTATGTATCCATACGCTGAGGAAAATGTTAAAATTTTTTAAAAAATTATTTCAGATTTTAGGCCAATAATGAAATATAAAGTTTCCATTGTTTTGTCAACCACTGCAGGTCACCTAATTATTCTTCAAAATACAAATTTTAAATATTTTTAGGTTGTTGTTAAAATGTTTTTTTTTCATACATCAATATCTCCGGAATTCTTCCGCCTCAGTTGCTATTTAAAATCGAGAAAATCGTTGTACAAATGACCGAGATATAAGGAAAAAACCAGGACAACCTCGATTTTTGAACTATATCTGGATTACTAAGTCATTAATATAGACAATATGGATATCTAATGATAGATATCTCAAAGACCTTTGCAACGTCGTATATAAGCATGTTGGACCTACAATGGGTCAGAATCGGAAAAAATATTTTTTAACCTGAATTTTTTTTTACCAAAAGTTTTTATTCGCTAAATAATAAAAAAAATGAAATTTAAAAAAAAACATTTCGAAAAAATTTAAAAAAACAACTTTGGAAAAAAATAAAATTTTCTTTACCTAAAAAATTTTTATTTTGAAGTATAATTTGGTGAAGGGTAATAAGATTACATGTTTTTTTTAAGTTTTCCAAAAAATTCATCGATTTAAAATTAATAAAAAAATGTCATAAATTTTTTGAATTTAGAAAAAAATCATACATTTTTCCAAAAATCTGCAAATATAAAAAAAATCATAAATTTCGCGAAAAAAAATTGATTTTTTTTTAAAATTACATACCAATTTTATAAAAATTCATTGATTTAAAAACGACGTATATAAGACCATAGTAAGTTGGACCTACAATGGGTCAGAATCGGAAAAAAATATTTTTTTGCTAAATAATAAAAAAAAAAATTTTAAATTTAAAAAAAAATTTTAAAATTTTTAAAAATTTAAAAAAAAAAATTTAATTTTTTAAAAATAAAAAAAAAAAAATTTAAAAAACAATTGGAAAATTTTTTTTTCCAAAAATTTAAAAAAATAACTGGAAAAAAAATTTTGTTTACCTAAAAATATTTAAATACATTTTTCCAAAAATCTTCAAATATAAAAAAAATCATAAATTTCGCGAAAAAAAATAGATTTTTTTTTTAAATTACCAATTTTATAATAATTCATTGATTTAAAAACGACGTATGTATATAAGACCATCATAGTAATTTGGACCTACAATGGGTCAGAATCGGAAAAAATATTTTTTAACCCAAATTTTTTTACCAAAAGTTTTTTTTTTTGCTAATAATAAAAAAAAATTTTAAAATTTCAAAAAAAAAAAATTTTAAATTTTTTAAAAATTTCAAAAAAAAAATTCGAAAATTTTTTAAAAATTTAAAAAAACAATTCGAAAATTTTTTTTTTACAAAAAATTAAAAAAAAAACAAATATAATTATCTTACTTGTTTTTTAAGTTTTCCAAAAAATTCATCGATTTAAAAAAAAAGTCATATTTTTTTTGAATTTAAAAAAAAATCATAAATTTCGCGAAAAAAAATTTGATTTTTTTTTAAAAAATTACAAATTTTCTAAAAATTCATTGATCTAAAAAAAATTTAATTTAAAAAAAAATAAAACATTTTTTGAAAATTCACCATTATACAAACATTTTGTAAATCGTTTATTTTACAATTTTAATTGTCGCAATTCGGTTACTTTTTCGACACATCTTAGCACTGCATTACTGCATATTCTTTCTATAATTTGTTAAACATTAATAAAAGAAAAAAAAATCTAGAGCAGTGCATCACTGCTCTAAGATTTTGGGTATATTTATTTCAAAAACCAGTCAAGCAACAAATTATTGATTTTGAGTAAATCAAAGAAAATTTCATGGAAACTGAAAAAAATACTTTTACAAAATAGAAATATTTTCCTATGATAATTATCCATTTGTGTTAATGATTGATAAACATAAAACTTTTTTATCTAAATTAACATATACGTATTTAAAAAATAATATAAAGTTTGCACTTGACTGATTTCTTAAACAAACACCCTTTACTTTTGTAAATTTCATAGGAAATATTTTAGTTGTATTGGAAACTTCAAATGTAAAATGACAAATGAACTTTACATATTTTATTAGGGCCTAATATTAGATAGTACAAAACCAGTTAAGCGCTGTCACTTGACTTGTTTTTGCACTAAACATGGATTTCTCGGCTTTGTCACACCATAATAGGGGGGCAATATTTAATTTTGTTTGCATTAAAGGATGCATTTACCTTTACCAAACAGTAATCGCAGAATAACTCAATTTAGAATTTTTTGTTGCTTGACTGGTTTTTGAAATAAACGTTCTTACACCCTTCTCAGAGCCACGGTATGGTGTGGAATTTGGTTGATAGAGGCCCCTGATTTTTTTGTGAGGTTTCTTACGTCAACATACCACAAAACATTCAGCAACTTACTGCTTTTAAATGAATTTTTTGAATTTAATGTAAAAATCTCAAAAATTTGAATATTTAACAATTGCACCTATAATTGTTAGAAGTAAACAGTTGTTACTATTCAATATTTAGGTTTGTAGTCAAGCATCTAGGGACTGTTTGCCTTAAATAAGTTCTAATAATAAGATTTAAACTTTTGCTTTTGATGAAGAAAACTAATCCTTGTTTTTTTTTTTTTTGGTTGATTATATCATAAATTTTTTATTAAGTTTTTTTGTTGTTGTTGTTTGTTTTCTTGCTTATCATTTTTTTTCATATAATCATTATTATTCATGGGTTTTGTTGTTTTTTTTTAAATTTTTTTGTTGTTTTTTTTGTTTGGTTTTTGTTGTTGTATTTAATAATAATTATGAAATATTAACTTAAAGTTAAATGAAATATGTTGTAATAATAATTCATTATTATAATTATTATTTTTATGTTTTTGTTTAATATTATTTTTTGTTGTTGTTGTTAAGATGAAGTTGTGTTTTTTGTTTTTTATTATTTTTAAGTTTCTTTTTTTATTTTTACTTAATTAATAAATGGCTTAAAGTTGTATAACATTTTTGTTGTTGTGTTTTATTTAATTACGTTGTTGTTGTTTTTTTTATCATTATTATTAAGTATTTTTTTTTATCAATAGGTAGAAAAAAATTAAAATATTTTGTTTTTTTTTGGTTTTTGTTACAAATCAAAAAAAAAATTTTTTTTTTTTAAATAAAATTTTTCTTTTATAATGTTTTTTTTTTCAAGGTTTTTATGTTTTTTTATTTTTTGTAAATAAATATTTGTTTTTGTTTTGTTTAATATATTTTTAGCTGGTTTTTTCTAATATTTGTTTTCATTTCTTTTACGTTTTTAAGGTTTCAAGTAAGTTTTCGTTTTTTTGTTTTGTTTGTTATATTCAATACTGTTCGGGCGTGTGTTTTTATATATTTAATAAATCGAATCAGAAATGTTAAATTTCAAAATAAACTGGGAATTTTTAAAGTTAATTTTAGGAATTTTCTAACACTCATACGACTGGTTCTTAATCCCAAAAAATTCTTAGAAGAAATTTTGTTTAGAAATATGATTCCTATACATGACAGTTGGAAGTAGTTGAGTTTACTCTTGGGAATTTCCTTTTGGGATTGTTATTAAACAATCCTGCCATGTCTTTTATAAGCATTTCTAAAGATTTTTTTCTTAATTTTCAAAAAAAATTGGATTAGAAATTAGAAGAAAAAAAAACTACTAAAAAAAACTTTTATGAAAATATCTAAAAGAACGACTTTAAAATAATCACAACAATAACTTTAAATAGAAATAGGCTTAAAAGCTTTTAGTTGAAAAGTTGAAAAGTTTCAAAGATGTTTTAGTATAAAAGCTTTTTAAAACCTGTTGTAGAATAAACAGATTAAAAGAGCTTTTATAAGAAAAGATTAAAAGAAGTTATTACAAGAAAAGCTTGAACAGATTAAAAGAGCTTTTATATGGAAAGCTTAAAAAAGAATTTATAAGAAAAAACTAAATGAGCTTTTATAAGAAGAGCTTTTTTAAGAATATCTTAAAACAGCTTTTATAAGAAAATGTTTAAAGCATGCATTAAAAAGCTTTTAGTACACAGTTTTTATAAATAATCATAACAAGAACCTTTAGTATCAAAAGCTTCAAAATATTATTAAAATTAAAAAAAATCTTCATAAGTTTTAGTAGAAAATCTTATGAATTTATATTGCAAATTATGTATATATAAATAAAGTGATTAGCAGAAAAGGTTAAAATAGTTTCTATTATAAAAGCTTAAAAGTGCTTAAAAAAATAAATTCAAAATCTTTAAAAGGAGCTTTTATTATAAAAAATCGTATAAGAGCTTTTTGTAGAAAAAGTTTGTACTTTTACCTTTTGGCATAAAACACTTATCAGAGCCTTCAGCATAAATAGCTTTTAATATATGTAAATAGCTTTTAATATAAAAAGCTTATAAAAGCTTTTTGTAGAAAAAGCATATAAGAGCTTTTTGTAGAAAAAGCTTATAAGAGCTTTTTGTAGAAAAAGCTTATAAGAGCTTTTTGTATAAAAAGCTTATAAGAGCTTTTTGTATAAAAAGCTTATAAGAGCTTTTTGTAGAAAAAGCTTATAAGAGCTTTTTGTAGAAAAAGCTTATAAGAGCTTTTTGTAGAAAAAGCTTATAAGAGCTTTTTGTAGAAAAAGCTTATAAGAGCTTTTTGTAGAAAAAGCTTATAAGAGCTTTTAATATAAAAAGCTTATAAGAGCTTTTAATATAAAAAGCTTATAAGAGCTTTTAATATAAAAAGCTTATAAGAGCTTTTAATATAAAAAGCTTAGAAAAAGCTAGAATTTGTTCGTTTACATAAAAACAGCTTTTTCATATAAGCGTTTTTGTATTAAATTATTAGGAATTTTTTAATAATTTATGGCAATATTGTCAAAATATAGAACATTGTGTGTTTAGACAAAAAGAGGTTTTTGCTGAAAAAAATCTTTTCAATATAAATCGTATTAGAATTACATTTTTAAACATTATTTTATAATAATTTTGTTTATTTAAACAAATAAAGCTTTTTTTATACAAATTTTTTTTTAAAATTAAAAATTTCTGTTAAAATTTATAGGAAATATTACAAAAATTTTGAAATTTAGTTTCTTTTGGAAAAAGAGCTTTAAAAAAAAAATTGTTTGTATAGAAATCTTGTTTTAATTGAATTTTTGGAAATTTGTTTAACACATAAATGGCAATATTACTAAAATAATAAAATTTTGTGATTTTAAGTGAAAAAGCTTTCTCATATAAGTCATTTTTTGTTAGAATTTGAATAAAATATTTCGAAAATATGGAAATTTTGTTTATTTATAATACATTAAAAGTGCGTTTTTTAATAAAAAAAAAGATTTGTGTAAAAATTTTGTTAGAATTTATTTTCTACATTTTGGAAAAAAAATTTGAATGAAATGTTTAGAAAAAAATTTTTTTGTATAAAATCTTGACCATTTTTCAAATTTACACATTTTTTTATTTAATTAAGAAGGCTTTCTTAGTAAATCTTGTTAGTTTTAAATTTTTAGGCATTTTTGTTAGAATTTAACGGAAGTATTACAAAAAAAAAAATTAATATTTTGTTTCATTAAATAAAAAAGCTTTTGTAGAAAAGTCATTTTAAAATTGAATTATTGTATAAAATCATCTTAGAATTGCAACTTAACGAATTTTTGAGCAATATTAATTGTTTAAGTAAATAGAGCATTTTCATTAAAAGAGCTTTTTTGAAAAAATCTTGTTTGTATGCATTTTTATAACAAATTTGAAGGAGCTATTACAAACAATTTCAAGATTAAAATTTTTTGGGGTAAGAAAAGCTTTTTTTTAATAAAAGCTTATTTTTGAAAAAGAGCTTTTTTTAAAAAAAAGTATTGTAAAATAATATTTAAGGCAAAATATTACAAAAACTTTAAAATTTCTATTAAAAAAAGCTTTCTATTAAAAACTTGCATTTTATAAAAAATTTGAAAAAAAAAACATTTTAAAAATTTAATTTATTTTGGCTAAGAAAAAGCTTATTTTTTAAAAATAGCTTTATTTAAAAAAAAGTTTTGTAAAACTAATATTGAAAGCAAAATATAACAAAAACTTTGAAATTTCTATAAAAAAAACGTAATTTTAAAATTATTAAAAAAGCTTTCTATAAAAATCTAGAAAAATTCTAATTCAAATTTGAAAGAGTATTACAAACAATTTAAAAATTAATTTTTTTTTTGGGAGAGAAAAGCTTTTTGAATAAAAGCTTATTTTTGAAAAAGAGATTTTTTTAAAAAAAAAGTTTTGTAAAAATAATATTGAAGGTAAAATGTAACAAAAACTTTGAAATTTCTATAAAAAAAATTTGATTTTAAAATTATTAAAAAAGCTTTCTATAAAAATCTAGAACAATTCTAATACAAACAATTTAAAAAATTAAAAATTTTTTTGGGGAGAGAAAAGCTTTTTTTAAAGCTTTTTTTTTGAAAAAAAAACTATTTTAAAAATAATATTTAAGGCAAAATATAACAAAAACTTTGAAATTTATTTAAAAAAAAGCTTTTTTGAAGATTTTAATTTATTTAAAAAAAGCTTTCTATAAAAATCTTGTTAGATTTAAATTTGTAGGAATTTTTTGTAACAAATTTAAAAAATTAATTTTGTTTGGGTAACAAAAGCTTTTTTTAAAAGCTTATTTTTGAAAAAGAAACATTTTTAAATGTTTTCTATAAAAATCTTGTCAGATTAAATTTGTATGCATATTTATAAAAATTTTCAAGGAAATATTGGAAAAAAAATTTTGTAGAGCTTTTGTAGATTAAAAAGCTTTTTTTTTAAAAAAGCTCTTTTTTGAAATTTGTACACATTTTACCAAACAATTTGAGCAAAATGTTATAAAATCTATGAAATTTGTGGTTTTAGTTAAGAAAAGCTTGTTTTTTTGAGAGCTTTTTTAAAAAAAGTTTATAACAATAATATTTAAGGCAAACTATTGCAAAAACTTTGAAATTTAGATAAGAAAAACTTTTTTTTTAAGGTTTTAATGTAAAATTTTTGAACAATTAAAGAAAAACATGGCAAAAAATTTTAAAAGCTTTTTAAAAAAAGCTCTTTTTTTTGAAATTTTAACACAATTTTAACAAAATCTATGAAATTTGTGGTCTTTGTTAAGAAAAGCTTGTTTTTTTGAGAGCTTTTTTTAAAAAAGTTTATAAAAATAATATTTAAGGCAATCTATTGCAAAAACTATGAAATTTAGATAAAAAAAACATTTTTTTAAGCTTTTTTTAATATAAAAATTTTAAACAGTAAAAAATTTAAAAAGCTTTTTTTTTTAAAAAAAAGGTTTTTTTTTTTTCTAATCAAAAGCTCTTTTTTGAAATTTTTACACATTTTACCAAACAATTTAAGCAAAATGTTATAAAATCTATGAAATTTGTGGTCTTAGTTAATAAAAGCTTTTATGTATAAAAAAATCTTTTTTTCCCAAATCACCATTTTTAATTACAATTTAGGAAATGTTTGTATTAAAAGAAAGAATATAGACTGTTTAATTTTTAAATAAATTATCAAAATAATTTTTGTTGGGAAATTTGTTTTAATTTTTATTATGTATTTTCTGGTTTTGAGGGAAATTTTTGTGTCTGTTATTATTAAATATTTTTATTTTTTTTTTTATTTCTTCATGTTCTGCTGTTATTTGTTTGTTTTCTTTCTTTATGTTTATTAAATATAATTTATGACTACAACTAAAGGTTTTAATGTTTTACATAATTTATTATTATTTTGTTGTTTTTATTTTCATCCTTGCAATTTAATTAATTATTTTCAGTAAATGTTCACATTAATTTTCTGGAAATTTAAGAAAGTTTTTCTTGTTGTTGGTTTTTTTCCTTTTGAAATGTAGAAAAAATAAGTGAGTTGGTTTTTGTTTGTTGGTGAAAAAAATTAATAATTACGAGAGTGTTGTGGTTTTTTTTGTTTTGTTTTTATGTACTTAACTGTTTTGTTTTGTTTTTTATTTTTATTTATATTTTTATCTAAAAAGTATGCTATATTAATTATTATTATTATTTTTAATATTAAATAATTTATAATTAAATTTATAATATTTTATACAAACACACACTCAGTTTTATTTGCACATTCATTCATATTTGTTGGTTTGTTTTGTTTTATTTTCAGTTTTAATTTAATGTTTATGTTTATTTTAATATTTTTGTTTGTTTGTTTGTTTTGTTTATAAACTATGATTTGTTTTTATTACTTATTTTTTATTTTTTATAAATTTCTAATAATTTTTATTATTAATTTTTTTCTTGTTTTACTTTTGTTAATTATAATTAATATTTTGTATACGGATTGCTAATCAATTTAATATTTTACAAGTGTATAGAGTTTTTTTTTTGTAACTTTTTAAAGTTGTTTTTTGTTTTGTTTTGTTTGTATGTTAAATTTTTTACAGCATGAATGATTTTGTTTAAATGGTATAATAAATATGTTTTGTTTTATTATTATTATTTTTTATGGTTTTTTATTTTATTATTTTGCAAATAATGAACTCTATGGTGGTTAAGTCACCTAATAAATGCATAATTTGTTTTTAATTATTCTTTTTTTTCTTTTATTTTTTTTTCTCATTTCTAAATTAATAAATTTTTTGGTTTTATAAAAATGTTCTTTTTTTTAAGAGTTAAGTTAATGAGTTAAATTCTTATGTTTTTTTTTTGAGAAAACAAGAAAATATAAAAAGTATTAAACAAAATTAATAAAAAAATAAAAAGTGTTTAAACTGTTTAATGGTCCTTCGAACCTATTAAAATTATGAATTTTTTTCATCAAAATAAAGTTGTAAAAAAGGTCCAGCTGGGACCAGCTATGGGAGTCTCATTGTTATCCAAACAGATCAATTGACCCAAAATGAATAAAAAAAATAAATAGTGTTTAAACTGTTTAATGGTCTTTCGAACCTATAAAAATTATGAATTTTGTTCATCAAAATAAAGTTGTAAAAAAGGGACCAGCTATCGGAGTCTCATTGTTATCAAAACAGGTCAATTGACCCCCTGCTTAGGAATAAACTAAAATAGTGTTTAAACTGTTTAATGGTCCTTCGAACCTATCAAAATGATGAATTTTGTTCATCAAAATAAAGTTGTTAAAAAGGGTCCAGCTGGGAAAAAATAGTGTTTAAACTGTTTAATGGTCCTTCGAACCCATCAAAATTATGACTTTTGTTCATCAATATAAAGTTGTAAAAAAGGGACCAGCTAATGGAGTCTCATTGTTATCCAAATAGGTCAATAGACCCCCTGCTTAGGAATAAACAAAATTAATAGTGTTTAAACTGTTTACTGGTCCTTCGAACCTATCAAAATTATGAATTTTGTTCATCAAAATAAAGTTGTAGAAAGGGACCAGCTATCGGAGTCTCATTGTTATCCAAACAGGTCAATATACCCCCTGCTTAGGAATAAACTAAAATAGTGTTTAAACTGTTTAATGGTCCTTCGAACCTATCAAAATTATGAATTTTGTTCATCAAAATAAAGTTGTAAAAAAGGGACCAGCTATGGGAGTCTCATTGTTATCCAAACATGTCAATTGACCCAAAATTAATAAAAAATAAATAGCGTTTAAACTGTTTAATGGTCCTTCGAACCTCATCAAAATAAAGTTGTAAAAAAGGGACCAGCTGGGAGTCTCATTGTTATCCAAACAGATCACTTGACCCCCTGCTTAGGACTAATGACGTAGCTAGTTATGTAACTAGTTGTCATCCTAATTGATAGATAAAATCACTATTTCGTGACAGTCTCCTAGAACTGCTGGTATATTCCATAAATAAGTATGCCAAACCTTCAGCTTCAGGAGCAACTGCCAAGTTCAAAGCAGGAAATATCTCACTCAATCGATATGATAAGTAGGAAGCAAGTGCTCTATTTAAACTACATAAGACCCTCAAAGTCTAACAGCTTGAAGAAAGATGCCACTACTTAAGCGGTAAAAGCCGACCTTCTAAAAACGTAATAGGAAGACACCTACTTTTGGCCACAGGCTGCCTGCCTATCACTGAGAAGTGATATGCCGTTAGCAAGAAAAGGGCACATAAAGTGCCTACAGATGGACGCTACATAACGCTAATTCTGATTTGCTAGGCCTGGATCACACAAATGTAGGAACCAAGTTCTCTATTTAAACTACATAAGACCCTCAAATTCCAACAGCTTGAAGAAAGATGCCACTACTCCAGCGGTAAAAGCCGACCTTTTAAAAACGTAACAGGAAGATACCTACTTTTGGCCATAGGCTGCATTTAGTACATCCGCGCTGAGGTTTTTCTGGGCTCCAAATGTGATTGGCAAATGGCGAAGAGGTCCTAGAAGCACTAATGGTCCTTCGAACCCGGCCGTTAGGAATACACGCTAATTTACTAAGCCTGGATCACACCAATGTTACCAATGTACGCTCTATTGGCGGTAGAGACCTGCAAACTTCTACTAGTCTAGTCGAGAGTCCTTCTTTAGCGTCAATCGTAGCTCCTTATATAGTCTTATTTAGCTGCAATCATGGGTATATTTAGGTCAAATTAAACTTCAATCATAGCTCTTTATATAGTCCTAGATGAACTTCAACAGGTCTTTGCAAAGTTCTATATTAGCTTCATGCGTACTGCCAGTTAAGCTTCAATTGCTTGGTCTTTATATAGGCAAATTAAAGTACCAATTTTCAATTGTAGGTTAATTTCCAAACATAGGTCTTTATATGGTTCTGGATGAGCTTCAATCGCTGGTCTTTCCATAGTCCAAATTTTACGTTATATAGTTCTAGTTGAGCATCAAAGATTATCACCCCTATCGGCAATAACATGTGAAATTTTGTTCCCATGAAATATTCATTTCCCTCGAAAGGAAAATTGCTATCGGGAATATCATGATGAACTTTACATTCACAATAGTTGATTTTGTTCGTAACAGCTGTTTATTGTTTACAAAATTCCATCTAAAAATTTCACGTGAACAAAGTTGATGAACGAAAAAAGGAAAAGGTTTCCCTTTTCCTTTTTTCGTTGTGAAATGTTGATTCGCGATAGGGGTGTATAGGACTTTAGACGATCCTAGATTAGAGTCAGTAGCAGATCCTACTTGAGCTTCCTAGTTAAGCTACAAGTGTTAATATAGGTCAATTTGAGCTTCAAACATGGGGGTTTATATGGTTCTAGATGAGCTTCAATCATACCCCTAGTTAAGCTTTAATCGCAGGTCGTTAAATAGTTTTATTTTAGCTTCAATCGTAGTTCTAAATAAAATTCAATCATAGGTCTATATACAGTTCCAGATAAGCTTTAATCGCATGTCTTTATATAGCCCTACTCTAGCTTGAGCTACAATCGTTTGTCGTTATATGCGCCAAGTTAATCTTCAATCACAGGTTTTAGCTGAGATTCAATCGTAGGTCTTTATATAGGCCAAGATAAGCTTCAGTTATAGGTCTTTATATAGTCCTAGAGAAGCATCAATCATAAGTTATACTTGAACTTTAATCCAAGTCCTAGTCAAGCTTCAATCGCAGCTCTTTATATAGGCCAAGAAAAGCTTTAATCAGAGGTCTTTATGTGGCCCTAGAAAAACTTCAATCCCAGGTCTTTATATAGACTTATTGGTCGATTAACCGAACTTCAGTTGCATTGTCAGAGGGCAACCTTAAATTTCAGGTTGCCAATTTGGCAGCACAAAATGATAGCTGCCAGTTGCCGCTGACAACGTAACTTTAGTTAGGTTTCCATTCATAATAGAACCATTACTTTAGCTTCAATCGTAGTTCTAGACATGTAAGAGAGCTGTGCCGAATCTTATATACCCTTCACCAAATTATACTTCAAAATAAAAATTTTAAATACTTTTAGTTAAACAAAATTTATTTTTTTTTTTGCAGTTTTTTAATTTTTTGGAAAAAAAATTTTCGAATTTTTTTTTTTTTAATTTTAAACTTTTTTTTTCAATTTTTTTTAATATTTAGCGAAAAAAAATTTTTGGTGAAAAAAAAAAAATCGGGTTAAAAAATATTTTTCCGATTTCGATCCATTGTATGTATCCAACTTACTATGGGTTTATATACGCCATTGCAAAGGTCTTTGAAATATCTATCATTAGATATCGATATTGTCAATATTAATGACTTAGTAATCCAGATATAGGTCAAAAATCGAGGTTGTCCTGGTTTATCAGCCCAATTATGAATCAAAATTCACCGGGAGTTTTTTCCAATTTTCATTTTTCCTATTCAAATTCAATGGGAAAAAACTCCTGGGGAACAAACTCCCGCGGATTTTTTATTCATAATTGGGATATATTGCAAAAAACTTGATTTACACACTCTTTTTGATTTTACTAATGCAAAGAAATGTTACAGCAGCCTATAAATTTAAGCTTTAACACTTTGCGGTTAAGTGGTCACTTTACTAACCACCTTTTCTATATAGTCTTTAAAACATAGTTTATTGGCATCAAAAAAATTTATACAATACGAACATTTGTATCATAATTATTTTTAATGACAACCGCCACGGTGGTTAGTAAACTAACCACCTCACAAAAAACCTTGGAATGGGGTGATTTTTTTTATGTTTTGCCTCCAAAATCGAAAAATTTTTGGAGGCTTTTTAAACCACTACACAATTTTAATGTAGTAGTACAATTTTGTTCCAGTAGTACAAAAATGGTAAAATTTTTAAATTCTATGGACAAATTTTTTTTTCTTAAATTGTGATTTTTTTTTTAATGTTTCGCCACATAAAAACTCAAAAAGGGTTAGTCCGATATTATTGAAATAAACTTAGAAAAGTTCAAATTTTTATAGCCTTTAATCTGTTTATATATTGTGTTTTAATCGGCTCAGTAGTTTTGGAGTTATAATAACAAATAGAAGCAAAAAATATATTTTTTATGTAAAAATATCAAATTTTTTTGTTTTAAAAAATCATTAAAAAATCGAAAACAGCAGAAATTGTTTAGATTTATAAATTTATCGCAAAGTCTTATGTAATAGCAACCAAATGAGATATCGATCATAAAAATCAATGGATTATTTTCGAATTTATTTACAATTAAGTGAATTTGCTTATTTTCACAAAATGTAACTTTTTTGTTTGTTATACATCAAATTGAGTAGTTAATGTTCTGCTTTGGATTGATTGAATTTTGATAACATTTTCCCCATGGTATATACATATTTTCTCTTATATATTACGTTTCAATTGTGTCAGTAGTTTCGAAGCTATAATAACAAATTGTAGTAAAAAATATATTTTTTATGTAAAAATATCTCAATTTTTTTGTTTTAAAAAAATCATGAAAAATCGAAAACGCCAGAAATTGTTTAGATTTATAAATTTATCGCAAAGCCACATGTAATAGGAACAAAATGAAATATCAAAGATAAAAATCGATTGATTCCTTTCGAATTTATTCACAATTAAGTGAATTTGCTCATTTTCACAAAATTTAACTTTTTTTGTTTGTTATACATCAAATTGAGAGTTAATGTTCTGCTTTCGATTGATTGAATGTTGAAAACATTTGCCCCATGCTATGTACAAATTTTCTTTTATATATTACGTTTCAATCGTGTCAGTAGTTTCGGAGTTATAATAACAAATTAAAGTAAAAAATATATTTTTTATGTAAAAATATCAAATTTTTTTGTTTTAAAAAAATCATGAAAAATCGAAAACAGCAGAAATTGTTTAGATTTATAAATTTATCGCAAAGCCACATATCATAGGAACAAAATGAGATATCGAAGATAAAAATCGATTCAGTAGTTTCGGAGTTATAATAAAAAAATGAAGCAAAAAATATATTTTTTATGTAAAAAAATAAAATTTTTTTGTTTTAAAAAAATCATGAAAAATCGAAAACAGAAGAAATTGTTCAGATTTATAAATTTATCGCAAAGCCACATGTAATAGCAACCAAATGAGATATCGATCATAAAAATCGATGGATTATTTTCGAATTTATTTACAATTAAGTGAATTTGCTTATTTTCACAAAATTTAACTTTTTTTGTTTGTTATACATAAAATTGAGTACTTAATGTATTGCTTTCGATTGATTGAATGTTGAAAACATTTGCCCCATGCCATGTACAAATTTTCTCTTATATGTTACGTTTCAATCGTGTCAGTAGTTTCGGAGTTATAATAACAAATTAAAGCAAAAAATATAATTTTTAAGTGAAAATATCAAATTTTAAAAAAATCATTAAAAAATCGAAAACAGCAGAAATTGTTTAGATTTATAAATTTATCGCAAAGCCACATGTAATAGGAACAAAATGAGATATCAATCATAAAAATCGATGGATTATTTTCGAATTTATGCACAATTAAGTGGATTTGCTTATTTTCAGAAAATTTCAAGTTGGAAGGACCATTCGTTTAAAGCAATAAAACTGTATAGTTACCAAAACAAACAAGGAATTGAATAATACAAAATAACAATAAAAAAAATTAAATTTTAAAGAAATAAATGTTTTTGATTTTTAGGGGGAAAATTTAAAGAAATTATAATTAGTTTTTTTTTGTTTTAGTTTTTTTAAATTATTTTTTCATTATTTATTGTAAATATTTTATTGATTAATTGGATAAACATTGCCATAGAGTCCAAACAGTATGTAGAGAGAGGGGTAATTGTAAACATATGCTTTTGTTTTTCTTTAAATATTTTCTTCTTTTGAATTTCTTTTATATAACCATTTTTTTTTGCTTCGAGTGTAATAGTTTGTTTGTTTTTTTTTAGTAGTAGTAAGTATGTAGTACATAGTTTGTTTTTTGTTTAGTTTTTAGTTAGAGTTCGATGCCAAAAATATGTAATTTTTTTTTTGTTTTTGTTTACTTCTTTATTATAATATATATAGAGTTTTTTTTTTGTCAAAGGGAAGTTAAATTTCAAATATTGGGGGGCGGTTTTATATTTAAATATTTTTGTAGAGTTATTTTTTGGGTAAATGAAAAAGGGAAATCAAAAAAAAATTAAGCCAAACCTGAAATAATAGTTAATAATTTATATTTATTTTTTGCTTGTTGTTAAATTTATATGCCAAAAAGTGTAATGGTTTTTGTTACTTTAGTAATAATTTAGTTTTTTTTTATTTTATAAATTTTGGTTTTTTTTCATTATTTTTAAGACTTAAATGTCTAAAAAAAATCTAGTAGTAATTTGTTTTCTTTTTTTGTGTTTGTTTTTTTTATATATATATATAATTTTAGAAGTAATTTTGTTTTTTTTTTGTTTTGTTTATAGCCAAAAGTAGTAGTAATTTTTTTGTTTATGTCAACTTCATTTTTTTTGTTTTGGAAAATGACCTAAAGTTTTGGGGTTTTTTTGTTATACTTTTACTTACTAAAACTATATGATTTCTTTTAATTACTGTTTTCTTCAGTGTCTCTTGGTTTTATTACTACTTTTATATATTATATTTTTTTTATAATTTTTTTTTTGGGGTTGGGGGGTTTTCTTTTCTTTAAATATATATATATATAATTTGCTTTTGTTGTTGTTGTTATTTTTTAATTTCGATTACGACAATGTTGAACCAACTAATCTTTACTTTATTTTTCATAATTTGTTTGCATTTTGTTTTATGCCTTATGCTTTTTTGTTTGTAGTTTTATAAATTGCTATTTTTATGTTTGTTACATGTTTTTTTTTAGAAATTTATTGAGTTTGTTGTTGTGTTTAAATAAAATAGTGTCATTTGTTGTTATGTTTTTGCTTTCTTTTTTCATTTTGTTTAAGTTTAATTATAATAATTAAATAGAAATGTTTATGAGATTTTTTTTTGTTGTTAAACTTTAATTTTTTTTTTGTTAAGTTAAAAATTATGGCAGTCAATTAAGTCGTTTTATTATTTTTTCTGTTATTTTTTTTTAGTTTTTTTTTTAAAGTAGAAAAAAAACTTATGCTTGAAAATATATTTCATTGTTGAAGAGTTTTTAAGTTAAATTTATACAAAGTTTTTAGACAGTACACTTACAAATAAAAAGAGAGAAAATAAGCAAAAGAAAAACTCAGCTTAAACAACAAATTAATAGCTATTAAAAGAATTTAAAACCGTAATATGCCATCCTGACAAAGCTGGGCTACATAATGCAATACCTATTAGAAACTATTTAGAAAAAAGTGGTTGGGAAGTTTTGCCTCACCCTTTACTATTTGTTTCGATCGATGCAGAACGCTCTCTATGGAATACGCTTTACCTTAGAATAGAGTACCTTAGAATAGAGATTGGCTCGAAATCCATATATTGCCAGAAAGATGGGAAAAGAACATAGCATAGTGTACAAATGTTTCAAAATAAAAGTCATACACCCAATAAAATTTCAATTAAATTTCCTATCAAATTTTTTTTTTTCTTCAAAGTGAAATATCTTTAGCTTATAGCTTTTAAACTAAGGCCAACTCGAACAAATAAATAACAGTTTTGAATTCAGCAACCCCTGTTTATTTAAATTTCATATTATTTCAATTAAATTTCCTATTAAACACATTTTTTATCAAAAATATTTTTTTTTTTTTCAAAGTGAAATATCTTTAGCTTATAGCTTTTAAACTAAGGCCAACTCGAACAAATAAATAACAGTTTTGAATTTAGCAACCCTTGTTTATTTAAGATTATTTAAACAATATTTAATATCAACTCTTGAAACAAATTTTCAGATGAAACTGTAACATGACCTTTTTTCTAAAATTAGCAAAATTTGTTTACTTCATATTTCCCATACTAAAGCTGACTCGAAAAAAAACAATTATATTTCTGAATTTAGTGAAGCTTGTTTATTAAAAATAATTAAATAAAAATTTATTATCAAGTCTAAATAATAAAAAAAAAAATTTTAAATTTTATTTAAAATTTTTAAAAATTTTCATTACTCCTAAACAAATGATGACTCGAAAAAACCAATGACATTTCTAAAATCAACTACCTTCTTATATTTTAAATAGTTTAAAGAAAAATTATTATCGATTCTTGTAACAGTTAAACAGTTAACATTTTCTCAAAAGAAACATATTCGAAAATTTTGCTGAAATTTAATTTGGCCATAACTCTTAAGCGAAAGCTGACTCGAAAAAACTTTTTGCAGTTTTGAAATCAGCTACCCTCGTATATTCAAAAACAGTAAAGGGAAAACTATTATCATCTCTTGTTTATAAGTTTTATGAGAAATCACAAAATCTAATTATTTTAGTTTATTCGAGTAAGCAAAAGCTGACTCGAATAAACTTTTTGCTGTTTTTGAAATCAGCAGCCCTCGTATATTTAAAATCATTCAGACAAAACTGATTTTCAGTTCCTGTTACTACTTTTGAAAAGAACTACAAAAATTTGCTTTTTAATCAAGCTGAATCGATTTCAAAGCTAATTATTACATCATATCTCTTAAGCTAAAGCCGACTCGAAAGAACTAAGGGCATTTTTGAAATCAGCAGCCCTCGTATATTGCAAATTTTAAAATAAAAAGTTATTATCAGCTCTAGTTCGAAATTTCAAAAAATCGTCTTCCTAAGGAAATTTTAATTAATCCAAACTAAAGCCGACTCGAAAGAACTATGGGGCTTTTTGAAATCAGCACCCCTCGTATATTGCAAATGTTATAATAAAAACCACTAGTTTGAAGTTTAAAAAATTGTGTTTCTAAGGAAATTTTAAAAAACCTCCTAACTTAAAAACTAAAGCTGACTCGATAAAACTATTGCCGTTTTTGCAATGAGCGACTCTTGTATATTTAAAATCAATTAATAGAAAGTTATTGTCAACTCTTGTTAATAACTTTTATAAGAAATAACAAAATTTACTTTTTAGCCAAACTGTATTTGTCCATATCTCCTAAACTAAAGCTGACTCGAAAGAACTATGGACATTTTTGAAATCAGCAGCCCTCGTATATTGCAAATTTTAAAATAAAAAGTTATTATCAACTTTGGTTCGAAATTTAAAAAATTGTGTTTCTAAGGAAATTTAAATTACTCCATATATTGAAAACTAAAGCTGACTCGAAAAAACTTTTGGGATTTTTAGAAACAGCTACTCTCGCATATACGAAAATATATAATGATGGGTTTATTATCAACTCTTGCTATTATTTATTGGGAAAATTTAAAAAAAAAATCAATTTTAGAGCTCAACTTCTTTATCTCATAACTCAAAAACTAAAGCTGACTCGAAAAAACTAATAACATTTTTAAGATCAGCGACCCTTGTACATTTAAATTTAGTAATTAAAATATAATTATCAACTCTTGTTAATAATTTGTAGGAGAAAATCAAAATTGACATTAAAGAGAAATTTTATTATTTTGTATCTCCTAAACGAAAGCTGACTTGATAGAAATTTGAGCAGTTCTGAATGCTGCCCCTCATATACATATATACAATTAGAATATAAAAAGTTTGAAATTTTAAAAAAATAGAACATATTTGAAAATCTTAATAAATTTAATTTTAAATAAAAATTTTATTATTATTTTAGTTTAAAAATTTAAACTAAGAAATATATTTTTTAATGTTTAGTTTTTTTGAAATAGTAATACATGTTTTCAGTACAAATTATAAAACATTTAAAAAAACTTATAAAATAAAGAACATAAAACAATTTCGGTTTAAAATCAGGCTAAATATAACAGCTTTAAAAAAGTTGTAAAGTTTACTAAATAGAATTTAATATAAATTTGAAATGCATAAGAGAAATTTAAGAAATTTTTTTTGTGAAATAAAAAATTTTAAAGTATGAAGACATATAAAGAGTTTTTCTCTTTCTTATTCTCTCTTTTTTTAATTTTAAGTGTATTGTTGTTTTATTTTTAAACTAAATTTTAATAAATAACTAAAATTTTCTAACTTAAATAGAAATAAAAGGAATTTGTTACTTATTTTTTTTTTTTGTATTTTGTTTTCTGTTTTATAAATATAAATATTGAAATACTTAAAAACTACAATAATAATAATAATATGCTACACTTTACGTTACATTACATTAATGTAACGTTACGTTACATTTTGTTTAATTTAAATAACCAAGACGTTGCACACACATACACATACACACTCTCTTTCTTAATCGGTTGCAAATTTGTATTTATATGATGTTAATTAAACAAACATTAAATGCGTACATAAACCGGTTTAACAACATTCAAAATCGTCAAAGTGGTAGTGCTGGTTGGTGGTGTTGGTGATGGTGTTTTTGGCCAACTATACTTTTTTAAAAAGGAAATTCATTTAGAAAAGTTTGGTTTTCTCAAAAATTGATAAAACAAAAATTTAGAAAAAAAAACAGGGTCAAAAAGGAAAGAAATTTATATACAAAAGTAATATTGAGCAACATAAGAGAAAATTGTTTGAATTTTAGAGAATAGTAAAAAAAAGAGAATTTAAACCAAATGATGTATAGTACCATGTGTTGATTGTTGTTGTTGATGTTGAGGATGTGTTTGTTGTTGCTGTTGTCCCATTGTATTGGCTGTTGAGGATGTGGTTAATGTTGAAGTTGTGGTTGTTGCTGTTGCTAAGTTTTTATTTGTTATATTCCTGGTAGCTGCTGTATTCGAACCTGAGGAAGCGATTGATGTTGTTGATGAAGATGTTGATGATGCTGATTTTAATGATGTTGAGTGTTGAATTTGATGTGGTAGAAAATGATCTTTTGCCATTAAGCCAGGTCATCGTCTATCATCTTTTGTTTTAAGTTTTCAAATTTGATTTTTTTTTTATTTGTATATAAGTTTACATTGTTTTGATTTTGTTTTGTAGTTTTTGTGTATTTAATTTTACATTGTTTTGTTTTTAGTTGTTACAAATTGTTATACAAAAATTTGTTTAATTTAATAATTTGTTTTTATTATAACAAGAAATAGAAAAAGAGAAGAAAATATTTATTTTAGTTATTTTAACAATATTTATTGTAGGTGTTTTTTGCTTAAGAATTAAAATAATACAAAAACTACAAATTAATAAATAAACTACTTTAAATTATATTAAAACAAAATAATTGTAATACAATAAATTCTAAATTATATTTTTAAACAAAATTAAAAAAAAAATCAACAACAACAACAAAATTAACATTTAAATTTAATTATTATAAATTATTGAATACTTTTGGGTTTTAAAAACAGGTTAGTAGAAAATTTGCCTATTTCTAGGTTTAATATTTTTCTTTAATATCTCTTAAACCAAAGCTGATTCAAAAAAACTATGGACATTTTTGAATTCAGCACCCCTCGTATATTTAAAATTTTATAATAAAAAATTATTATCAGCTTTAGTTCGAAATTAAAAAAATTAGCTTTTAGATAACAATTTTAATTACTCCATATCTAGGAAACTAAAACTGACTCGAACAAACTATTAACATTTTTGACATTAGCGAACCTCGTACATTTGAAATTATTAAATGCATAATAATTATTAACTCTGGCTAATAAATTTTATGAGTTTTAACATAATTGACTTTTTAGCAAAATTGTATTATACCATATCTTCTAAACGAAAGCTGACTCAAAAAAACTATTGGCATTTTTGAAATCAACACCCCTCGTATATTCCAATTTTTATAATAAAAAGTTATTATCAGCTCTAAATCAAAATTTTGAAAATTTAGTTTTTTAAGATAATTTTAATTACTCCAAAAAAAGCAAAACTAAAGCTGACTCGAAAAAACTGTTTTCATTTTTGAGATTAGCGACCCTCATATATTTATAATTATTAATAGGAAAATAATTATCATCACTTGTTAATATTTTTTTTCAGAAAAAAAAATCGCTTTTAAAGAGAAATTTCTTTACCTCATAACTCAAAAACTAAAGCTTACTCAAACAAACTATTAACATTTTTGAGATTAGCAGCCCTCGTATGTTTGAAATTATTAAATGGAAAATAATTATCAATTCCGGTTAATAATTTTTATGAGAAATAACAAAATTGACTTTTCAGCTAAATTTCATTATCTCATTTCTTCTTAATGAAAGCTGACTCAAACACACTATGGACATTTTTCAATTCAGCACCCCTCGTTTATTCCAAATTTTTTAATAAAAAGTTATTATCAGCTCTAGTTCAAAATTTTGAAAATTTAGTTTTTAAAAAAAAAAAGTTAATTACTTCATATTTAGCAAAACTAAAGCTGACTCGAAATAACTTTTAGCATTTTTAAAATCAGCGACCCTCGTATATTTAATACTATTAAATGGAAAGAAATTATCAACTCTTGTTAATAGTTTTGTGAGAAAAAACTAAACCGATTTAAAAGCGAAATTTCTTTACATCATAACTCAAAAAATAAAGCTGACTCACAAAAACTATTCACATTTTTGAATACAGCGCCCCTCCTACATTCCATTTTTTTTAATAAAAAGTTGTTATCAGCTCTAGTTCAAAATTTTGAAAATTTAGTTTTTTTAATAAAATTTTAATTACTCCATATTCAGCAAAACTAAAGCTGACTCGAAATAACTTTTAGCATTTTTAAAATCAGCGACCCTCGTATATTTAATACTATTAAATGGAAAGTAATTATCAACTCTTGTTAATATTTTTTTCGAGAAAAAACAAAATCGATTTTAAAGTAAAATTTCTTTACCTCATAACTCAAAAACTAAAGCTGACTCGAACAAACTATTAACAGTTTTGAAATCAGCGACCCTCGTATATTTGAAATCATTAATTGAAAAATAGTTATCAACTATTAATACTAGGTTTTGTGAAAAAATTAAATTGACTCTTTTAAAGCACAATTTCATTATAATTTCAAAATCTTATATCACTTTAACAAAAGCTGACTCGAAAAAACTGTTGGCATATTTGAAATCTGCAAGCCTCATATATTCGAAATGAAAAGTAATTATAAGCAACCATTCAAAATTAAAATAAAAAAATTTAGAAATCTTGTTCAAAATTATAATAATTCCTTAATTTAAACCAACAAACAATCATAGGCAGGTTTTTGAGACAGAAATTAAGTTCGAACTTAAAACAAAAAGTTAATATTTTGCAAAAATATAAACAAATAATTAAATTTTAAAAAAAAACTTAAATCATAGAAAAAAAAAATCCGAAAAAACTACTAAAAATCATATAAAAAAGTAAAGAAAAATATAAAGCACTTATTGAAACTTACCATGACTCTGTTGTTCTGAATGTTGCACCGCACTGACCGGTACCATTTGACCGCCCGGCACTAAGGCGGCCGTCGATGATGATGTTGAACTAACGGAAGGCGAAGATATTGCTATACTACCAGTTTGTACCGTACCAGCACCCGTATTGGTACCCTCGTCCGTGGTACGCTTAAAGAAATTATGCTGCAACGCATAATACGGTGTGACACGCGTCTTCGGATCAAAATCCAACATTCGTAATATTAAGTCTTTGAATTTCAAATAATCCGCCACCGAATGACCCGGCTCATCCATACGCCGGCCGCCCGGCCCACCCGTCTCCACGCCCAAGATGTCGTGCAGTTTGCGGGATCCAGGCGGTTTGTATTTACGACCATTTTGACTCTTCTTCAAAACATACGAACCATCTGAGACAATTTTATCGAAAAATTTACGAGTCTTGTGCGCTTGATCGAGCAAATATTTGGGCGGCATACCCAAAACCTCAACGATTTTATTCATTTGATCGACTTCATTGCAGCCGGAGAATAAAGGTTCGCCGGTATGCATTTCCACTAAAATACAACCCAAAGACCACATATCAATGGCCAAATCATAAGGTATGCCTAATAAAACTTCCGGTGAACGATAGAAACGTGATTGTATATATTGGTATATCTAAGGGAAATAAAAATTAATAATTTGTATTAAAATAAACAGTTAACTAAAGACTTACCCTTTGACCCAATTGACATGAACTGCCAAAATCAACAATTTTTATGGCTGATCTTTTGGGATTACAAAGTAATATATTTTCGGGTTTTAGATCACAGTGGATTATATTCAGTTCGGGAGTACTCAAGAAGAGCAAAGCAGTGCATAGCTGTTGAGCAAATTTTCGTGTTAAATTCAATGAGACACCACGAAAATTTGTATTACGTAATAAATCATATAAATTATAGGATAATAATTCAAATACTAAACATAAATGATTGCGCCACATAAAATGCCGTTTAAGTTTAACTAAATTATGGTAAAAAAAGAGAAGTATATTAAATTAACAAGTTCTTGAACGTATAATTTTCAACAATACTCACCGATATAATATTTATTTTCTGCATCTGCACGATTCATCATTTCCAATAGTTTAACCTCAATTTGTGCCTGATTTAGGAACGGTTTCTTATTCTTAATTATCTTTATTGCTACATAACCTTGCTCTTCATGATCATAAGCCTTGACCACTTGTCCAAAACTACCTTTACCTGTTAAAAGACATCATTATTGAAAATAATTAACAAAAATTTGTTTAATAACTTACCTATCAATGAATCAATTTCATAACGATCCAAAAATCTTTCACCATGCTTTATAATATAATCATGATTATCATCATCATAGCCATCATTATATAATTTGCGTTCCTTTTTATTGGAGGAATCATCTTCGCCTTGGGTCTGTTGGGCACGACGTTTCTTTTTTGCATAATATACCTAAAGTTAAAAAAGAAAAAATATAAGAAAAAATGTTTAATAAAAGTTTTTGCTTGAAAGATTAGCTATAAATGATTTTACAAGATTCCGGGTAATTAACATTTTATCAAAATATATGAACGTTTAGAATTCAAATTATAAAAACTGAATTCCTATAACTACATGACACAAAACACATACAAATAATTATTTCAGGAATAAAAAAAATAAACAAATGTATTTCAAAAAATGTTTATAAACAAAAATTAAACCTCAAAAGCACACATGTTTTCATATCGATACCCTTTGAAAATGTTTGAATAAATCTAAAATTAAAGTTCGGATTTTAAAAAACTATTCGAAATCCCTAAAATTATGTAGTTTTCTTAATAAAAATCGAAAAATAAATATTTCGAAAAATTCGAAATTAAGTTCGAATTTTCAAATATGACTCAAGGAATCAACATTTTCTAATTTTTCTAATGAAGAATGAATAAAAATCAAATTCTAATAGTTTTTTTTTTATTCCAAATTGAGTTCGAATTTCCGAACATAATAAAAAATTAAAAATTTTCCATAAAAATTCCTTTTACATTGGAAATATTAAAAAATATTTTGTTTTCTTAATAAAGAATGTAAAAAATCAAAATCTATTGCTTCTTCAAATTCGAAATTAAGTTCGAATTTAACTAAAATTTACCTTTTCGAACATGACTTAAATACATACATACAATTATCTATAAAAAATCTAAGAAATTGATTGGAAATTCACATCATTGAAAAATGCAAAATTAAGTTCGAATTATCGAAAATGGCCTTAAGTAAAAATTTTGCATTACCATATTAAATAGAACTCAAATATTGAAAAATTTGTATGTTCGACAATACAAATCAAGCAAAAATGTTGGAATAAACTCAACATGCATGAACTAGAATTTCAAAAACTAGTGAAAATTAAGTTTCGAATTTTCGAAATTTACTTCGAATATCCGAACATGACTAAAAAATTAAAAAAAATTTTATAAAAATTGATTTTACATGGGAGAAATTCAAAAATCTTGTAAACTAATTGAAAATTTTCATGTTCGAAAAATTCGAAATTATGTTCGAATTTTGGATATTTCGAACATGACTAAAAAATTAAAAAAAATTGTATAAAAATTGATTTTACGTGGGAGAAATTAAAAAATCTTTTAAACTAATTGAAAATTTTCATGTTCGAAAAATTCGAAATTAAGTTCGAATTTTCGATATTTCGAACATGACTAAAAAATTAAAAATTTTTTATAAAAATTGATTTTACATGTGAGAAATTCAAAAATCTTGTAAACAAATTGAAAATTTTCATGTTCGAAAAATTCGAAATTAAGTTCGAATTTTGGATATTTCGAAAATGACTTAAAAATTAAAAAAAATAGTATAAAAATTGATTTTACATGGGAGAAATTCAAAAATCTTGTAAACTAATTGAAAATTTTCATGTTCGAAAAATTCGAAATTAAGTTCGAATTTTCGAATATGTCTTAAAATGTAAAATTTTTGAATTAAAATTTAAAATAGAATTCAAATATTAAAAATCTTCAAAATTTAGTGAAAATTATTTTGTTCGTAAAATCCGAATCTAAATTCGAATTTAAAATTTGTGAAAATTATGAAAACTTTAATTCGAAATCAAATGGTTTTTAATTCGAAATTAAGTTCGAACTTTCGATATTACTTTTGCAGTTGAAAAATTATAAAATCTTGAAAATTTATTGAAAAAACACATGTTCGAAAATTTTGAAATTAAATTCGAATTTTCGAACATGACTCAATATTATAAGATTTTGTATAGGAATTTAAAATACATTAAATAAATCAATAAATCTTTGAAATTAAATAAAAATATTAAAGTTCGAAAATCGAAATTCTTATTCGAATTTCTTAAAACTAGTGAAATAATATAAAATTTTCCTATATTTTCTTGTTTTCTTAAAAAAAATCCATTAAACTTAATTAAAACTTAAAAAAAATGATTTCGAAAAATTCGAAATTAAGTTCGAATTTTCGAACATGGCTTAAAAATTATAAATTTTTATTTGCAGTAACAAGTTAATAACAAATTATTAAGAAAATCAAAAAACCTTGGAAATTAATTTAAAAATAACAAGTTCGAAAATCTACAATTTCCGAAAATGTTCGAAATAGTTCAAAAATTTTATTCGAATTTCTCAAAATTTGTGAAAATCTTTAAAATGTTCTGGTTTCTTATTAGAGCAAATATAAATCAAAATGCAGTGTTTTCAAAAAATTCGAAATTAAGTTCGAATTTTCGAACATCACTCAAAAACGATAATTTGTTAATTGCCATAACAAATTTATTAAGGGAATGAAAAAAATCTTGGTAATTTATTCAAAATTAACAAGTTCGAAAGTGTAAAAATGATATTCGAAACTAAATTAAAATATTAAGGGCCTAAACAGTTTTCAAATTTTTGTATGAAAATCACTTAATTTTTAAATAATTTTTGTGTTTTGTTTTCCTTCCGAGGTATTCAAGAATTTAATTTTTTAAAAATTTCAAATTTGTTAAAGAAATCATGTAAAATTTAAAAAAAAAAATTTACATTTCTAATCCTAAGGAAGTTTCATTAAATGTAGAGCCTTAAAATAGGCAATAGTTTTATACAATTTCTTAAAATTTAAACTAAAATTAGGCAATACTTTTCAAATTTATGGCTTTATTTTAAGAAACATTATAAAACTATTGCCTATTTTAAGGCTTAGTTTAAAATCAATAAACTTTTAGCAACAGGATCAATTTTGTTACTATTCCTTTAACGATAAACAATATGCCTGCTACAAAAAGCGCTATGAAACATCTAACAGAAAAATGCTTCTAGATAATACTGGCAAAATAAATCTACAAATGATATGAATATGAAAACAAAACTTTAATTTTTTGTGTTTAAAAAAACATACTTTTTTATATAGAAATGTAAACACAACTAAAAGCGCATGTGTCTGAGGGCTAAAAGAAAAACACATGAAAAAAATATAACAAAAAATTAAATATAAAAAAAATTTACAAAACAAAAAAGTATACAATGCATTCAAACTCATACTCGGTAAATGTAAAGAAGAGCAGCGGGAAGGAAAAAACCAACATTCAAAAACTAGCAGTCAAACAGAAGATACCCATGGATAGACAAGCAACCAGCCAGTCAGCCAACAAACATACATACACACACACACACATAATACACAGTCTGACAGCCAGCCAGTCAACTAAACAAACCAAACTTTCTTCCATTTAGCCATTGAGCCAGCCAACCATTCATCCATCCAGCCATCTAGCCGGCCTCCCCTTACTACATACTTTCTTTACACACATATAGCTATACTAATGCATACATATGAAATGTAAGTTGAGTGTGTGTGTGTGTGTAACTCACCCATAAAAGTATGCAATGAAAAATCAAAAATTGCAAAAAAGTTGTTGCTAACCCGTAGAACATTTAGAATTCTGGCTGTGTATATGTGTATGGCGACTACATACAGCAGAAAAGAAAGATGTATAAGTAAAAACAACAACAACACTCTTACACAAAAAAGCAACAACAAACACATGTAGACATGAGAAGAGATATATAAACAAACTCAAATACAGAGATACTAACTCACACTCATCCTCTCCCCCCGCTCTACCCAAAAGCAGAGACTGATTGGAGGGACCAATACTAAAATGAAAAAAAAAAAGAAACGAAACAACAACAAATACTTCAAACAGAACTGAAGTAAAGAACAAAATAAAACGTGATGCTGCAGACAGGCGAAAAAATAAATAATAATAATAAAAGGAACATCATTAACAATAACAACAATAACAATAAGGAAATATTTACAAGGAGAAGAACAACCTTAGTAAACAAAACAATGTAAATGAGAGGGAGAGTAATGTAATAAAGAGAGAGCGTAACAGCAAAATACCAACCAAGTATAAGAGTTATTTTGCTTAAAATTTATCATTATAGAGTTGCGCCTAAAAGTCTGCTTAGCTATTACAAATTATACAGGAAAAATAGCAGCAGCAGCTGCAGCAACAACTACAACTCAACAGCACGCACACACACACACACACTTACAAACTTAGCTGGATAAACGCTTAAAAATGGGTGTATGCCAAATGCAGTTGACGCTGGCATTTAACGTCAACGTTCTCACTTACCCAACTACACACACACAACTATAGCCAAACACCAACAATTCCTAAAGAGAGCCTTTCAAAATACCAAAGTGGATGCTAAATTTTTGTGTACAACAATTACTTAAATTATGGGGGGGCATAATAAACACAAACACAGAGAGACACAAAGACTGAGAGTTGAAGCTTTCAAAACCAAGTATAGCTAAAAGCATGCTGGTGTTTGTCATTAATATTTCAAAAATTTTTTAACAAAATTATGTCTCAAATAAAGGAAATTTTGAAAAAGAAATTCAAGAAAAGTTAATGCAAAAACCTTTAAAAATTGTTATAATTTCTTTTGGTTTTACTAAAAATCTTAAGTATAACATGGCAGCTGACTATTGATTAACATTGTGGTGCTGCCAGAATGGTAAGAGAAAAAAATCCACCCAAATAATGGAAAATTGGCGGGAAATCAAGAAAATGTTTTCTAAAATAGCTACTTATGGAAAATATTAAAATTCTTAGCTCATTTTCTTTTAATTTCCCTTAATTTTAGACTTTCCAACATAATAATCTTCAATAATATATAAAATTTCTTTGAATTTTATATAAATTTTTTTAAATAATGTGGAAAAATTTATTTTTTTTTGATTTTCGAAAATTCGAACTTAAGTTCGAAAAATTTTTAATTATACCAAAATCTTTCTTAGGACCTACAGTTTCCAAAAAACCAAACAACACAATAATTTTCCAAAAATGTCCCCCATTTTCAAAATTCGAACTTAATAATTTTGCTAAAAAATCGAAAATTTTACAAAATTTTTATTGAATTTTTAATTTAAATGTATTATATACAAAAATATATTTAAAAACTCTCATAATTAGCAATTTTTTTAATGTTCGAAAATTCGAACTTAAGTTCGAAAAATTTTTAATTACATCAAAATCTTTCTTAAGACCTATAGTTTCCAAAAAACCAAACAACACAATAATTTTCCAAAAATTTCCCCCATTTTCGAAATTCGAACTTAATAATTTTGCTAAAAAATCGAAAATTTTACAAAATTTTCATTGCATTTTAAACTTAGTTTTGTATTATTTACAAAAATATATTTAAAAAGTCTCATAATTAGCAATTTTTTTAATGTTCGAAAATTCGAACTTAAGTTCGAAAAATTTTTTATTATACCAAAATCTTTCTTAGGACCTATAGTTTCCAAAAAACCAAACAACACAATATTTTTCCAAAATTTGCCAATATTTTCGAAATTCGAACTTAATAATTTTGCAAAAAAATCGAAAATTTTACAAAATTTTTATTGAATTTTTAATTTAAATGTGTTATTTACAAAAATATATTTAAAAAGTTTCGTAATTAGCAATTTTTTTAATGTTCGAAAATTCGAAGTTATGTTCGAAAATTTTTTAATTATATCAAAATCTTTCTTAGGACCTACAGTTTCCAAAAAACCAAACAACAAAATAGTTTTCCAAAAATTTTCCCCATTTTCGAAATTCGAACTTAATAATTTTGCTAAAAAATCGAAAATTTTAAAAAAATTTTATTGAATTTTTAATTTAAATGTATTATATACAAAAATATATTTAAAAAGTTTCATAATTAGCAACTTTTTTAATGTTCGAAAATTCGAACTTAAGTTCGAAAAATTTTTAATTATACCAAATTCCTTTTTAGGACCTACAGTTTCCAAAAAACCAAGCAACACAATAATTTTCCAAAATTTTCCCCCATTTTCGAAATTCGAACTTAATAATTTTGCTAAAAAATCGAAAATTTTACAAAATTTTTACTGAATTTTTAATTTAGTTTTGTATTATTTACAAAAATATATTTAAAAAGTTTTAAAATTAGCATTTTTTTAATCTTCGAAAATTCGAATTTATGTTCGAAAATATATTTTGTATACCAAAATCTTTCTTAAGACCTAAAGTTTTTAAGAAACTAAAAATCAATAATATTTTCCAACAATTTCTTGTATTTTGAGCATGTTCGAACTTTCGAACTTATATTCGAAACATTTTACTTACACCAAAATCTTTCTTAGGGCTTAAATTTCCAAGAAACTACAAATCAAAATAAATTTTTAAACATTTTCCCCTATTTTCGAATTTCGAACTTAAAAATGTTGCTAAAAATTCAGAAATTTTAAGATATTGTAACTAAAAATACAAAAATATATTTCAGAAATTTGATAATTAGCTATTTTTTGAATGTTCGAAAATTCGAATTTAAGTTCGAAACATTTTTGTTCACACCAAAATTTTTCTTAAGACCTGGAGTTTTTAGAAAACTAAAAATCAAAAAAAAATTTCAAACATTTTCCTCTATTTTCGAATTTCGAACATAGAAATTTTTCTAAAAATTTAGAAATTTCAAAATATTTATATTAAATTTTCCATTAAGTTTTATTATATACAAAAATATATTTAAAAAATATCATAATTAGCTAATTTTTTTAATGTTCGAAAATTCGAACTTAAGTTCGAAAATTTTTTATTCACACCAAAATCTTTCTAAAGACCTGGAGTTTTTAAAAAACTAAAAATCAAAATAATTTTCCAACATTTTCCACTATTTTCGAAATTCGAACATAAAAATTGTCTTTAAAATTTATAAATTTTAATTAAATTTTTAATTTAGATTTATTATATACAAAAATATATTTAAAAAGTTTCAAAAATATGATTTTTTTTAATGTTCGAAAATTCGAACTTAAGTTCGAAAAATTTTTAATTACACCTAAATATTTCTTACGACCTATAGTTTGCAAAAAACTGAAAATCTATACAATTTTCCAACATTTTCCCCTGTTTTTTTTGAATTTCGAACATAGAAAATTTTGAATTTCTAAGAATTTATTACAAATTTGTTGATCTTTGGTCCAATTTCTAACTAAAATTTCCTTTATAAACAACTACCCCCCATCTGGTAACACGAAACTTTTGTTTTGAGCTCAAGTAAACATGGAGAAAATTACAAAATTAAAAAAGAAAACAATACTCATACGTACACAGACAATTCTGCACAGCAAAATTAAAACAAAAAAACCTCTGCTGCACTCTCTTCTAGCAAATTGTCTCTAACCAAAACAAGCTCATAAACACACAGCATTCTTCACACTCCCATTCATAACCCCAACCACATCCACACATACACTCAAACACACACACCTTCTAACGGTTTTTTGTTTTTTTTTTGTTTTGTTCAAGAGAAATTAGAGAATGCGTTATTGTGGTGTGCAGGTGTGTGTGTCAGTCAGTTTGTGTTTGGAGCCCATTTTTACATGTCTACCATTAACAAACAATAACAGCAAAAACAAAATATAACTGTATGCTTAGCGCCAGTCATTTGCACGCTCAAACAAAATATTGTTATACAAAAAAAAAAAGAAAGAAATGTCAGCAGCAGCAGCATCATTATTATCTTTTATAAACATCATCATTATCGTGTGATATGGAAATGAAAGTATTCAACAGCGTGTTAATGGTGTACATCCGGTTTTCTTTGTACATATTTTGGGAAGTAGAATAATATTTTTCTGGTTTTTTTCTTCATTCGTTTATTGTTGTTTTGTCATTGTGTAAATAATAATAAAAATATAATAATGAAAGCAATATTGAGCAGGAATCATTACGGCATATACATACATATTTATGCAAATTTTTTTAGCATTTTTAAGAGGTTGTGCAGTAAAAGTGATTGTTTTATTTTATTTGTCTTTTGTCCTTACAGCGCTTCTGAATTTTATGAAAAGAATAGTTAACAGTACATTCGGCTTATTTGACTCCTATTTTTAAAAGAAACTTAAAACTTGAAGATCGTAAAGTTTTCTCCCACTGATCAAATTACAGCAATTTGGAGGAGATCTATAGGAGGATCTTAATGCTAAAATATGGATACTAAATGTTGTTCATGCATTTTCGCTTATTTGTCTCCTTATTCTGAAAATTAAAACATTATGAAGATCCTAAACCTTCCTCCGAGCGATCGAAATACAACCAGCCCTCTCCTCCGTTGAACATCCTAAACATTTTTGCGACTCATCGAAATAAGACCAGTTGGAGAGGAAATTCTTAACGAGTGAGCTATAGAAAGACATAAATACAGATAAAGATCCTAAACCAGTTGAAGGAGAGCTTCTAAAAATTAAAACATGACGAAAATCCTAAACCTTCCTTCGAGTGATCGAAATACAACCAGCTCTCCTCCGATGACGATCATAAACATATCTGCGACTGATCAAAATACAACCATTTTGAGGAGAGCTATAGAAAGTCATAAGTATCTATAAAGATCCTAAACCTTTCTTCCACTGATTGAATTACAACAAATAAGCGAAGCATTTTCGCTTATTTGTCTACTCCTTCTGAAAATTTGAACATGATTAAGATCCTAAACCTTCCTCCGATTGATCGAAATACAACAGTTGGAGCTCTCCTCCAATGAAGATCCTAAACAGTTCTCCGACTGATCAAAGTACAACCAGTTGGAGGAGAGCAATAGGAAATTCGTAAGGAGAATGCTATAGAAAGACATATGTACCGATGAAGATTCTAAACCTTTCTCCGACTGATCGAATTACAACCAGTTGGAGGAGAGCTATAGGAAATTCTTAATGACAAAGCTATAGAAAGACATAAGTAACGAGGGAAGATCCTAAACCATCCTCCGGGTGATCGAAATACAACAGTTGGAGCTCTCCTCCGATGAAGATCCTAAACAGTTATCCGACTGATCGAAATACAACCAGTTGGAGGAGAGCAATTGGAAATTCTTAAGGAGAAAGCTATAGAAAGACATAAGTAACGAGGGAAGATCCTAAACCTTCCTCCGGCTGATCGAATTACAACAAGATGGAGGAGAGCTATAGGAAATTCTTAAGGAGAAAGCCATAGAAAGACATATGTAGCGAGGGAAGATCCTAAACTTTCCTCCGATTGATCGAAATACAACAGTTGGAGCTCTCCTCCAATGAAGATCCTAAACAGTTCTCCGACTGATCAAAGTACAACCAGTTGGAGGAGAGCAATAGGAAGTTCTTAAGGAGAAAGCCATAGAAAGACTTAAATACCGATGAAGATTCTAAACCTTTCTCCGACTGATCGAATTACAACCAGTTGGAGGAGAGCTATAGGAAATTCTTAATGACAAAGCTATAGAAGACATAAGTAACGAGGGAAGATCCTAAACCTTCCTTCGATTGATCGAAATACAACCAGTTGGAGCTCTCCTCCGATGAAGATCCTAAACAGTTCTCCGACTGATCGAAATACAACCAGTTGGATGAGACCTATAGGAAATTCTTAAGGAGAAAGTCATAGAAAGACATAAATACCGATGAAGATTCTAAACCTTTTTCCGACTGATCGAATTACAACCAGTTGGAGGAGAGCTATAGGAAATTCTTAATGACAAATTTATAGAAAGACCTAAGTAACGAGGGAAGATCCTAAACCTTCCTCCGATTGATTGAAATACAACCAGTTGGAGCTCCCTGGGATGAAGATCCTGAACAGTTCTCTGACTGATCGAAATACAACCAGTTGGATGAGACCTATAGGAAATTCTTAAGGAGAAAGCCATAGAAAGGCATAAATACCGATGAAGATTATAAGCCTTTCTCCGACTGATCGAATTACAACCTGTTGGAGGAGAACTGCAGGTAGTTCTTAATGCAGAAATATGAAACTAATTATTGAACAAATTGTTGTCAATGCATTTCTGCTTATTTGTCTCCTTCGTCTGAAAATTTTGACATTATAAAGATCCTAATCTTTTGTACGAGTGACACAAGAAGTTGATGGTCCTAAACATCATTGAGTACGGCAAGAAAACCAAAATTAATGTTGATGAAACTAATCACTGTGGATATATTTTTGCTTGTTTCCCCCCCCCCCCCCCCATCTTCCATCTGAAAATAGAACCACATCAACATCCTAAACCTTTAAATGACTTAAAGAAATGCAACCATTTAGAGGAGAGTCTTGCAATACCTTCTTACGATAGGAAACTCCGACCATCTATGACAACTAAATGGAAGTCTAAATTAAATTTGATGGAGCTAATAGCTATTTATTTAGTCTTCCACTGTTGAAATTCTTATTTTGTTTGTCTTCCTTTTTCTTTTTTGAATGATCTATCTCTTGACTTTGAAAGGAGCTGTCATAAGATGGTAGAGAATTTGTTCAAACTTCAACTTTAATTTGATACCCGAAAGCTTCCTTCTTCTCAAAGTGAGAGCAAGATCCACACCATTTATACTCTGAATGCAACCAGTTGGAAAATAGCTTTGCTACAAAAGAAATCTAAAGCAAATTTGCTCTTACTTTGAGAAGCAAAAGATGGATCCTTTTGAACTTTTCACTGATCGAAAGAAATTCAACTAGTTGTAAATAAACAGCCCAATTATGAATAAAAATTCCCCGGGAGTTTTTCCCCTTTTCTCATTTTTCCTATTCAAATTCAATGGGAAAAAAACTCCCGGGGAACAAACTCCCACGGAATTTTTTATTCATAATTGGGCTGAAAGTAAATTGCTGGAGCTAAAAGTTATGTATTTTTCTCTTGTTTTCCTACTTTTTCTGACTTTAAAGATCTGACTCCTCGTTCCTTTTTAGAAGTTTCATTTATTTAAGGGCAAGAATTCCTAAACTAGAAAGTATATCTTGAGGAGATTGTTGGAAATCTTATTTTTCACTAAATGTTTTAACTAACAACTACAATCTAGGAAAATTTCAAGAAAGTCCAAACAAAATTCTTCTTGAACTAACTTCCTCAATGCTATTATAGACATTGGAGGAGTATTAATAGTTCATATACAGCTTTAGCTTCCAGGATAAGGTAGAGATAGAATTTGTTCAATTTCATTCGAAAATAATAAAGAGATGGTTGGACAAACTTATTCCAACTGCAAATTCTAAATGTCAGAATATTAAACTGAAAGTACAATCTAGGAATGTTGTGAGAAAGTCCAACCAAACTTATCAGACTCAGTTTCGAATCCTCTTCTTTTGTTTGTGTTCTATCTTCCTCAATGATCTTTAAGCCAGTAGTATACAGTTAATAAAGCCTTTTCAGATTGATATTTCGGCTAAGAAAGGAACTAGCTTCATAAGGAGAATGAAGCTACGTTCGTTTGAGGTTCTTCTTTTCACTTTTTAAACAGAATTTACATTCTAGGAGAATGGCAGAAAAGCAGTTGAAATATTCGACAGCTTTATTACATCGTTTCCTTAATGATTTTAATGCCAATAAAGAAGAGTTTAAAGTTGAATCAACTACATTGATTTAATTGAATAAAGGTTTGTTTTTGGTTCCTTTCCTATTCCTATATTTGCTTCATATTTGCCTTGCAAATGATTCGAAATAAGCAGATTTTGGCTTTATCTCCATCAATGACAACATAAAGTAAGAATTTTACAAGCAAATGACGACGATCATTAAAATGTTCTGAAGACATTTAGTAGATTATATGAAGATTGTTTAACATTCTTCTCAGTACAAAAATGTTTATTTAGACAGTTGGTGGTAAAATAATGGGTCGACTATGGATTGGAAACCGAACTTCAGTTGCGTTCTCAATTGCCTAAATTGTATTACAGATGGCAACTGGAAGCTATAATTTCTGTTGCCAAACTGGCAACCAGAAATTTGTGGTTGCCCTCTGTCAAGGCAACTGAAGTTCGGATGCCATCCATAATCGACCCATTAGTCAAAGTTATAATGGATTACTGGAAGCTAATAGTTTGTAGCAATTGTTGATTGATCTTAGAATCACGTTTTGAATGAAGAAGGTTTTCGTTTTGCTTCTTGGATGTCACAGAGTTGGCGAAAGGATTATCTCTTTTTCAATGTGCAATAAGATTAAAAGTGACACCAAGGTTTCATGGACATCCACTAATCAAGCAGCTCATTTGGGTCCATTCAAAACAGATATCCCATTGTGATACCCAAGAAGTAAGCAAAAGTATTCAACATCCATTGTTTCCAAGTTGAACCAACCAGATTATCTGATGAAGGAATGGATGTGTCTCGGATTCATCCTTGATAACTGATCTAAACAAGAGAGGAAGCAGGCTAAATGTCGATGAATATTCAAAGCTATAAATGATCAGGGGAAGATCGTAGTTTAGCATTGATTCCTTGATCTGAGATTAGGATTTTCATCATACATTAATATAAATTCCTTGATCTAATGTCCAAGATGTTAACAGCAGGATACTTATTCAACATCCATTGTTTCCAAGTTGAACCAACCAGATTCTCTGATGAAGGAATGAATGCGTCTCGGAAACATCCTTGATAACTCATCTAAACACGAGAGGAATGAGGGTAAATATAGATAATAAATGATCAGTGGAAGATCATAGTTTAGCATTGATTTCTTGATCTCCGATTAGGGTCTAATTCATACATTGCGATTGATTCCTAGATCTAAGGGCTTTATTAAAGATACTTATTCAACATCCATTGTTTCGTAGTTGAACGAACCAGATTCTCTGATGAAGGAATGAATGCGTCTCGGAAACATCCTTGATAACTCATCTAAACACGAGAAAATATCATAGTTTAGCATTGATTCCTTGATCTGTGATTAGTGTTTTAATAGAGAAATCTTGATGTTTCCTGGCTGGAAAATAGTTGGAGAAAGCTAGTTTTTGAAGAGGAATATGATTGATTTCTTGTTGGTTCCTGGATGTAAAACAGTTGATAAAAGTGGTGGAAGGGGATTAAAAGTTTCATCTGGACTGGTTGATCTTAGTTTGAAATTTATTCCCCAATATAAGAATAGGGTTTTGATAAAGCTCTCTTGTTGCTTCCTGGATGTAAAAGTGTAGGCAGAGTTTTGAAGTGAAATATGATTACAAGTTCTACCGAAGAAACCAAGCTGAATAGATAAATGCTCAATGTTATCAAGAATCACAGTTGGATTGTAGTTTAGCATGGATTCCTTGATGTATTTTCAGGGTTTCTGTAAGGAATTCTTAGTGGTTCCTGGATGTAAAACAGTTGGAAGTGTAATAAAAGTTCTAACAAAGAAATTAGTCTAGACTGCCTTGATCTGAGATTAGGCTTTTGATAAAGCAATCTCGTTGCTTCCTGCATGTGAAAGTTTGTCGAAGTAGAAGACGGTTTTTTTCAAAGTTATAAGGGATCATTTCCAGATCATTGTTTTGTATTGATTTCTTCTAGAGTTTTAATTGATTCCTTGTTTTAGTATAAGGCATTTGATACCTATTTCTTGATGTTTCGTGAAGGTAATATAGTAGACAGTAAAAGGATGTGACTCGAGAGGTTTGTTGTAGTAGAAGATTTGAAGGTTTTCCAAAGTTATAAAGGTTTATTTTCAGTTCATGGCTAGGCATGGATTCCTACTACTAGAATTATGATATGATCTGAGATTGTTTCCTGGATGTAAAAGAGTTGTTAGAAGATGCTATTGAAATGTAAGAAATTTGGATAAAATCTAGAAACATATTTCGAGTTATTGGCTTCTATGTAAATTAAGGAGTGAGGAGATTATTAAAGTTCTTCTTTATCTATTTATTTTCTGCTACCAATTGAATCTAAATAAAGAATGCTACAGTTGCCTTGTAGTTTAAATAGATCTAACTAAATGATCTTTCCTACATTTGCTTAATGGCATTAATTATTCAACACAATATTAATTATTTTTGTCAAATCTTTGACAAAAACGCAAAAAGCCATGGTAATTTGCGTTTGTGTATTATTTTTGTTATACAAACTTAAAAATTGAAATAAAATATAGAGGAAAGAAAGAAGAACAAAAAAAAAACAAACAAACCGTATATCATTAAATCGACACATGTCGTCCACTTGACAATGACAACGACAATAATAAAAAACACAAAAATTCAAACAAAACCAAGACCGTTCGTTAGGTTTAGAAATAACCTTGACCCATTAAAGAAATAAATAGAAACCAAGCAGCACGTATTATAGTATGAAATGAAATTTTAAAACAACTCATAGAAATTGATTTCTTTCGAAACATTTGCATTTGATGTTCTGTTTTTTCTTTCTGTGCAAATAAGAAACCAACCACAAATTGCTTAGATTTCTAGCTTGTTCCAGCAACAACGAAAATAAACTTACCTCATTTATATGCTTGTAGGTCTTGATTAAATCCACACTTAATTTTCTTAACGGCGCCGTTGCGGGATCACGAAAATGTGTTGGTATACGTGCTTGCATGGCGCGCACCTCTGATGAAGACGTTGGACTAGATCGCTGTAAAGAAATAATAATAAAAAAATTATTGAAAAAACAAATCAAAACCCATAAAGAAAATATTTAATGAATGTTAGACTATAATGTTTTCTAGCCTATAACGTAGTCTATAGTCTAGCCTAACTCCAATGATGATTTGATTTTTTGAAGTAGCAACAAAATTCTACAAAATTAAGCCAAAGTACTAAATTTAAAAAAAGTACTTTTTTACTACTTTTTTTAATCGTGCCTTTAATACTACTTTTTGACTCTTTTTAGGTAATATTTATTCTAATTGATTTTAGTAGTAATAAAATTCTGCAAATTTACACCAAAGTACTAATATTTTAAAAAAAAGTACTTTTTTTAATACATATTAATTTGCACCTTAAATAGTACTTTTTGAATTATTTTATTTTGGTTTCATTCTAATTGTTGGAAGTAGCAACAAAATTCTGCAAAATTAAGCCAAACTACTAAATTTAAAAAAAGTACTTTTTTACTTAAGCCTCAAATAGCATTTTCATCCAAAAACTTACATGATTTTTTAAAGTAGCAACAAAAATTATACAAAATTAAGCCAAAGTACTAAATTTAAAAAAGTACTTTTTTACTACTTTTTTTACTTGAGCCTTAAATACTACTTTTTGACTCGTGTTAGTTCATATTTATTCTAATTGTAACATAATTCTGCAAATTTACACAAAAATGCTAACGTTTTAAAAAAGTACTTTTTTAATACTTTTTAATTTGCACCTTAATTAGTAAATTTTTTAAGCATTTTATTTCAGTTTCATTCTAATTGTTTGAAGTAGCAACAAAATTTTGCAAAATTAAGCCAAAGTACTAAATTTAAAAAAAGTACTTTTTTACTACTTTTTTTATTTTAGCCTTAAATAGTACTTTTTGACTCCTGTTAGGTCATATTTATTCTAATTGAATGTAGTAGTAATAAAATTCTGCAAATTTACATTAAAGTGCCAATGTTTTAAAAAAGTACTTTTTTAATACTTTTTAAATTAAGCCTTAATTAGTACATTTTTGAAGTATTTTATTTCAGTTTCATTCTAATTGTTTGAAGTAGCAACAAAATTTATGCAAAATTAAGCCAAAGTACTAAATTTAAAAAAAGTACTTTTTTACTACTTTTTTTATTTTAGCCTTAAATAGTACTTTTTGACTCCGTTTAGGTCATAGTTATTCTAATTGAATGTATTAGCAATAAAATTCTACAATTTTACACCAAAAAACTAAAATTTGAAAAAAGTACTTTTTAATACATTTTTATTTGAGACTCAAAAAGTACTTTTTAAGTCGTATTTATAATTATATATTTTTTTAATACATATTAATTTGCACCTTAAATAGTACTTTTTGAATTATTTTATTTTGGTTTCATTCTAATTGTTGGAAGTAGCAACAAAATTCTGCAAAATTAAGCCAAACTACTAAATTTAAAAAAAGTACTTTTTTACTACTTTTTTACTTAAGCCTCAAATAGCATTTTCATTCAAAAACTTACATGATTTTTTGAAGTAGCAACAAAATTTATACAAAATTAAGCCAAAGTACTAAATTTAAAAAAGTACTTTTTTTACTTGAGCCTTAAATACTACTTTTTGACTCTTTTTAGGTCATATTTATGCTAATTGATTTTAATAGTAATAAAATTCTGCAAATTTACACCAAAGTACTAATATTTAAAAAAAGTACTTTTTTTAATACTTTTTAAATTAAGTCTTAAATAGTACTTTTTTGAAGCATTTTATTTCAGTTTCATTCTAATTGTTTGAAGTAGCAACTAAATTCTGCAAAATTAAACCAAAGTACTAATTTAAAAAAAAAGTACTTTTTTACTACTTTTTCACTTAAGCCTCAAATAGCATTTTCAGCCAAAAACTTACATGATTTTTTGAAGTAGCAACAAAATTTATACAAAATTAATCGAAAGTACTAAATTTAAAAATGTACTTTTTTACTACTTTTTTTATTTGAGCCTTAAATAGTACTTTTTAACTCCTTTTAGGTCATATTTATTCTAATTGCTTGTAATAGTAATAAAATTCTGCAAATTTACACCAAAATACTAACGTTTTAAAAAAGTACTTTTTTAATACTTTTTAAAATAATACTTTTTTTTAAGTATTTTATGTCAGTTTCATTCTAATTGCTTGAAGTAGCAACAAAATTCTGCAATATTAAGCCAAAGTACTAAATTTAAAAAAGTACTTTTTTACTACTTTTTTTATTTGAGCCTTAAATACTACTTTTTGACTCCTATTAGGTCATATTTATTCTAATTAATTGTAGTAGTAATAAAATTCTGCAAATCTACATCAAAGTACCAATGTTTTAAAAAAGTACTTTTTTAATACTTTTTAAATTAAGTCTTAAATAGTACTTTTTTGAAGTATTTTATGCCAATTTCATTCTAATTGTTTGAAGTAGCAATAAAATTCTGCAAAATTAAGCCAAAGTACGAAATTTAAAAAAGTACTTTTTTACTACTATTTTACTTAAGCCTCAAATAGTACTTTTTGGCTCCTTTTAGGTTTAGTTATTCTAATTGATTTTAGTAGTAATAAAATTCTGCAAATTTACATCAAAGTACCAATGTTTTAAAAAAGTACTTTTTTAATACTTTTTAAATTAAGTCTTAAATAGTACTTTTTTGAAGTATTTTATTTAAATTTCATTCTAATTTTTTGAAGTAGCAACAAAATTTCTGCAAAATTAAGCCAAAGTACTAAATTTAAAAAAAGTACTTTTTTAATACTTTTTTTTAATCCAACCTTAAATACTACTTTTTGGCTCCTTTTTGGTCATAGTTATTCTAATTGATTTTTAACATTTTTAGCCAAAAAACTTACATGATGCATAACATCGCGATGTGTAGCAGGAAGCTCTTCTTCACCTACAAAACGGCCATAGAGTGGAGCATGACGCTGACGTCCACCACCACTGCCAGCCTCAACGGCAGCTGCCGCACTGGATACATAAGCTGCAGACACTAAAAATAAAAAGGAAATTGTATAAAAAATTAATACATTTTTAATGATATTAAAATGATTTAGAAATTCACAATTTACAAAACAATTTTACAGCAGCTGAAATTATAATTTTTCATCAAAAACGACAAATATTTCCGTGTGTGTTACCAAAAAGGGGTAACAAGTGTTTTTTTTTGTCATTGCTACACACATTCTTAGCACAAGGATGAATAAATGTTTAAGCTTATAATTATGATAAAAACAAAAGATAAAGACAGCAACAACTACAACAAAAAATCTCATTCACCTAAATCTGTTAGATGCCAAAAAGTCTCGTTTTCCGTTTAGGTAGACATATAAATGACAGATTTTCTTTCTTTCTTTTTTTCATTTCACATTTCTATGTTTATCTTGTCTGAAGTTGAACAAAAAAAAATATGTATGTCGTTGGGTATTTTTATAATTTTTTTATTTATAATAAACAATACCATAATAGTTTTGTTGTTGCTGCCGTTGATTTAGCTAAATATTACACAATATTTGGGAAATACGAAAAAAAATTATCTTGATTATGGCACCATTTACAGGCAAGTAAATGAGCAAAAGATGAAAAAAAAATGTTGGAATGTAGGCAAAAATGTTTGGTACCACAAAAAAAATTGATTAGCAATTATATTGGTAAGGAAAAATAAGCAAAGAAAGTTCCGTCCAGCGAAAACTGGACAGTAAACACAGAGTCAAACAAACAATAATTTAAAAAAAGCCTTAAATACTACTTTTTTGAAGTATTTTATTCAGTTTCATTCTAATTGCTTGAAGTAGCAACAAAATTCTGCAAAATTAAGCCAAAGTACTAAATTTAAAAAAAGTACTTTTTTACTACTTTTTTTATTTGAGCCTTAAATACTACTTTTTGACTCCTTTTAGGTCATATTTATTATAATTGCTTGTAATAGTAATACAATTCTGCAAATTTACACTAAAGTACTAATGTTTTAAAAAAGTACTTTTTTAATACTTTTTAAATTAAGCCTTAAATAGTACTTTTTTCAAGCATTTTATTTCAGTTTCATTCTAATTGTTTGAAGTATCAACAAAATTTCTGCAAAATTAAGCCAAAGTACTAAATTTAAAAAAAGTACTTTTTTACTACTATTTTATTTTAGCCTTAACTGTACTTTTTGACTCCTGTTAGGTCATATTTATTCTAATTGAATGTAGTAGTAATAAAATTCTGCAAATTTACATTAAAGTACCAATGTTTTAAAAATGTACTTTTTTAATACTTTTTAAATTAAGCCTTAATTAGTACATTTTTGAAGTATTTTATGCCAATTTCATTCTAGTTGTGTAAAGTAGCAACAAAATTCTGCAAAATTAAGCCAAAGTACTAAATTTAAAAATAGTACTTTTTTACTACTTTTTTTACTTGAGGCTTAAATAGTACTTTTTGAAGCCCTTTATGTCATAGTTATTCTAATTGAATGTATTAGTAACAAAATTCTGCAAATTTAACCCACAATGCTAACGTATTAAAAAAGTACTTTTTTAATACTTTTTAATTTAAGCCTTAAGTAGTACATTTTTGAAGTATTTTATGCCAATTTCATTCTAGTTGTGTAAAGTAGCAACAAAATTATGCAAAATTAAGCCAAAGTACTGAATTTAAAAAAAAGTACTTTTTTACTACTTTTTTTACTTAAGCCTTAAATAGTACTTTTCGACACCTTTCAGGTCATATTTATTCTAATTGATTGTAGTAGTAATAAAATTCTGCAAATTTACACTAAAGTACTAATGTTTTAAAAAAGTACTTTTTTAATACTTTTTAAATTAAGCCTTAATTAGTACTTTTTTGAAGTATTTTATATCAGTTTCATTCTAATTGTTTGAAGTAGCAACAAAATTTCTGCAAAATCAAGCCAAAGTACTAAATTTAAAAAAGTACTTTTTTACTACTTTTTTTACTTAAGGCTCAAATAGTACTTTTTGGCTCCTTTTAAGTCATAGTTATTCTAATTGATTGTAGTAGTATTAAAATTCTGCCAATTAACACCAAATAACTAATTTTTTAAAAAAGTACTTTTTTGAATACTTTTTAATTTATACCTTCATAGTAAATTTGTTAAGTATTTTTTTGCCAATTTCATTCTAATAGTTTGAAGTAACAACAAAATTCTGCAAAATCAAGCCAAAGTACTAAATTTAAAAAAAGTACTTTTTACTACTTTTTTTACTTGAGCCTTAAATAGTACTTTTTTACTCCTTTTAGGTCATATTTATTCTAATTGATTGTAATAATAATAAAATTCTGCAAATTTACACTAAAATACTGACGTTTTAAAAAAGTACTTTTTTAATACTTTTTAATTTGCACCTTAATTAGTAAATTTTTTGAAGCATTTTATTTCAGTTTCATTCTAATTGTTTGAAGTAGCAACAAAATTTCTGCAAAATTAAGCCAAAGTACTAAATTTAAAAAAAAGTACTTTTTTACTACTTTTTTTTACTTGAGCCTTAAATAGTACTTTTTGACTCCTTTTAGGTCATATTTATTTTAATTGATTTTTGTAGTAATAAAATTCTGCAAATTTACACCAAAGTACTAATATTGAAAAAAGTACTTTTTTAATACTTTTTAATTTAAGCCTTCATAGTAAATTTTTTAAGCATTTTTTGCCAATTTCATTCTAATTGTTTGAAGTAGCATCAAATTTCTGCAAAATTAAGCCAAAGTACTAAATTTAAAAAAGTACTTTTTTTACTACTTTTTTTATTTGAGCCTTAAATAGTACTTTTTGACTGCTTTTAGGTCATATTTATTCTAATGTCCTAAAAATCTCCCAATTTACATCAAAGTACCAATGTTTTAAAAAAGTACTTTTTTAATACTTTTTAAATTAAGTCTTAAATAGTACTTTTTGAAGCATTTTATTCCAATTTCATTCTAATTGTTTGAAGTAGCAACAAATTTCTGCAAAATTAAGCCAAAGTACTAAATTTAAAAAAGTACTTTTTTACTACTTTTTTTATTTGAGCCTTAATAGTACTTTTTGAGTCTTTTTAGGTCATATTTATTTTAATTGATTGTATTAATAATAAAATTCTGCAAATTTACACCAAATTAATAAATTTTTAAGAAAGTACTTTTTTAATACTTTTTTATTTAATGCTTTTTTTTCTCTAACTGTGTTCAAAGTTCTTTGTCTATTAAAACATCACAATAAAAGGCAGATGTTCTTTGAAACAAATAAAAATATATAAATAAATCAGCCAAAAAAAATTCTTTTTAAAACACAAAGAAAAAGAAGAAACCCAATAAAATGACATAATAAAAATTAAAACAAAAAAAAAAATAAACACTTATAAAATACAAATCAAACACCTACAATTTCTAAGCAGCTGATGGCTACGGGCCACCTCTTGATCAACCAACATCATTTCGGCAATATTTGCATTACGATCATCATCATCAGCCTCACAATATGCCCCCAAACCATCAACAGCATCACTGCCACCAGCAGCAGCAGCGCCTTCACCACTAACATCATTGGCATCAACATGGCCACCAATAAGCCGAACAGAATTGGAGAGGCCAACGTTACGATTATGCTGATCACGCTGCTGTTTGTCATCCAAAACAATAATATTATTGTTTTTCTTAATCATGTTATTGTTGTTGCTGTTGTGATGGGAGAGGCCGTTACTTTGCATTTCCCAATCATCGCCATTTTTATTGTGTCGGTATTTAAACATGTTATTGTTGTTATTTATATTTTTATTTTGAAGATGACTTCTCAGTTGAGAGTTGTTGTTGCTGCTGCTGTTAATAGTAATGCCCTTGTTTGGTTTATTAATTTGTAAAGTGGGTGATTCGGGTGTTAAAGTCATATTGGAGGTGGGACTGGTGGTACTATCGGGCATTGAGTTGTTGGATGCTGCTGCTGTTGTAGAGTTTTGCCAGAAACATAAAGTTGCAGCAGACATTTTGTTTTATATTTAAGGATTTTTTGTAATTATTATTTTGGTTTTGTATTTATAATATTCTATTTTATCACTTGCACAATTTTATTTTTATTTTTCAATATTTTTTTTCTTCCTTTTTTTCTAATAATTTTTTAGTTTGGTGTATTTTTTCGGTTCAGCTAAATCTATTTTTTGATTTGTATAAACAATATTGTTTTTATGGCATAAAACATACGCAAATATACGGAAAAAGAATTGAAAAATTTCAGAAAATATGATTCAAATTTATGTTAATTAGTTTTGAGTTTAACCCTTTTGCTGGCACAGGGGGACTTAAAAGGTACATGAAGCAAGAGAAATTATTATTCTAAAAGAACAAGATCTATAATCTAACAATTTTGCCTGAAAATTAAAAAAAGTGCTAAAAATTAAAGAAAAGTACTATTTTTAAATTTTATAATTTGGATCTTAAAAAGCACTTTTTAAGCATTTTATTTTATGCCGTATTTTTTCTAATTAATTATTAGTAACAAAATTTACCCGAAGGTACTAATAGCACCAAAATGAAAAAAAGTACTAAACTTTAAATTAAATGTATTTAATTTGTACCTAAAATAGTACTTTTTAAAGACTTTTACATCATATTTGTTTTAATTGAATCTACTAGCATTCAAAATAAAGCCAAAATTCTGAATATACCAATTTTCACAGAAAATAAAAAAAGTACTAAAATTTCTAAAAAGTACTTTTTGTTAATAAGAATTCCAGTAGTATTAAAATTCACAAAATTAAGGACAATTAGAAAAAAAGTACTTTTTTAATTTAAACCACAAAGTACTTTTTTCATTCAGAAAATTAGGACCAAAAAGAGGCACTTTTTTTATAAAAAAGTACTTTTTGGGACAAATAAACAAATTTTATTAACAAAATTCAAAAAGTTCAATTTTCACAGAAAAAGTACTTTTGGAAATTTTGTAAGAAAAAAAAAATCATTTTGGTACTTTTTAAAAAATAGTACTAAAATTATGATAAAAGTACTTTTTACAAAAACATGCAAACTGTAAAAAAAGTTATATTTTTGCTATATTTACGAGGAAAATGTCAAAACCAGTGTTTGGTACTTTTTTTAAAAAATAGTACTAAAATTGAAAAAAGTACCTTTTTTAAAAAGCATTGAAATTGTACAAAAAGTTATATTTCTGCTATATTTACGAAAAAAATGAACTAAAAAAATCATTTTGGTACTTTTTAAAAAATAGTACTAAAATTATGAAAAAAGTACTTTTTACAAAAACATTCAAATTTTGAAAAAAATTATATTTGTGCTTTATTTGCAAAGAAAATGCAATAAATCCAGTGTTTGGTGCTTTTATAAAAAAATAGTACTAAAATTGAAAAAAGTACTTTTTACAAAAAAATTCAAATTGTAAAAAAAGTTATATTTTTGCCACATTTACGAAAAAATGCACTAAAAAAATCATTTTGGTACTTTTTAAAATATAGTACTAAAATTATGACAAAAGTACTTTTTACAAAAACATTCAAATTGTGAAAAAATTTATATTTTTGCTATATTTACGAAGAAAATGTAACAAAACCAGTGTTTGGTACTTTTTTTAAAAAATAGTACTAAAATTGAAAAAAGTACCTTTTTTAAAAAGCATTGAAATTGTACAAAAGGTTATATTTCTGCTACATTTACAAAAAAAAAATGCACTAAAAAAATAATTTTAGTACTTTTTAAAAAATAGTACTAAAATTATGACAAAAGTACTTTTTACAAAAACATTCAAATTGTGAAAAAATTTATATTTTTGCTATATTTACGAAGAAAATGTAACAAAACCAGTGTTTGGTACTTTTTTTAAAAAATAGTACTAAAATTGAAAAAAGTACCTTTTTTAAAAAGCATTGAAATTGTACAAAAGGTTATATTTCTGCTACATTTACAAAAAAAAAATGCACTAAAAAAATAATTTTAGTACTTTTTAAAAAATAGTACTAAAATTATGATAAAAATACTTTTTACAAAAACATTCAAATTGTGAAAAACTTTATATTTTTGCTATATTTACGAAGAAAATATAACAAAACCAGTGTTTGGTACTTTTTTTAAAAAATAGTACTAAAATTGAAAAAAAGTACTTTTTTGAAAAAGCATTGAAATTGTACAAAGTTATATTTCTGCTATATTTACGAAAAAAATGCACCAAAAAAATATTTCGTCACTTTTTAAAAAATAGTACTAAAATTATGATAAAAGTACTTTTTACAAAAACATTAAAATTCTGAAAAAAGTTATATTTTTGGTATATTTACAAAGGAAATGTAACAAAACCAATGTTTGGTACTTTTTTAAAAAATAGTACTAAAATTGAAAAAAGTACTTTTTTTTAAAAAAGCTTTGAAATTGTACAAAAAGTTATATTTCTGCTATATTTACGAAAAAATGAACTAAAAACATCATTTTAGTACTTTTTAAAAAATAGTACCAAAATTTCGATAAAAGTACTTTTTACAAAAACATTCAAATTGTGAAAAAGTTATATTTTTGCTATATTTGCAAAGAAAAAGCAATAAATCCAGTGTTTGGTACTTTTTTTAAAAAGTAGTACTAAAATTGAAAAAAGTACCTTTTTTGAAAAACGTTGAAATTGTGCAAAATTTTTCAGTTTTGCCCAATTTACATAGAATATGATATGAAAAACTCTTTTTAATTCTTTCCAAATATGGTACTAAAATAATAAAATAACGTACTTATTTTCTAAATTCAAAAACTTTTTAATTTTCCAAAAAAGTTATATTATTGTTTTATTAAAGAAAACCATTAATTGAAATTTTTCAAAGAAATTATAAAAAAGTACTTTTTTCAAATACCTTGAAATTGTACAAGAAGCTTTATTTTGGGCATACATATTTATAACGAATATTTAATAAAACAACTTTTTGGTACTTTTTTTAAATTAGTACCAAAATTAAAAAAGTACTTTTTAAAAGAAAATCAAATTATCAAAAGTTCTATTTTTGTTTTATTAAAAGAAAAATTTAATAAAATTTGCAAATATTTTTGGAAATTTTAAGTACTAAGTACTAAAATTGTATAAAGTACATTTTTAAAAAATACTGAAATTGTACCAGAAGTTATATTTTTGACATTTTAATAAAGAAAGTGTAACAAAAAGAAATTTTGGTACTTTTTCAAAATTAGTACTAAAATTTGAAAAAAGTACTTTTTTTAAAAAATACTGAAATTGTAACAAAAGTTATATTTTGGACATTTTAATAAAGAAAGTGTAACAAAAAGAAATTTTGGTACTTTTTCAAAATTAGTACTAAAATTTGAAAAAAGTACTTTTTTAAAAAATACTGAAATTGTACCAAAAGTTATAATTTGGACATTTTAATAAAGAAAGTGAACAAAAAGAAATTTTGGTACTTTTTCAAAATTAGTACTAAAATTTGAAAAAAGTACTTTTTTTAAATATGACGGTATTGTATACAATTTTGAATTTTTGAAGTATTTCCTAAGATGAAAGTACTTTTTGTTCAAAAAGTTGGTATATTTCTCAGTTCAAAAGGGTTTCAAAAAAAGTAGTAAATAATTTTTGGTTTTACTTTAATTTTTTTATTCTTTTTATGAGAAATTTTTGAGTTATTTTTCTCTTGTTTATTTAAATATTTTAATTTTGTGTTAATTTTTGATTGATTAATTTTAAATTATTAAACATTTTAAGCATCTTTCTTTCAATTTAGTTTAAATTTGTTTAAATTGTAAGTAAAATTTCGTAATTTTCTGTAGTTATTTTCCATATGTTGTTATTTTTGTAGAGATTGTATAATTTATTTTATTACATTAACGAATTTTAAAACTTTTTCATCACTTTTCGTATATTTTATACAATTTTATTTACATTTGTTTTACAATTTTTTTTATTTCATTATTTAAAGAAATTGTATAACTTTTCTTTTAAAACTTTCAATATTTTTTTCAATTTCTTTTTGAACTCTTTATTTATGCAAAATTTTTGAAATTCCTTCTTTCTTTAATCTAAACAAAAATTGTTTTCATTTCATAATTAATATCTTTGTTTAAATTTTCTGTTTTTATTTTTCCAACAAAATGTTTGAATTTCAACAATTTGCCAAACCGTCCGATACAAAATTTCAACGAAAACTGCAGTACCACAAATTGAAATCGCTATTTTCCCATAAAAACAATACAAAAAAAATCAAAAAAAAAATACCAAAAATTCTCAATTAGTTGTGTTTAATTTTAAACCCCTCGAAAACCAACAAAAAAAAATATGCCAAAACAAAATTAAACAACAACAATAATCAAATAAAAACATCGGAAAAAATGGCATAACAAATAAAAAATTTATACTAAAATATCTTAAATAAATTTAAACCAAAGAATCATGACAAAAAAATCGGTAAAAAAAATTGAAAATATTTTAGAAAATTTCATTTTAAACAAAGAGAGCGGTATACAAATTTCTCTCTTTCAGAGACAATGAGTGAGTAAAATTTTGTTTAAAAGTTAAAAATATAAATTAAATTTATTTCAAATACTCGTGATCATTCTTTAATTAGTGACGACAAATTTACGAAAAAAAAAACTAAAATAAAAAAAAATAGTCAGCTAAAATGTCAAGACTCATTCATACACACCAGGAAATTTAAAATGGAGACAATCGAATGTATAACTAAAAGCATAATAATGAAGGTGTTTTTCCGTAGAGATTGAGTCATAAAAAAAGAGGCGAGACAGGAGACTAAACAACAAACTGACTTAGATTTGGTTTTCCCAAGTTATTTTTTTAATAAACTAAAGCAGAATATTAAATTTTTGAGCATTTTTCACATTTTAAGTAGAATCAAAAAGTTTGAAATTATAATGTAGGCAAATATGTCATGACATAAAATAATAAATTTGTTTGAAATGTCATGACATAAACTTAGATCTCAGTAATATTTATCAAAAATTTTAATTTTCTTAAGATATTTAAGCAAATTCCTTAATTATTGAAGATTTCCTATATTTAATGCAAAAAAAAAAGTTGAGACATATTTATGTCAGCAAATATGTCAAGACATAATTTTTAATGTCTGCATACAATTTATTAAAAAATTATATTTTTAAAATAATTTGAATCTAATTATAAAGATTTGCTACATTTAATGTTGAGACATTTTTATGTCAGCAAATATGTCAAGACATAAAATTTAATATCTGCTTAAAATTTATTAAAAATGTAATTTTTTATAATAAATTGAAGCTTTTTATTAAATTGTTAATGATTTGCTACATTTTATGTTGAGACATTTTTATGTCAGCAAATATGTGAAGACATAAAATTTAATGTCTGCTTAAAATTTATTAAAACTGTATATTTTTAAAATAAATTGAAGCTATTTATTAAATTTTTGATGATTTGCTACATTTTATGTTGAGACATTTTTATGTCAGCAAAAATGTCAAGACATAAAATTTAATATCTGCTTAAAATTTATTAAAAATGTAACTTTTATAATAAATTGAAGCTTATTATTAAATTGTCAGCAAATATGTCAAGACATAAAATTTAATATCTGCTTAAAATGTATAAAAAATTTATATTTTTAATTTAAATTGAAGCTAATTATAAAATTTTTGAAGATTTGCTGCATTTAATCTTGACACATTTTTATGTCAGCAAATATGTCAAGACATAAAATTTAATATCTGCTTAAAATTTATTAAAAATGTAATTTTTTATAAGAAATTGAAGCTTATTATTAAATTGTTAATGATTTGCAACATTTTATGTTGAGACATTTTTATGTTAGCAAATATGTCAAACCATAATTTTTAATGTCTGCTTAAAATTTATTAAAAATGTATTAAAAATATTTATAAAATAGATTGAAGCTAATTATAAAATTTTGGATGATTTGCTACATTTAATGTTGAGACATTTTTATGTCAGCAAATATGTCAAGACATAATATTTAATATCTGCTTAAAATTTATTAAAAATTTAATTTTTAAAATAAATTGAAGCTTATTATTAAATTTTTGAAGATTTGCTACATTTTATCACGAGACATTTTTATGTCATCAAATATGTCTAGACATAATATTTAATGTCTGCTTAAAATTTATTAAAAATGTATATTTTTAAAATAAATTTAAGCTAATTATTAAATTTTTAATGATTTGCCAAATTTAATGTTGAGACATTTTTATGTCAGCAAATATATCAAGACATAATTTTAGTGTCTGCTTAAAATTTATTAAAAATTTATATTTTTTAAATAAATTGAAGCTTATTTTTGATGATTTTCTACATTTAATTTTAAAAAAAAGTTGAGACATTTTTATGTCAGTAAATATGTCAAGACATAATATTTAATGTCTGCTTAAAATGTATTAAACATTTATATTATTAATATAAATTGAAGCTAATTATTAAATTTTTGAAGATTTGCTATATTTTATAATGAGACATTTTTATGTCAGCAAATATGTCAAGACATAATATTTAATGTCTGCTTAAAATTTATTAAAAATGTATATTTTTAAAATAAATTTAAGCTAATTATTAAATTTTTTATGATTTGCCAAATTTAATGTTGAGACATTTTTATGTCAGCAAATGTATGTCAAGACATAAAATTTAATGTCAGCATAAAATTTCGTAAAAAACTTAAATCTTCTTAAAAACTAAAGCAAATTACAAATTAAGAAAAAAAAAGTTTAGACATAAAAATGTCATGACATAAAATTAAATGTCAGCATAAAATTTGTGAAAAATTAAATTTTTCTTGAAAGATTATATATTTTTTGAAGATTTGCCACATTTATTTTAGAACAACAGTTAAACATATTTATGTCAGACAATAAGACATGACATAAATTTAAATGTCAGCATAAAATTTCTTAAAAAACGTAAATCTTCTTTAAACAAATTAAGAAAATTACTAATTTAGTAAAATTTCCTACATTTAATGTAAGAATAAAGATTAGACATTTTTATGTTATGACATAAACATTCGATCATTTTATGTCAGCTAATATGTCATGACATAAAATTTCCTAAAAATCTTAAATTTTCTAAGCAAATCAATTATTAAATTTTTGAAGATTTACTATAATTTGTGCAGAATAAATGTTGAGACATTTTTATGTCATGCCATTAAATGTCAACATATAATTATCGTTTTAAATGACAGTTATTTAATTGACACCAAAAATTCCTTTTCTTCTTAAACTATATAGCTAAAATCCTTTTGTTTTTTAGCTTTCCTTTTGGGATATAAAAAACTTTCTTAATATCTAAAATGTCTGCCATATTTGTTCTCTGTTAGCCACTATTACTTAAGACAATTAGCTAAAACATTTATTGGTCAGTTTGACAGTTTTTTTGTTGCCATCGATTTCATACATTTCAGTCATTCTTTCACCCCCTACTCTATTCATAATAAATATTCCAAACATTTTTGCTGTCATTCAAAATAAAGTTTTTCTTCAAATACTCTCACACTCCTTTTAAATGTGATAGCAAATCTTGGATCTTAGTAAGAAACAACACAAAAAATGTTTTACATTTAAACATTATTTTTTGTCTACTTAAAATGATTATCAACTGAAAAAGACATGTCAAAGATGTGCAGCAGCATTTCTTCTTTTTTTTTTGCAGTGCTGCTTTTTTTCATTCAATTCAAAACGAAAAATATAAACTGTCGTCAAGTGCACAAAAATTCTTAAGAGAAACACAAAAAAAAACATATAAAATGATATAAAAATACAAAGAAATGAAGAAAAAAAGTAATAAAACTATTACACAATTTGGCATAACATATGAGCGTGTGGATGAGAATGTATGTAGAAAATCGTAAGATTACATTTTTGCATAATTCAGCAGAAACAGAAATCCCTAAGAATGCGCGGAGTGGCATACAAACAATCAATATGAAATGAAAATATTTCAAATTGTTTAAGAAGAAAACATTGTTTCACAGTCTTAGAGGAAACGTAATTGAATATTTAATAAAATGTCATGATAATGGAATGACAAGTTAAAAAAAGTAATTCAAAGTAATTGATATTATAAAAAAAAATCATTAAAAACAAGATTTAAAAAGACATTTACATATTGAGGACATAGCATATCCACAAATAAATAATTAATTAGGTGACAATTCATTTTATGTCATGACATAAAAATGTCTTGTTGTAATTTAATGTAAATGTTGCTTTACTAAACAACAATAATTGTTCCAATTTCTTAAAAAAATTTTAAACATTTTGGGTTGACATTTTATTTTATGTCATGACATATTTGCAGACATAAAAATGTCTTCTCTATTAAATGTAACAAATCTAAAAGAAATTTATAATTTATTTTGATTTTATTTTTTTTTTAAGAAATTATAAGCTGAAATTTATTTTTATGTCTTAACATATTTGCTAACATAAAAATATCTCAATGTTATTTTGCTTTAAATATAGAAAATCTTATCAAAATTCTTAAAAAAAATTAAATTTTTTAAACATTTTGGGTTGACATTTAATTTTATGTCATGACATATTTGCTGACATAAAAATGTCTTCTGCATTAATTGTAAAAAATCTTGAAAAATTTAATTAATCTTGTTTTTTTTTATTGATTTGTTTTTTGTTTTTGAGAAATTCAATGCTGAAATTTATTTTTATGTCTTAACATATTTGCTGACATAAAAATGTTTCACTGTTACCTTTGCATTAAATTTATAAAATCTTATTAAAATGAATAATTGCACCAATTTCTTAAAAAGAAACAAATTTTTTTAAACATGTTGGCCTGACATTTAATTTTATGTCATGACATATTCGCTGACATAAAAATATCTGCCTCATTGAATGTAAGAAATCTTAAAAAAAATATAATTTGTTTTGTTTTTTGTTAAGAAATTCAATGCTGACATTTATTTTTATGTCTTAACATACTTGCTAACATAAATATGTCCAACTTTTATTTTACCTAAAAATGTAGAAAATCTTTAATAATTTAATAACCAGCTTCAATTTCCTATAAAAAATAAGTTTTCTAAGATAGTTTATGCTGATAATAATGTTATGTCATGACATAAAAATGTCTTATGCATTAAATGTAGGAAATCTTAAAGATATTTACAATTTATTTAGATTTTTGATTAATTTATGATTTTTTATAAAATTCAATGCTGACATTTATTTTTATGTCTTAACATATTTGCTGACATAAAAATGTCCAACTTTTATTTTACCTAAAAATGTAGAAAATCTTTCAAAATTTAATAATCATCTTCTATTTCCTATAAAAATATAAGTTTTCTAAGAAATTTTATGCTGAGAATAATGTTATGTCAAGACATATTTGCTGACATAAAAATGTCTGCTGCATTAAGTGTAAGAACTCTCAAAAAAAATATAATTTATTTTGTTTTTTTTTATTAATTTGTTGTTTTATGAAAATTTATGCTGACATATATTTTTATGTATTGGACATAAAAATGTCCAACAATTATTTTATATAAAAATGTAGAAAATCTTTATAAATTTAATAATCTGCTTCAATTTCCTATAAAATTTTAAGTTTTTTAAGAAATTTTATGCTGAAAATTTTATGTCATGACATATTACTTAAGACATATTGCTTATATAAAGAAATTTTAATTTTCTTTAGACATTTTTAGATGAAATTAAATTTGATGTCCTGACATAATTAAATCAATGTTTATTTTAACTTTATTGCTAAAACTTTACAGAAATCAGCTGCTAATAATACTTGTATCTTTTACCATTATTCTTAGAACTTTTACACACACACATGACTTATTCCCCATGTGATTGTTCAGCCTCTTGCTTCTTTGTTGTGATCAGCAGCAGTAGTTTTCCTTAAGGTTTTTTTTGTTTGCCATTTCTTTATTTTATTGTGTAAATAATACAGACAATACTTTTATAAAATAACAAAAAAATGAATTAAACTAATCGATTTTTTTTGCAGCTACTTGCTGTTCGTTCGTTAACGTCAACTGACATACAACGTGGTTGTATGTATGTTGACATTTTATTGGATTTTTTTTAACGTTTGCATTCCCCTCTCTTGGCATTTTATTCTGTCATCTTTGTTGTTTATTTTTAGGCAAAAGTTTTAAAATGTTTCTGAGAAAACGGTATCAAGTAAAGATTTTCAAAAGTTTTTCTTTTTTGGTTTTAATTTAAATAGAACTGACAATGTGTAAACGAAAAATGTTTTAACGTGTTATATGTCATGCCTATGTCATGTCATAAATTAAAAGCAAACAAAGATTGATAAAATGTTTGGACAGATGAATTCATTTAAAAAAAAAAATCTATGTTGGCAGAGGATTTGTTTTTACACAATTATCTGAAATGTTGAGCAGTATATAGATTGACATTAAGTAAATAAAATGTCTTGACATATAGCTGACACAATAAGGAATTTCTTTCACCAAACATGTTTCAGGCGATTTCTTATAAAAAAAACTAAAAGTTTTGAAAACATAAGCGATCATTTAGTTTCATGTCATGACATATTTGCTAACATAAAATTGTCTGACATTTATTTCCCATTAAAATATAGAACATTTTTAAATATTTAATAATTAGCATTCAATAAAATTTACGCTAACATTTTTTTCATGTCATGACATAAATGCAGACATAAAAATGTCCAACTTGTATTTTACATAAAATGTAGGAAATTTTTAAAAAAATTAATAATTTCTTTCACTTTTTCAAGAAATGTCAGGGTTACATTTATTTTATGTTATGGCATATTGCCGACATAAAAATGTCTAACATGTAATCCATATTTAAATCTAGAAAATAATCACAAATTTGATATAAAATACAATTTTTGAGGAAAATTTACAATTTTATTAAATTTTTGCTGACTTTTCATTTTATGTCATGACATTTTTGCAGACATAAATATGTAGAATTTTTGATCTATATAAAATTTAAAAATTTGCTACGAAAATTCATATAGTTTAATAAATTTGTAGGTGACATTTAATTGTATGTCATAACATATTAGCTGACATAAAAATATTTATCTTTTGTTCAACATTAAATATAGGAAATTTAAAAAAAATTAATAATTAGCTCCAATTTCTTAAGAAATTTAAAATTTTTAACAAATTTTATGTTGACATTTGAGTTTATGTCATGACATAAAAATTTCCAAATTTTATTATACTTTAAATGATGCACCTTTTGTAAAAATTTAATAATTAGCTTCAATTTCTTCCGAAAATTTAAAGTGTTAACAAATTTTATGATGTCTATTGACATTTATGTTTATGTCATAACATAAAAATGTCATACTTTTATTACACTTTAACCTTCGCTTTACCAATACCCACCCGGGTGACCACATCGTTTTTATTGGATTAATATTTTTTTTAATTTTGTTTCGATTTAAATGAAATTTGTACTCACTGAACAAATTTTAGAGTTCTATAGAATTTAATATAAACATTTTAAACTTTTTATAAGGTTTTTTCAATTTTTTAAAATTTCGTTCGTCGCATATATTTATAGAAGTGTAGTGTCACCCGGGTGGGTATTGGTAAACCATGAACATAAAAAACATTTGGTAAAGCGAAGGTTAAATGATAAAAATTTTGCAAAAATTTAATAAATCCCTTTAATTTCTACAGAAAATTTATAGTTTTTATGATGACATTAAAGTTTATGTCATAACATATTTGCTGACATAAATATGTTTAACTTTTTTTCAACATTAAATATAGGAAATTTTAATAATTAACTCCAATTCTTAAGAAAAAATTAAATTTTCAAAAAATTTTATGCTGACATTTAAATTTATGTCATGACATAAAAATGTCCAAATTTTATTATACTTTAAATGATACAAATTTTTTATAAATTTAATAATTAGCTTCAATTTCAACAGAAAATTTACAGTTTTAACAAATTTTATAATGTTTTTAGCAGAAATTTAATTTTATGTCATGACATATTTGCTGACATAAAAATATTTCAACTTTTTTTCAACATTAAATATAGAAAATTTACAGTTTTAACAAATTTTATGATGTTTTTTGCAGAAATTAAATTTTATGTCATGACATATTTGCTGACATAAAAATGTTTCAACTTAAACATAAAAATTCAATTAACTTTAAATGATAGAAATTTTGCATAAATTTTATAATTAGTTCAATTTCTACACAAAATTTATAGTTTTAACAAATTTTATGCTGACATTAAAGTTTATGTCATGACATATTCGCAGACATAAAAATGTCTAACTCTTATAATACTTCAAATGGATATATTTAAAAAAAAAAACGAATTTGTTTTAGTTTTTTCAATTGCTTTGGCATTATGCTGACTTTAAGTTTATGTCATAACATAAAAATGTCCAAATTTTATTGTACTTAAAATGATACAAATTTTGCACAAACTTAATAATTAGCTTCAATTTCTACAGAAAATTTAGTTTTAACAAATTTTTACTGACATTAAAGTTTATGTCATGATATACATATTTGCTGACATAAAAATGTCATGACATATTTTCATAAAAAATTTCTAAAAAGTTTAAAAAATCATACTAACAGAGTAGAAATAAAAACCTGCCACCTTTCCTTACATCTCCCCTTAAATCCTTTTCCCTATTGCCCAAGTTTTCTTGTGTCAAAAGTTATTTCAAATCAAATCATTTAGAACATTTACCTCTCTGTCATATTTCGTTAGATATGAAAAACTAATAAATAATGTTCAGACCTCAAACCCAAAAAAAAGCAAAAAATACACCAAATTGAAAACAAATGTCTCACAAGTAATTAACAATTCAATTAGAAATTGAACAGATAATGAAACAATAAAACAACAAAAACTATATTTGTTATAAAAACAATATATTGACGTCAATAAAGAATATAAGTTTAGATTCATTTTTGTGGTTGTTGACAAAAGGTTCAATAATCTTTAACATTTAAGATATAAAAAGAAGAAATGAGAGAAACTAATTGAAATAAACTTTGATAGCCAAGGGAAAAAAAGGGTAAGAGAGAGTGCCATACAAAGGGAAGGAAGCCTTAGCTAGAAATTTCTTTAAAAAAAATTTATGGGGGTCGCTTAAAATGTCTTTTAAAAGGAAATCTTTTGGTCACAAGTTGGCCTAATTTAAATTTTAATAAACCAACAAATGGAAGTTTTATAAGCCACAAAAACCATTAATTTAACAAAAATTTTATATGTGGGGAGACAGTTTTTTTTTTTAATTTTTTGGAAAGTAAAACACATGTTACCAAGTGCTTGTAATCCCACGCCCAAAAACTAAATGGGTCTACGTGTTTCAAAAATAGTTTGTAGTTGTGCTTGTTTTTAATATAAATCATTAATAAACTACCAAAAATAATTTAAATTATTCAAATCTAATTAGTAATGCTTGAGACAAAAGGCACTCGAAATAAGTTTCATCAGCCATCTATAAAAAAACTAATAATTAAACCAATTATAATTAGTTAGTAAAACATTTAAATGTATTAAGAAAAACCCAACAATAAGCAATACAAATCGATAGAATAATCAATGATGTTATTGAACTAAAATAGTTTTATTGAGAAATCCACTTGTGAGCTGCTAGTGGACGTTCGTTCATTGTGGTTGGTGGCTGATTCAAAGGTTCTCTTTTTTTTTTGGTTTGAAATTGACGTCACGCCAGTAGCAGCAATTGAAATTGTATTGTGTTGATATTTTTTATTTGAAATGTAATGTAAAGTGTCAATCATTAGAAATAAAAAAAAAAACCGAAAAATGATTCGAAATAGTTAAATTTAACAAGGTCAGTCATTGCTTAGGATTTTTTTTGGGAAGAGAGAGAAATAGTAACGATTTTTATTAATTCTCAACAAGAATTAAACATTTGAAAAAGGTAGTAGAAAAGTACTATTTTTAAATTTGATTAATACTCAAAATAATATTAAATTATTTGATATTTTCCAAGTAAATACACTAAATTTCTAGCAAAAAGTGAAAAATATTAAATATTTCAATTAGTAGTAGAAAAAGTACTTTTTTATTTTTGGGAAAAAATCACTAATTTTAGCATTTTATAAATTCACAATCATAAAAACATTCAAATTTTGTGAAAATCATCATTATTGTAAATAGTAGTAGAAAACTACTTATTTTAATTTTTGCAATATTCAAAAATACATTTAAATTTTGTGCTATTTTACTTGTTAATAAACTAAAGCAAACTAAATTCATTAAGAAAATCTTTATTTGAGTCTAAGACAGTAAAAAATACAAAATATTTCAATTAGTAGTAGAAAAAGTACTTTTTTATTTTTGGGATAAAATCACTTATTTTAGAATTTTGTAGATTTACAATCAAAAAAACATCATCAATTTGTGAAAAATTTTATTATAGCAAATAGTAGTAGAAAACTACTTATTTTCATTTTTGTAATATTCGAAAATACTTTTAAATTTTGTGCTATTTTACATGTTAATAAACTAAAGCAAACTAAATTCATGAAGAAAATCATTATTTGAGTCAAAGACAGTAAAAAAACAAAATATTTAAATTAGTAGTAGAAAAAGTACTATTTTATTTTTGCTAAAAAATCACTTATTTTAGCATTTTGTAGATCTACAATCATAAAAACATCAACATTTTGTGAAAAATTTTATTATAGAAAATAGTAGTAGAAAAGTACTTATTTTAATTTTTGCAATATTCAAAAATACATTTAAATTTTGTGCTATTTTACATGTTAATAAACTAAAGCAAACTAAATTCAATAAAAAAAATCATTATATCTGTCTAAGACCGTAAAATATATAAAATATTTCAATTAGTAGTAGAAAAAGTACTTTTTTATTTTTGGGATAAAATCATTAATTTAAGTATTTTGTAGATTTACGATCAAAAAAACAGAATCAATTTGTGAAAAATTTTATTATAGCAAATAGTAGTAGAAAACTACTTATTTTAATTTTTGCAATAATCAAAAATACATTTAACTTTTGTGCTATTTTGCATGTTAATAAACTAAAGCAAACTAAATTCATTAAGAAAATCATTATTTGAGTCTAAGACAATAAAAAAATACAAAATATTTAAATTAGTAGTAGAAAAAGTACTTTTTTATTTTTGGGTTAAAATCAATTATTTTAGAATTTTGTAGATTTACAATCATAAAAACATCAAAAGTATGAGAAAATTATTATTATTGAAATAGTAGTAGAAAAGTACTTATTTTAATTTTTGCAATATTCAAAAATACATTAAAATTTTGTGCTATTTTACATGTTAATAAACTAAAACAAACTTAATTCAGTAAAAAAATCATTATTTCTGTCTAAGACAGTAAAAAATACAAAATATTTAAATTAGTAGTAGAAAAAGTACTTTTTTATTTTTGGGTTAAAATTACTTATTTTAGAATTTTGTAGATCTACAATCATAAAAACATCAACATTTTGTGAAAAATTTTATTATAGCAAATAGTAGTAGAAAAGTACTAATTTTAATTTTTGCAATATTGAAAAATATATTTAAATTTTGTGCTATTTTTCATGTTAATAAACTAAAGCAAACTAAATTCATTAAGAAAATTTTTATTTGAGTCAAAGACCGTAAAATATACAAAATATTTCAATTAGTAGTAGAAAAAGTACTTTTTTATTTTCGCTAAAAAATCACTTATTTTAGCATTTTGTAGATCTACAATCATAAAAACATCAAAATTTTGAGAAAATTATTATTATTAAAATAGTAGTAGAAAAGTACTTATTTAAAAATTTTGCAATGTTCAAAAACTTATTTAAATTTTTAGTTTTTTCAATGTTAATAAACTAAAACAAACTAAATTCAGTAAAAAATCATTATTTAATTCTAAGACCGTAAAAAATACAAAATATTTCAATTAGTAGTAGAAAAAGTACTTTTTTGTTTTTGCTAAAAAATCACTTATTTTAGCATTTTGTAGATCTACAATCATAAAAACATCAAAATTTTGTGTAAATTATTAGTATTGCAAAAAGTAGTAGAAAGGTACTTATTTGAATTTGTGGTTTTCCATGTAAATAAGTTCAAACCATTTAAATTCATTAAAAAAATTTAAGTCTAAAACCGTAAAAATGCAAAATACTTCAAATTAAAACAAACTAAATTAATCATTTCAAAGTAGGAGTGGTAAAAAATCAAAATATTTCATTTGGTAGTAAGAAAAGTACTTTTTTATTTTTTTTAAAAATTCACTTATTTTGGAATTTTATAAATTAATACTCTTAAAAACATCGAAATTTGAGAAAAATTTTAATATTTAAAAAAGTAGTAAAAAAGTACTTTTTTCCATTTGGGCAAAATTTAGTAAAATAATCAACATATAAGCTTAAATTAATATAAGCGTAAATTCATTCAAAGTAGGAGTGGTAAAAAATCAAAATATTTCATTTAGTAGTAAAAAAAGTACTTTTTTATTTTTGTTAAAAATTCACTTATTTTATAAATTTATAAATTAATAATCTTTAAAACATCGAAATTTGAGAAAGATTTGAATATTTAAAAAAGTAGTAGAAAAGTACTTTTTTCCATTTGGGCAAACTTTAGTAAAATAATCTACATATAAGCTTAAATTAAGCGTAAATTAAAACAAACTAAATTAATCATTTCAAAGTAGGAGTGTAAAAAAATATTTCATTTAGTAGTAAACAAAAAGTACTTTTTTATTTTTGTTAAAAATTCACTTATTTTAGAATTTCGTAAATTAATAATGTTAAAAACATCGAAATTTGAGAAAAATTTTAATATTTAAAAAAGTAGTAGAAAAGTACTATTTTCCATAATTTAGTAAAATAATCAACTTAAGCTTAAAAAATGTTTATAATTTTTTCTACAATCGCTCACCAAAGCTTTTGATGAATGTGTTCCATCATAAGATGGTTTGTACCTATCAGAAGTGGTGAATTTGTTATGGAAGACAAAGATCGTCTAGGGCAGCCAAAAAAGTTTGAAGTAAAACTCAACAAGGTCTTGCAAAATCATTGGGAGCTGCTCAAGCAGCAATTTTTAAAGGTGCTATTTGGTTTGGCTGTTCTGGGATTTTTTTTATATAAAACTTAAATTTTCTTTTTTTTTGAATCAAATAATCTTTATAAAATAGTAAATTTAAAACATTTTACTCGAATTTTAAAGGGTGTGCTATTTAGCTGACCTTTGCTGTTACGAGTTTTTTATATAAAACTTAAATTTTCTTAATGAACATCGTATAATCTTTATAAAATATTGAACTAAAAACATTTTGATAGATTTTCAAAGGATGTGCTATTTAGTTGACCTTTGCTATTCGTTGTTTTTTATACAAAACTTAAATTTTCTTTTTTAGAATCAAATAATCTTTATTAAATAGTGAATTTAAAACATTTTACTCGATTTTTAAAGGGTGTGCTATTTAGTTGACCTTTGCTGTTCCCAGTTTTTTATATAAAACTTAATTTTTCTTAATAAACGTCGTATAATCTTTATAAAATAGTAAATTTAAAACATTTTACTCGATTTTTAAAGGGTGTGCTTTTTAGCTGACCTTTGCTGTTACCAGTTTTTTATATAAAACTTAAATTTTCTTAATGAACATGGTATAATCATTATAAAATAGTAAATTTAAAACATTTTACTCGATTTTTAAAGGGTGTGCTACTTAGTTGGACTTTGCTGTTTGTGGTTTTTTATAAAAAAAATTAATTTTCATTAAGAATATAGTATAATCTTTATAAAATAGCGAATTTAAAGCATTTTACTAGATTTTTAAAGGGTGTGCTATTTAGTTTACCTTTGCAGTTCCCAGTTTTTTATGTAAATCTTAAATTTTCATTAAGAATATCGTATTAACATTATAAAATACTGAATTAAAAGCATTTTACTCGATTTTTAAAGGGTGTGCTATTTAGTTGACCTTTGCTGTTCCAAGCTTTTTATATAAAACTTAAATTTTCTTAATGAACATCGTATAATCTTTATAAAATAGTGAATTTAAAGCATTTTACTACATTTTTAAAGGGTGTGCTATTTAGCTGACCTTTGCTGTTCCGAGTTTTTTATATAAAACTTAAATTTTCATTTTTAGAATCAAATAATCTTTATAAAATAGTAAATTTAAAACATTTTACTCGATTTTAAAGGGTGTGCTATTTAGCTGACCTTTGCTGTTACAAGTTTTTTATATAAAACTTAAATTTTCTTAATAAACATCGTATAATCATTATAAAATAGTGAATTTAAAGCATTTTTCTTGATTTTTAAAGGGTGTGCTATTTAGTTGACTTTTGCTGTTAAGAGTTTTTTTTTAAAAATTCGAATTTTCATTAACAAAATCGTATAATCTTTATAAAATATTGAACTAAAAGCATTTTAATAGATTTTTAAAGGGTGTGCTACTTTGTACAAGTTATAATACTTAGTTAAGCTTTAATTTTTTATATTTAAATTTAATATTTTTAAATAAATTCTTGGTACTTACATTTTTGTTTAGCCTTATCCATTGCGGCTCCGCTGGTATCCTCTAATCTATACATATAAATAGTTTTATTGGTTTCGCTACGGGGGGAGTTGATTGGTTTCTCGATTTAAAACCACAATTTAGAAATTTATTTATTTAGATTTAAATAAATTTCTAAAGGAATTTTATTTTTTGTTTCCAGCTTTGACGTAAATTTCGTAAGAAATCTGTTTAAAGTTTGAAATAAATTTTTTTTTTATATTCGTTTTTTTTTCTTGGCTATTTTTAGTATTTTTACTTAAATTTGATCTTAAGAATGAACACTTGGAGAATTTTTATATTTAAAGTCTTGTTTTTTTTTTCAAAAAAAAAAAAACTTTTTAATTGGAGGTTTAATTTTACACTTTATTTCTTGCTTAATTTGGTGTTTTGCTTTAAATTTTTTTAGTGGTTTCTTGGTTGTATTTTATTTTTATGTTTTTTCTTAGAAAATTATATTGTTGCTGTGGTTGGGTATTTTTTCAAGACAAGTAGTAGTAGCTGTAGTACTAGAAGTTTGTAAATTTTTCACATTCAAAATTAACGCCACAAAATTTAAATGACAACGAAACATTTTATAAACTTTTCTTGTTGTCAATTTGGTATACTTATTGAGAACAACATGTAAGTTTATGTATTCGTTTTGTTCTTGTTATTTCTTTCGTTATGTTGTATTTTTGTTTTCTTCTTAATTTAAGGACATAAATGTTTTTTTTATTTTTTGTTGTTTTAACAAAAATATTTTGTTGTTGTTGTTGTTTTTATATATTGTTTTACAAAAGTTTCATTTTGTAATTTTTTGTTTTATATAAATTCGTTCCGTATTAGTTTTAAGTTTTGGCTAAGAGATCTGGAAAGAGAACAAAAAAGAAAGCAATTGATTAGTAAAAATGTTAGACCTCTATTCACAACTAAATTTTAAAATATTCCAAACTGTGCTACTTTGTTGCTCCGCACTGTTTATATTTTTGTGTATATTTCTCATTAATCTCATTAAAATGAATAAATGAAGTAAATAAATCAAGTTTTTTGTATATAAATTAGATTTTAGAAACCTGTGCTACTTAGTTAACCATTGCTGTTTTTAAATTTTTACAAAAAAAACATTCGCTACCCAGCAATTTAATATTTTTTCTTTAAAAAATTAAAGTTTTCTTTATTTTTAAAGGGTGTGCTAATTAGTTGACCTTTGCTGTTAGGAGTTTTTAATAAAAAAATCGCAATTTCATTAAGCAAATTGTATAATTTTAATAAAACATTGATCTAAAAGCATTTTACTTAATTTTTCAAAGGTGTGCTACTTAGTTAACCATTGCTGTTTTTAAATTTTTCCAAAAAAACATTCGTTACCCTGCAATTCAACATTTTTCTTTAAAAAGTTTAAGTTTTCTTTGTTTTTAAAGGGTGTGCTTGTTAGTTGACCTTTGCTGTTCGAAGTTTTTAATAAAAAATCGCAATTTCATTAAGAAAATTGTATCATTTTAATTGATCATTGATTGACATTGATCTAAAAGCATTTTACTAAATTTTTCAAAGGTGTGCTACTTAGTTAAACAATGCTGTCTATTTAATTTTATTTAAAAATTCTAAAACTTTTCTTCATAACACTTTAATTTAACAAAAAATAAGATTTCATTAATTTTTCAAACTTTTTTAAAGTTGTGCTACTTAATTGACCAATGCTGTAAAAAAATTTAACAAAAATTGTCATTAATCTTCAATTTTACAGCTAATTCTTAAACAATTTTAAGTTTTCATTAATTTTTGAAGCTTTTAGTTAAACAATGCTGTTCCACGATTATTTTACAAAAAACTAAAAATTTAAAAAATTTTTTAAGACATTCAGTGATCTTCAATTTTACAGCAATTTTAAGTTTTCATTACTTTTTGAAGCTTTTACAAAGGTGTGCTATTTAGTTAAACAATGCTGTTCCACGATTTTTTTTACAAAAAACTAAAAAATTTTAAAAAAGTTTAAGACATTCAGTGATCTTAAAGAAATTAGAAGAAATATAAGGTCTTTTTCCAACTTGTGCTATTTAATTGAGCTGCTTTGTTTAAATTATTTTGTTAAATTTTCTGTAAATCTCAACTTGGGTCGTTCAGCTAGATGCCATTGTTATACCGAGAAAGAAATTTTAATTTAAGGAATACTGAATCTTCAGTCGTTCCCCCGATGATGGGATTCTTCGCTCCGGAATGTAAGCTGTCTCAAACCAAAACATTCAGTTCAACGAACAATAATATTTATCCTTCTGATGTCCATCTACAACAGATCCGCCAGGTCTTGCATAAAGAATCACTAATACGTCTCGAATGTACGATCCGCTAGGGCCCAATATTGCCCTAGAAGGTGCACAATCGCCTCCTTCTCTTCCTAATTCTGACAGCTATACAGAGATAATAATAGAGTGGTGCTCTGATAGACTAAACGATAGTGTGTCTATCAAGGAATCGAACCCAATCTGGAGTTGTGGGTTCGATTCCCGCAAGATACTCTGGATGTATCTGCAGACAAGCAAAACGCTTCGCAGATTGTGTTTGTTCTTTAAAAGAAGGGAGATGGAAGATATAATTTCCCGCCATTGACCACAGCAACTAGATTCTGAAGTTAAGCCCGCAGACTGTTCATTTGAACAGGTCATATCAATCTTGCCGTCCTACATCTCTTCTGAATCCCACCTAAATCATAGCGTTACCAAAAATTGCTTAATGTCTGCTATTAATAGAAAAGTTCCCCCAAAAGTTCCCTCGTATATCCGACATATGGTTACGTGGTGACCTGATTTCCAGTAGAAGTCTGAAAGATATACACGTCCCTGTCCGAGTACCTTCCTAAAGACCTCAAATGGACCCTTTTTTGTAGCGTCTGTTCCAACCTCATTTTGTCAAGTCGCGATCAACACGGAGAATACCCATGTAGATCAAAGGTGTGAGAGAATTGTTTGGGATTTTCCCTACCATGAGTCTAATGACAGAAATGAGAGCAACTCCTTTGACCACAAGATCAGGCGGAAAACAGTGTCGAAATCCATGGTTCTCTTAAAAAGCTTTCGACGAGAGAGAGACTTTCAAAATAGCCCCCTCCATCACCAATTAACACTGTCATTTGTCCAGTAGAGTCCTATTCAAGAATTCAATAGTGCAACCGATTCTATGCCAAGTTGAGAGCAACTTCTTTGGCCACAGGATCTGCAGGCGATCACTTCATATTATCGATGATGATCCGTTATCACTACCATTTGCGTAGAAATGTCCTTTTTGATCCAATTCAAAGCTAGCATTCAGGCAACCTTACAATGTTTCCATTTTACACCATTCAATTTCGGATTTCTCAATACCACATCTGAAATATTAAATTCAGAACCAGTTCCGTATAGTTCGTCCACCAGAAGTCTATAGGCACAAAGCCCCAATTTGCGTAATGTCTTAGTTGGCCAAAATAAACCAAGTTGTTTAAGACTTGTGTGACAGAAGTTCCACGGAAGAAGAGACGACTTTATTCCCCGTTCTTTCATAGTACATATACTGTACTACAGTTAACCATTAGAATATACTTTAGTGTCATAACTCTTTATCAAGTGTAATCAGAGGTTTGAGTCAAAAACGAGGGCAGCAAGCTTAAGACTCTTACGTGTGCGTCCTAAGGCAGATAGAGAAAGTCAATTGGAGTGAAGATCACAGAGTTCAGAGTGCATGAAGAAGAGACTAGTTTATCCCCCATTCTTTCATCCCATATCCTACACTATAGATCATCATAGAACCATCAGAATATACTCTGGTGTCATTACCCTCTATCATAACTATAATCGGAGGGTTGATTCAAAAACGAGGGCAGCAAGCTTTGGAGTCTTGCGTTTCCTAGAGGATTACAAAACCGATGGCAGCATGCTTAAGAAACTTGCCTCCTCCATCCTCAAGCATATAGTGGATGCAAGTAAATTGAGGTTAAGATAGCAGAGTTCTGTAGCCGTAATATATTGAAGATTGATATCTTAGAACTTGCGGTAAACATCACCAATTATCATTTACTGAGTTTCATTCCTAGACAACTTTCTGTGGCAGAATTGTTGAGCATATCCAAATCATTGGTCACATTCAAAAACAGTTCCGATACCGTTACTGCTTCCGTCCATATAAGAAACAACTCAGACTGCTTATTGTTCAATTACATCATAATCGTGATGACAATCATACCTGACTTCCTTCTTCGTTTACCATTACGTTTGACTTCTCTCTATAGCCACGAATTGTGGTGGAAACTCTCGATATTATGTTGTTGATCCTTAGATCCTCCTGAGAATGTTGATTGGAGATAGTTGTTACATTGCTCAAGGACTCTTCTATATCTAAGAACGAAAGTCAAGTTTACTTGAGCAAGTCTTGAGTTTATAGAAGAGAGAGAGGAAGAAAAGTTGAAAATCTTTTCAATCTCCTCTCCTCTATCTTCTATAAACTCTAGACTTGCTCAAGTAATCTTGGAATATTTCTCAAATTCTTTTATTTATCTCTCTATGTACTGCCCTTTGGATAGGTGTGTTATGTGAATCAGTGAGTCTTTCAAAGTTTTTAATCAGGATTTATGAAAGGCTCAGTGGCCTTTTATTTTGGACAATTTCCAATATCTTGACGTTCCAAACTATTCTTGGGAATTATTCAAACTTTCACCTTTCTCCCTCCACACCATTGAAATAGAGAAAGAGTTGAGATAGAGAAAGACTTTAAATATTCCACAGAGCCCGGAGATGATGGAACTCTATGCACTCTGTAGCATTCTTAGAAAAAAGAAATCACTCTCCGATGTTTTTAAAGTTAAAAAAATACTGCCAAAATCCTAGAGATTTTATCATGCAGTCAGCTGATTGCATTAGAGTGGATTTTGTATACACATTCTAGAGGAATATGTTCCTAATAGTCCCACAGCGATACTCTAGATGTTGTGATTAATATCCTTAATCTTGCTGGATCCTTAATCCCAAGGATCGCTGGATGGGAACCAAATATACTTAAAGGCGATTGTGGAGATGTAGAAATGGATTCAGTTGATTCTCTAAATGTTCCGATTAACATCCTTAGTATTCCTGGATCCTTAGTCCCACGAATCGCTGGATGGGAACCAAATTTACTTAAAGGCGATTGTGGAGATGTTGATATGAATTCAGTTGATGGTCTAAATGTTCCGATTAACATCCTTAGTCTTGCTGGATCCTTAGTCTCAAGAATCGCTGGATGGTAACGAAATATTCTTAAAAGGGATAGTGGAGAGTTGGTTATGGATTCAGTATTCTCTGGGTTGATCAAATAAGTCAGACAACGATACTCTAGATGTTCAGATTAACATCCTTTGTCTTGCTGGATCCTTAGTTGCAAGAATCGCTGGATGGGAACCAAATATACTTAAAGGAGATGTAGATATGGATTCAGTTGATTCTCTAAATGTTTCGATTAACATCCTTAGTCTTGCTGGATCCTTAGTCCCAAGGATCGCTGGATGGGAACCAAATATACTTAAAGGAGATTGTGGAGATGTAGATATGGATTCAGTTGATTCTCTAATTGTTTCGATTAACATCCTTAGTCTTCCTGGATATTTAGTCCCAAGAATCGCTGGATGGGAACCAAATATACTTAAAGGCGATTGTGGAGATGTAGATATGGATTCAGTTGATTCTCTAAATGTTTCGATTAACATCCTTAGTCTTGCTGGATCCTTAGTCCCAAGGATCGCTGGATGGGAACCAAATTTACTTAAAGGCGATTGTGGATATGCAGATATGGATTCAGTTGATTCTCTAAATGTTCTGATTAACATCCTTAGTCTTGCTGGATGATTAGTCCCAAGAATCGCTGGATGGGAACTAAATATTCTTAAAAGGGATAGTGGAGAGTTGGTTATGGATTCAGTTTGCTCGGGGTTGAGCAAATAAGTCACACAGTGATACACTAGATGTTCTGATTAACATCCTTAGTCTTGCTGGATCCTTAGTCCCAAGAATCGCTGGATGGGAACCAAATTTACTTAAAGGCGATTGTGGAGATGTAGATATGGATTCAGTTGATTCTCTAAATGTTTCGATTAACATCCTTAGTCTTGCTGGATCCTTAGTCCCAAGGATCGCTGGATGGAAACCAAATATACTAAAAGGCGATTGTGGAGATGTAGGTATGGATTCAGTTGATTCTCTAAATGTTTCGATTAACATCCTTAGTCTTCCTGGATCCTTTGTCCCAAGAATAGCTGGATGGGAACCAAATTTACTTGTTTCGCAAAATAGTGGAAGGAAAGATGGTTTCGGATTAAATTTGCTCAATTCGGAATGAACAACAAATTCCTTTATATTCTATAGCAACATATCCATTAAAGAGATACATTAAAAACCCAATAATTTCCAATTCATACAAAAACACTTTCAAACATTTGCTTTATTTATTCTTCAACATATAAATTCCCCTATTACCAACCAAAAAAAGTGACTAATACCTTCCCTCTCCTTTTTTTAAAACATACAATATATTCTAGATTCATAACGTCATCGTGTATGTTGTGTTATCGTTATTTTTAAATCTAAAAATAGAGAAGAAATACAAAAAAAAACAAACAAAAAACTAAATAAAATTAGAATGTGTGAAACACAGTTGGTAACATCGGGTTTAGAGTACGAAAGAAAACTTTTTTTGTTACTTAAACGAAAAAAGAGTTGACCCCTGGTTAGTTTCAGCAACTATTACTAACCTTTTGGAAAATTTTTCTTGAAGAAAACTAAAAACCCTTTAAAACAACTCTTGTGACTTAGGTATTGAGGGGTGTGTTGTGCTATTGCTTTTGTTATTTCATAGTTTGAAATCTTTATTTCAAAACTAACACTTTCTCTAAACTAAAACGAGCAAAACTATTTAGCAGCAAAAGCACAAGACTAATGAAATAAATATATAAATATGTACATATTGTGTGCGCTAAATGACTAAATTGTTTCGCAAAAAAATAAAAAAAAGCAAATATAAATAAAAATAATAATAACAGCACACAATACTAAACAAAAAGAAGTGTGTATATAAAAACAAAAACCAAAAAAAAAAATATTAAAAAAGCGCACAGAAACAAAATAAATTAAGCTTCAAGAAGCAAATGAAAACACAAAAAAAACGACACCAAAAACAATAACAACAACATCAGAGTGAAAAAAATACATTAAAGAAATTGTATACAAAAAAAAGATGAACGAACGTACTAATGCTATCAAGGTGGGAGGATAAAGAAGGATACAAAAATAAGAAAAAATTCCTGGACTTAAAAAAATCCTTCTAATCCTTCGAGGACTAACCAGAAATATCTCAGTAAGGCTGGTTATTTTTATAGAACCAATTGAATTTCTGTTGGAAATTCGCTTTCTTTTTCCACTAACATTGGGAAATCCAGGAACTGTTGAAAGATTTCCGGATCATTCAAATATCTATAAAGAATTTCAAGTCTCCCTAGTATCCCAAAAAAACATACGAATATCTTTAGGAATCGTCGCCTTCCTATTCCAGGAGAAATATCCAAAGTATTAAATAAAAATATTTCTCTTCAACGATTTAAAAAAAATCCTCCTAATCATTCCAACGAGAACTAACAGGAAAGATAGTTAGGCTGGTAATTATTATAGAACCAATTGAATTTCAGTTGGGAATTCGCTTTCTTTTTCCTCTAACATTGGGAAATCCAGCAACTGTTGAAAGATTTCCAGATCATTCAAATATCTATAAAGAATTTCAAGTGTCCTTACTATCCCAAAACATAGGAATATCTTTAGGAATCGTCGACTTCCTATTCCAGCAGATATATCCAAAGTATCAGAATCACTTCAACAATTTAAAAAATAGAAATCCTTCTAATCATTCCAATGAGAACTAACAAGAAAGTTGCTGAATTAGGCTGGTAATTATTACAGGATCAATTGAATTTCGGTTGGGAATTCGCACTCTTTCTCCACTAAGGTTGGGAAATCCAGGAACTGTTGAAAGGTTTCCTGATCATTCAAATATCTATAACGAATTTCAAGTCTCCCTAGTATCCCAAAAACATAGGAATATCTTTAGGAATCACCTTCATATTCCAGGAGAAATATCCAAAGTATTAAATAAACATAGTTAGAATCTCTTCAGCGATTTAAACAAATCCTTCTAATTATTTCAAACGAGAACTAACAGGAAATATAGTTAGTCTGGTAATATAATAGGACCAATTGAATTTCAGTTGGGAGTTCGAACTCTTTCCACTAACGTTGGGAAATTCAGGTACTGTTGAACGATTTCCTCATCATTCAAATATCTATAACGAATTTTAAGTCTCCCTAGTATCCCAAAAATATACGAATATCTTTAGGAATCGCCTTCCTATTCCAGGAGAAATATCCAAAGTATTAAAGAAACATCGTTAAATTATTTCAAACGAGATCGAACAGGAAATATTGGCTGTTAATTATTACAGAATCAATTGAATTTCAGTTGGGAGTTTGAACTCTTTCCACTAACGTTGGCAAATCCAGCAACTTTTGAAAGATTTCCGGATCATTCAAATATCTATAAAGAATTTCAAGTCTCCCTAGTATCCCAAAAAAACATCGGAATATCTTTAGGAATCACCTTCCTATTCCACGAGAAATATTCAAAGTATTAGAATCACTTCAACGATTTTAAAAAAAACCTTCTAATCCTTCCAATGGAGAACTAACAAGAAATATCCTTAGTTAGGCAGGTAATTATAATAGGACCAATTGAATTTCAGTTGGGAGTTCCAACTCTTTCCACTAACGTTGGGATATTCAGGTACTGTTGAACGATTTCCTCTCATTCAAATATCTTTAAAGAATTTCAAGTCTCCCTAGTATCCCAAAAAACATAGGAATATCTTTAGGAATCTCCTTCCTTTTCCACGAGAAATATCCAAAGTATGATATAAACATCGTTAGAATCTCTTCAACGATTTCACAGAAATCCTTCTAATCATTCCAACTAGAACTAACAGGCAAGATTGTTAAGCTGGTAATTATTATAGGACCAATTGAATTTCGGTTGGGAATTCGCTCTCTTTTTCCACTAACGTTGGGAAATCCTGGAACTGTTGAACGATTTACTCATCATTCAAATATCTATAAAGAATTTCCAGTGTCCCAACTATCCCAAGAAAAATTGGAATACCTTTAGGAACCGCCTTCAAATTCCACGAGAAATATTCAAAGTATTAAATAACCATCATTAGAATCTCTTCAGGGAATACCAACAATCGTTGAATGCAATGATTTCTTCACTGTACCATGATTTAAGATTTCTGTCCCAAAGAGTTTCAAACATACCGATGTCTATTAAAAATTAATCTTTATCAGTTTCAACGACTGTTTCCAATTCGACTTTAAATTATCCAGGATGTTCTGTGTTCAATATTAAGAACAGGAACTCAATCCTGAACTGTCTCCCAATCAGTTCGGAATCTGATTATGAAAGTGGTTGACTGTTTGGACCTTAAATGGGTTTTTAGTTTGGCAAAGTTTCCACTTCCTTTTCGATAAGCCAGCGAAGCTCGCTAACATCGTTAATCGGTAGATCTTTGGATGCAGTACAGAGACAAAGGATAATATCATCTCCTGCTTTCAGACAACAGCTGAGAGCAATATTTCGGTTTCAAAACCTCTTCAGAATAAACCCTCCTTAATAAAGATACCGCCACCAATTCCCTCAATCCTTCTTCGAATCTCCTTATAACAAGAAGAGATCTTGCATTTGTCTCAAAAGAAGTCTTAAAAGAAGAGTTTCAAAGTGTTGCAATTAATGCTGTCTGGTATAAACATGCTAAAAACATCCTTCATTTGTACCGTTCAAATTATAATCAATGATGAGAAAACGGAGAACTTTCTCTTATCCTGGATGTTCTGTGTTTAATATTAAGATGTGTCTATCAAAAATTCTCAATCACTTCAAGATCTGATTATGAAAGTTGTTGACCAATTGGTCCTTAAATGGATTTTAAGTTTGGCAAAACTACAACTTCCTTTCAGATAGATCAGTAATGAATGAAGATTCCCTCTCTCCTTCTTCGTATACCCTCTTAAGCGTAGAACTTTCTCTGACTTCTTTTTGATACAAATCCACGAACAGTTTTCCACTATGTATCCCCGATGTTTCCAAGTCAAGGATCGTTTCAATTGAATAACATATGTCGGTTTAGAAAATGGAGCCATAGTTTTTCCTACAGACTTAATAAAGACAATTAGTCCAGTTTGATTTTGATCAAGTGGCGGAAATACTTGTAAAAGAAAGGTTATAGTTAAAATTGTCTAGAACAGCTGATATTATAGCTTGAAGTCTGTAAATTTTCTTTCACTCCTTTGGAAACTTTCACTCTGATGGGAAGGAGATACCAGTTTATGTGTCCCCTAAATTCCAAAGACATGCATAGTAGTCTGTATTTTGGAAGAAGCTTTTGGTACTCTCGGTTTCCTGGTTAAAAGAGGATCAGCTACATTTTTCCCAATCGAGCCAACTATTCTTCACTACTCATCGAAATATCTGTAAAAACGAAATATTTTCCGCATGATACCCTTCATTTATATGTATGTTGATGTTAATAAATCATGTTGTTCTGTATGTCCTGTATCATGGCTTAGAAAATATGAAAGCTGACAACTTTTCTTCACTCCTCTTCGAACTTTCTGTAAAGAGGGATCATTTTTCAGAAGATATCTTTCATTTCTTTGCTATGTATGTCAAAGTCAATGATCATGTTCTTTTTAAGAAGGAGCGATTGCTTTCCTGGTGAGAATAGATGAAGATTTTTGCCCGTTTGATGTAAGATCAAGGAGGGGAAAGTCTTAAAACCGTCAGTTTCCACTCGCTCTTTTTTGAAACATCATTAAAGACCAATAGTTTTCCTGATGAAAATTATAGCTGCTCCCAAAATCAAGGTCGGTAAGCTTAAATGCCTATACGACTTAAATTCGCAAACTTTATCTCACTCTTTTTCAAATCATTTGTAAAGAAGATCATGGAATATGTAGGAGAAAGATATGCGAAGACATGGATAGTTAGTCACTTTTTAGGTTTAAGAGGTTTTGAGATAGAATCCTCGCTTGCCAATGGAAATTATAGCAGCTATATTTGTCTCTTTGGATCCAAAATCAAGGACGGAGATCTTAAATGCCTATACGACTTGAATTCGCTAACTTTATCTCACTCCTTTTCAAAACATTTGTAAAGAAGATCATGGAATATGAAGATGAAAGATATGCGAAGACAAGGATATTTAGTCACTTTTTAGGTTTAAGAGGTTTTGAGATAGAATCCTCGCGTTCCTATGAAAATTATGGCAACTACATTTGTTGCTTTTGATCCAAAATCAAGGACGGAAAGTTTTAATGTCTATACGACTTGAATTCGATAACTTTATCTCACTCCTTTTCAAATCATTTGTAAAAAAAGATCATGGAATATGAAGGAGAAGGATAAATCCTAAATTTGTACCGTATATTGCGAAGACAAGGATAGTTAGTCTCTTTTTTGGTTTAAAAGGTTTTGCAGAGTGAAATAATCAATAGAATCCTCGCTTGCCGATGGAAATTATAGCAGCTATATTTGTCTCTTTTGATCAAAAATCAAGGACGGAGAGCTTAAATGCCTATACGACTGGAATTCGCTGACTATATCTCACTCCTTTTCAAATCATTTGTAAAGAAGATCATGGAATATGAAGGAGAAGGATAAATCCTAAATTTGTACCGTATAAGGCGAAGACAAGGATAGTTAGTCACTTTTTAGATTTAAGAGGTTTTGTAGAGTGCAATAATCAATAGAATCCTTGAGTCCCAATGAAAATTATAGCAGCTAAATTTGTTCCTTTTGATACAAAATCAAATCATTTGTAAAGAAGATCATGGAGTATGAAGGACAGCTCCTTCATTAGTCTCTTTAAGCAATAATCATTGAGTGCTGATGAAAAGTAGAGAAGCTCCATTTGTTCAATTTTATCTGGAGTTGAGGAAGCTTTCGTTTTAAACCATTGGCAAAGATAAACATGGAAATGAAAGGAGAGCTCTTCCAAAGAACTTTGACGTAATTAGTCACTTTTATGGTTTAAGAGGTTTTGCAGAGTGCAATAGTCCATAGAATCCTCGAGTTCCTATGAAAATTATAGCAGCTCCTTTTGTCTCGTTTGATACAAAATAAAGGACGGAAAGCTTAAATGCCTTTACGACTTGAATTCGCTGACTATATCTCACTCCTTTTCAAATCATTTGTAAAGAAGATCATGGAATATGAAGGAGAAGGATAAATCCTAAATTTGTACCGTATAAGGCGAAGACAAGGATAGTTAGTCTCTTTTTTAGTTTAAAAGTTTTTGCAGAGTGAAATAATCAATAGAATCTTCGCTTGCCGATGGAAATTGTTTCAGCTCCCTTTATCTCTTTTGATCCAAAATCAAGGACGGAGAGCTTAAATGCCTATACGACTTGAATTCGCAAACTTAATCTCACTCCTTTTCAAATCATTTGTAAAGAAGATCCTGGAATATGAAGGAGAAGGATAAACCTTAAATTTATTCCGCTTATTGCGAACACAAGGATAGTTAGTCACTTTTTAGGTTTAAGAGGTTTTGCACAGGGCAATAATCCATAGAATCCTCGATTGCCGATGGAAATTATAGCAGCTATATTTGTCTCTTTTGATCAAAAATCAAGGACGGAGATCTTAAATGCCTATACGACTGGAATTCGCTGACTATATCTCACTCCTTTTCTAATCATTTGTAAAGAAGATCATGGAATATGAAGGAGAAGGATAAATACTAAATTTGTACCGTATATTGCGAAGACAAGGATAGTTAGTAACTTTTTAGGTTTAAGAGGTTTTGCACAGGGCAATAATCCATAGAATCCTCGATTGCCGATGGAAATTATAGCAGCTACATTTGTTCCTTTCGATCCAAAATCAAGGACGGAAAGCTTTAATGTCTATACGACTTGAATCTCAAACTTTATCTCACTCCTTTTCAAATCATTTGTAAAGACGATCATGGAATATGAAGGACAGTTCCTTCATTTGTCTCGTATATTACAAAGTCAAAGGACTATAGTCTCTTCTAGCTATAATCATTGAGTGCTGATGAAAAGTAGAGAAGCTCCATTTGTTCAATTTTATCTGGATTTTTGAGGAAGCTTTTGTTTTAAACCATTGGCAAAGCTAAACATGGAAATGGAAGGACAGCTCCTCCAAAGAACGTTAGCTCATCCAATTCTCTCGTATATTTCGAAGACAAAGGACGTTGAGTGTTGGCTACCTGATAAAAAGTGATCCGGAATTCAGAGAAGGCTTTAGTAGAGAGCCATCAGAGAATACTTTCATGTTCATGAGGAAGCTTTCGTTTTAAACCATTGGCAAAGCTAAACATGGAAATAGAAGGACAGCTCCTCCAAAGAACGTTAGCTCATCCAATTGTCTCGTATATTTCGAAGACAAAGGACATTAAGTGTTGGCTACCTGATGAAAAGTGTTCCGGAATTCAGAGAAGGCTTTAGTAGAGAGCCATCTGAGTATACTTTCATGTTCAATGATTTCGTCTTACTTTTAAAATTGTTTGATCAGTCTGTTTCCATTACTTTTATAGCCACCCTCGCAAGGCTACTTTAGTTTGTTTGCATGGACGTTTGGTTTGGTCGGTTGGCTGACTTTGCACACACAATCTTACGAATATTCATACATTTGGTTTTTATTTTGAATGTTTTCCCCCATCTTTATATATATTTCTTTCTTTTTTGTTTTAATGCCGACAAAGTTGTCTGAAAAATGACCGAAAGACGGTTGAGACAGACATAAAGACCGACCGGCTTTTTTGTCAGTTTGTGTTTTTTTTTTTTTTTTCTTTCAAAGATTGTGTTTACTGTTGTTGCTGTTATTCCGTTCATAAATACATATAAGGCGGGCTGGGTTCGTTCATTCTGTGTGTTGAGTTTATGAGTAATCACACACAAATTTCTTGATATTCATATATATTGAATATTCTGGGGAATTGTGGGGAAAAAGGAGGTTCGCTTGGTATGTTGTAGGAGCTGTTGACTTCTCCTTTTTTTTGTTTTGAACATAATAAATTTTCTTAAACAATTTTTAAAAAATATTTTTAAGTTAATTAAAAATAATTGTCATTTGGCGAAAAGAGATGGGAAAAAAACGTAAATTTTGCAAGTTTCTTGAACTTGAAGAAGAACAAAAAGTTTAATTGGCGGTAAATAAGTAATCAGAATTAAGGAGAAAAGAAATATAAAAGTTTTTTTTTTGAGATACAAGAAACGTCATTGGAAGGAAGAAATTAGTCACGCACAGTCTGCATCCCAATTTGAACTACTAAGGCTAGTCCAAGAAGTTAGTAACAAGATCCTTTAGCTTAAAAACTGTAAATAGTTCCAATATAATATATTTAACCCTTGAATTACCCTTCCCTTTCCCCCATTCTTTACTTCTTCCACATCTAAATTGTTATTTAACTTTATTTTTCCACTTTTTATGTATTTACAAGCAAAACCAAACCACTTTTTTTCCAATTTATTTGAAAGTTATTTGCAAATATTTTATTTTATTATTATGATTAGTCATTCAGGTTTATTTTTATAACGTTTAATGTCTTAAAAAACAATTTCACACACCTTTTAAGGAGATCTATATACAAAAAAACATATATTTCTTTGTTAAATTTGTATTGTGTGGCTGGCTAACTATTAGCTTTTTTTTATTGACTTGAAATAAATTATCAATAGAGTTTGGTGGATTTTATGGTTTATTTGCCATACAAAACAAATGTAATGGCTTTTAGCATAAAATTAAATTTGATGGGTTATTTGAGCTAAAAATAGCTAAAAAGTATGAATGGAAATGAAAGAGATTAAGGACAGGGGAGTGGGAAAATAGAATTAAGGAGATATAGAGCAGAATTTGAAGTGAAACTGCCTTCAAACTGTCATCAAACTAACATCAAGCTTAAAGAAGTTTAAAAAAAGCTAGTTTGAGAAGAAACTTCCTTCAAACTGCTATCAAACATAAGGACAGAAGAGTGAAGAAAGAGAAATAAGGAGATATAGAGCAGAATTTGATATGAAACTGACTTCAAATTGTCCTCAAACTAACATCAAGCTTAAAGAAGTTCACAGAGAGAGCTAGTTTGAGAAGAAACATCTTTCAAACTGCTATCAATCATAAGGAAAGGGGAGTGGAGAAAGAGAAATACGGAGATATAGAGCAGAATTTGATATGAAACTGCCTTCAAACTGTCATCAAACTAACATCAAGCTTAAAAAAAGCTAGTTTGAGAAGAAATATCCTTCAAACTGCTATCAAACATAAGGACAGGGGAGTGGAAAAAGATAAATAAGGAGATATAGAGCAGAATTTGATATGAAACTGCCTTCAAATTGTCCTCAAACTAACATCAAGCTTAAAGAAGTTAGCAGAGATATCTAGTTTGAGAAGAAACGTCCTTCAAACAGCTATCAAACATAATGGATTTGAAGTTGTGAAGACCTTGGTTGTTATTTGGAAACTATGATTTAACTAAAATTAGTTGAGTCTTCAAACAAGCATCAAACTAAAAAATGCAACCGATAATAGTTTGAAATCTATGCATATAGTCAACTATTTTTATTATATTATGCTTGTTTGATAAGAAACTGACTTCAAAAAGTCATCAAACTAGCATCAAACTGCTTTAAACTAAACGAAACTACCTTCAAGTTTAAAGTGGGCTAGTTTGAGAAGAAACATAATGGATTTGAGGTACTGGAGACCTTGGTTGTTATTAGCAATTGGAATTTAACTAAAATTAGTTGAGTCTAGTTTGAAATCTATACATATTGTCTATTGTTTTTATTGTAGTATGCTTGCTTGATAAGAAACTGGCTTCAAACTGTCATCAAACTAGCATCAAACTTAAACAAATTTGAAGTGGGCCAGTCTGACAAGAATCTGCTTTCAAACCAACATCAAACCTAAAGCATTTGATGACAATTTAAAATAGTTTGCGAGTTTGAACACTAGCTGCAACTGTCATTAGACTAAAAGTTTAAAGGCTTCAAACAAGCATCAAACAGAAACTTTAAACTTAAATTAGTTTGAAATTTAAGCATTTAGTGTATTGCTTTTATTATATCGTAGTTGTTTGATGAAAAACTAGCTTTAAACTGGCTTCAATTTAGCATCAAACTTAAGGAAGTATGAAGTAATACAGTTTGATAAAGAACTGGCTTCAAATTGTCAGCAAATATCAAGCATTTGAAGTCAATTTAAACAAGTTTGAAGGTTTGAATACTTGCTGAAACTGTTATTAGATTAAAAGTTTAAAGTCTTCAAACAAGCATCAAACTAAAACTTTAAACTTAAATTAGTTTGAAATTTAAGCATTTAGTGTATTGCTTTTATTATATCGTAGTTGTTTGACAAAAAACTAGAATCAAACAGGCATCAATTTAGCATCAAACTTAAGGAAGTATGAAGTCGTGCGTTTAATAAGGAACTGGCTTCAAATTGTCATCAAATATGAAGCATTTGAAGTCAATTTAAACAAGTTTGAAGGTTTGAATACTAGTTACAAATGCTATTAAACTAAAATTTGTTCAAAGTCTTCAAACAAGCATCAAACAGAACATTAAAACATAAATTAGTTTGATATATATCCATTTAGAGTATTATTTTTTTATATAGTAGTTGTTTGATAAAAAACTAGCATCAAACTGGCATCAATTTAGCATCAAACTTAAGGAAGTATGAAGTCGTGCGTTTAATAAGGAACTGGCTTCAAATTGTCATCAAATATGAAGCATTTGAAGTCAATTTAAACAAGTTTAAAGGTTTGAATACTAATTGCAACAGTTATTAAACTAATATTATTTCAAAGTCTTCAAACAAGCATCAAACAGAAACTTTAAACTTAAATTAGTTTGAAATTTAAGCATTTAGTGTATTGCTTTTATTATATCTAGTTGTTTGATAAAAAAAAAATAGCTTCAAACTGGCTTCAATTTAGTATCAAACTTAAAGAAGTTTGAAGTAATACAGTTTGATAAGGAACTGCCTTCAAACTATCATCAAACTTAAAACATTTGAAGTCAATTTAATCAAGTTTGACAGTGTGTATACTAGTTGCAACTGTTATTAAACTTAGATTAGTTCAAAGCCTTCAAACAAGCATCAAACAGACACTTGAAACATAAATTAGTTTGAAATTGAACCTTTTAATGTATTGCTTTTATTGTAGCTTATTTGTTTGATAAAAAACTAGCTTCAAACTGGCTTCAATTTAGCATCAAACATAAAGAAGTAAAAAGTAGTGCAGTTTGATAAGGAACTGGCTTCAAATTGTCATCAAAAATGAAGCATTTGAAGTCAATTTAAACAAGCTTGAGAGTGTTAATACTAGTAGCAGCTGCTATTAAAATTAAATTAGTTCAAAGTCTTCAAACAAGCATCAAACAGAAACTTTAAACATAAATTAGTTTGAAATATAAGCATTTAGTGTATTGTTTTTATTATATCGTAGTTGTTTGATAAAAAACTAGCTTCAAACTGGCTTCAATTTAGCATCAAACTTAAAGAAGTTTATAGTAGTACAGTTTGATAAGGAACTGGCTTCAAACTATCATCAAACTTGATACATTTGAAGTCAATTTAATCAAGTTTGACAGTGTGTATACTAATTGCTACTGTTATTAAACTAAGATTAGTGCAAAGTCTTCAAACAAACATCAAACAGAAACTTTAAACTTAAATTAGTTTGAAATATAAGCATTTAGTGTATTATTTTTATTATATCGTAGTTGTTTGATAAAAAACTAGCTTCAAACTGGCTTTAATTTAGCATCAAACTTAAATAAGTTTGAAGACGAACATTTTGATAAGGAAGCTTCAAACTGTCTTCAAACATAAAGCATTTCAAGTCAATTTAAACAAACTTAAATAATAAAGTGCATGGAAAATAATTTTGAATTGGAAACAAGCTAAAACTAATTTAAAGTCTTCAAACAAGCATCAAACTAAAACTTGAAACATAATTAGTTTGTAAACCATCTAAATAGTAAATTGTTTTTTATTGAAATATTAGTTTGTTATGTAAAAATGCCTTCAAGCAATCTTCAAATGCAGAAATACAATCAAAGTCTTTAACTTTGTATTTATCTAAAATCTTGTGCTTAGTTTGACATGAAACTAGCTTCAATTGTTTAACAGTATTTTTTTTTTTTTTTTAAAAAAAAAACAAACACAAACTGCGAAGCGTTTTGCTTGTCTGCAGCTACACCCAGAGTATCTGGCGGGAATCGAACCCGCAAACCTCAGATTAATAGTCCAGCACACTATCGACTAGTCTATCAAGCATCAAACTGGAAGTCCATTTAATAAAGTTTGAAAGCATGAATAACAATTTACGGAGGCATCAAACTAAAAACAGCCTGAAGACAATTCAAAACTGTTTGAGAATTGGAAAAGTAGTTTAAGAGAATTATCTTGAAATTAACATCAAACCCAATGCTGTTTGACGTCCTTTTTTGAAATTGTTTAAGAGTATTCAAACAAGCATCAAACTGGATTTAAGGAACTGGCTACAAACTAGCTTCCAACTTCAGTTTGAATTCCATATAATAATGTTTGAAAGCATGATTTGCAGAGTCAACAGTTTGAAGAATTTCAGTTTTCAGAATTATTTGACAATTGGAAAAGTAGCTTAAGAGAATTGTCTTCAAATTAATTAAAAGCTCATACTGTTTGACATCCATTTGAATTAGTCTGAGAGTATTCAAACAAGCATCAAATGTATTTATTTTGATGTTGTTAAGGAACTGGCTTCAAATTGATTTCAAATTAGCATCAAACCCCATACAGTATGATGCCCATTTGATGTTGTTGAAGAGGAATAAAACTCTTTCAATCTGCCATCAAACTTTAAGTCTTCAAACCAGCATCAAACTGAATTTATTTTGAAAATTGCGAGTAGCCTATTGTTTTTAAGGAACTGGCTTCAAACTAGCTTCAAACATAAAACAGTTTGAAGTCCATTTAATCAAGTTTGACATACTGAATACAAGTTTGATGTGGCTTCAAACTAAATGAGATTTGAAGACAATATATTTAAGAGGAATAATACTATTTCAAGCTGACATCAAACTTAAAGCCGTCAAGCATCAAACTATAATTAATTCGAAATTTACTGACATCAAACTAAATGCAGCTTGAAGACAATTTCATGCATTTTGAACAAGAAAAACAATTTGAGCAAATTCTCTTCAAATTAGCTCAAACCCCATACAGTATGATGCCAATTTGATGTTGTTAAAGAGGAATAAAACTATTTCAAACTGACTTCAAACTGAATTCAGTTTAAAATTTGAGTAAAGTCTGGATTTGAACACCATTTAATGAAGATTGATATCCTAAATACAAGTTTGATCTGACTTCAAACTAAATAAGGTTTGAAGTCAATCTAATGCATATACACCAAACCTAGTCTATTGCTTTTAAGGAACCGTCCATTTAATAAAGTTTAAAATCTTGAATACAAGTTTTATGACAATCTAATGTACGATTAGTTTGATCAAGAAAAGAAATTTGATAAAAAATAGCCTCAAGCATCACACAGTTTGATGTCCATTTGATGTTGTTTAAGAGGAATAATTATATTACTACATCAACATCAAACTTAAAGCCATCAAACAATAGTTTGAAATTTGAATTCCTTTAAAAAAAAAGTTTAAAACCAACAAGTTAGTTTGCACTGTTATCAAGCCAACTTAATGCAGTTTGAAAATGGAAAAATAATTTCCAAAGATTTGCCAGCTGAAAGTAATTTAAACTCATTTCAATGGAATAAATTGTTTTGAGCTGGCTTCAAACATAGAAACATTGGATTTCAGTAAATTTGAGAGGAATTCCTAGACCTTGAATTGCCTTCAAACTAAATGCTTGAAATCAAGCAAAGTAAATTAAAGTTTATAGAGTTTGAGAGACATAAAGGGAATTTGAATTGTTTTCTAACTAAAAATTATTTGAATTGGTTTCAATTTAAATCAGTTTGAAGTCAATTTCAAATGGATTGACAAAAATACAAAATAGTTTTGAAACTGGAAAAGTAATTTCCAAAGAATTGCCTTCAAACAAGCTGAATGTAATTGAAACTCATTTTAAAGGGATAAATCGCTTTGGGCTTCAAACATAGAAACATAGTATTTCAGTTCATTTGAGAGATATTGCACGACCTTGAATTGCCTTCAAACTAAAAGCTGTTTGAAATCAAGCAATGTAAATTAAAGTTTATAGAGTTTGAGAGGCATAAAGGGAATTTGAATTGTTTTCTAACTAAAAATAAATTGAAAAAAACTTAAATCAGTTCAATAGTTTCTTCGGTTTGACAAAAATAAAAAATTGTTTAAAAAATGGAAAAGTAATTTCCAAGAAAATGCCTTCAAACAATCTGAAGGCAAATTAAACTCATTTGAAAGGCATTTCAGAGGAATAAATCGTTTTGAGCTGGCATCATATTTCAGTATATTTGAGAGGTATTCCTTGACCTTGAATTGCCTTCAAACTACAAGCTGTTTGAAATCAAGCAAAGTAAATTAAAGTTCATAGAATTTGAAAGGCATAAAGGGAATTTGAATTGATTTCAGTGCCATTGAAAATTATTCCACGACATTGAATTGCCTTCAAACTAAAAGTAGTTTGAAATCAAGCAAAGTAAATTGAAGAGAATTGTTTTCTAAATAAAAATAAATTGAAAACAACTTAAATCAGTTCTTGAAAGGATTTTAGTAAAATATCATATTGTAAACCTTTCAAATACGTTGTTTACCTAATGTAAACAATTGTTTACATTGTTAACTAAACGACTTATGTTTAATTTTATTAAAATATTAAATTTTATCATGAATTTAAATTGAGTTTTATTCATTTAATACCAATTATTATTAAAAGTGACGTTAAAACGCCAAATTCGACACCAAAACAGAAAATAAAAAAAAAACAATCAACAAAGAAACTTTGAACTTGTCCGTTTATCAAGCAATTAATAATTATAAATAATAACTAAAAAAACATGACGTAGGTTGTCAGCTACGTTCTTTGGTTTTGGAAAAAAAAACACACACAATATATAAATAAATAAAATAAAAACGACAACTGTACTGTTTCAAATATTTAAGCTTATTATTATGAAATAAAGAAAAAAAATAAGGGATTATAAACATAATTTCCAATTATTATTATTTTGTTTTTAGTTTTATTTGGAATGAAAAGTAACCAAACACTTGCTAAAAGTGTGTTACGGTTACCAGGCATTTTATTTTTGTTTATTTTTCCAATTCTAATCTACTAGTTTTTGTTGTTTTTGTTTTCAAATAACGATAACAAAACAACAAAATATATAATTTAAACTAATTGTTTTTTATTTTTATTTTGCAGTTTGTTAGAGAGTGTTAGAGAAACAGAGAGAAAGCAAGTGTAAAAAATTGCAATATAAAATAAATATTTATTTTAAGTTGGCGCCAAACAATTAGTAAACAATTTTTCAAGGAATTTACAACCTTTCATTGTATTAGTAAGTATTAGTTTAGACACGTGTACTACACACAACACACAATTATTTTTCACGGCAATTTAGCAAATTGAGCATGACGTTGGCAACATGAAAAATATAATTAAAAACTGTAAAAAAAATCGTGTGGTCATAAGGGTTTTACAAAGTTAAATTAATGTAATTATTAATAATAATAATAAATTAAATTGAAACAAAACATTGTTTATCTAATAAAAACAATTAAAATTTTAAGATTTGGAATTATTCACCTGAAAAAATTCCTTGAAAATTTATTAAAATGTTTTATTTTACCAAGATTTTGTATTATTTACATGGAACATACATTGTTTACATTATGTAAACAATGGAATTTTTCATAATACAATATAATTTATATAAATTTCGTAAATTTATTGAAAAATTTTTATTATTTACATAAAAAATTCATTGTTTACATAATGTAAACAATGTATTTTATTCAGTATAATGAAAAAACTTAAAAAATTTCTTTAATTTCTCCAAGATTTTGAATTGTTTACATGAAAAATACATTGTTTACATTATGTAAACAAAGGATTTATTCCAAAAATAAAAGAAACTATATAAATTTCTTCAACTTATTAAAGAATTTATATTATTTACCTACAAAATACATTGTTTACATAATGTAAACAATGTATTTTAATCATAATAATGAAAAATATTTCTTAATTTCTTTAATTCCCCCTAGATTTTCAATTGTTTACATGAAAAATACATTGTTTACATTATGTAAACAAAGGATTTATTCAAAAAATAAAAGAAACTATATAAATTTCTTCAACTTATTAAAGAATTTATATTATTTACCCAAAAAATTCATTGTTTACATAATGTAAACAATGTATTTTAATCAGTATAATGAAAAAACTTCAAAAATTCCTTAAATTTCCCGTAGAATTTTAATTGTTTACATGAAAAATACATTGTTTACATTATGTAAACAAAGGATTTATTCAAAAAATAAAAGAAACTATATAAATTTCTTCAACTTATTAAAGAATACACATTATTTACCTAAAAAATTCATTGTTTACATAATGTAAACAATGTATTTTATTCAGTATAATGAAAAATTTTCAAAAATTTCTTAAATTTCCCCTAGATTTTCAATTGTTTACATGAAAAATACATTGTTTACATTATGTAAACAAAGGATTTATTCAAAAAATAAAAGAAACTATATAAATTTCTTCAACTTATTAAAGAATTTATATCATTTACCCAAAAAATTCATTGTTTACATAATGTAAACAATGTATTTAATTCAGTATAATGAAAAATCTTCAAAAATTTCTTAAATTTCCCCTAGAATTTTTAATGTTTACATGAAAAATACATTGTTTACATTATGTAAACAAAGGATTTATTCAAAAAATAAAAGAAAAGTTATAAATTTCTTCAACTTATTAAAGAATTTATATTATTTACCTGCAAAATATATTGTTTACATAATGTAAACCATTCATTTATTAAGTATATTAATGAAAATGTAAAATTTTCTTAAATTTTTAGAAGATTTTCTATTATTTACACGAAAAATACATTGTTTACATTATGTAAACAGCAGAATTATTCAATGTGTTAAAGAAAATAACTGAATTTTTTTAAATTTATTGAAGATTTTTTATTATTTACACCAAAGATACATTGTTTACATCATGTCAACAATGCTAATTCTTAGACAAATTTTAAATAATATCAGAAATTAATTTTTTTGTAAGATTTTGAATTGTTTACTCTAAAATTACATTATTTACATAATGTAAACAATTGATTTATTTAATATATTAAAGTAAAAGTCAACATTTTATTTAATTTTCAAATGTTTTCTATTATTTACACGAAAAATACATTGTTTACATAAGGTAAACAATTGATTTATTCATTATAATTAAGAAAATATCCAATATTTCTTAAGTTTTAAACAAAATTTAAGAAAAAATCTATTATTTACATTAAAAATACATTGTTTACATAATGTAAACTTTAAATTGTTTGTAAATTTCATTACAAATACTGCTTTCAAGAATTTATGAAATTTTAAACGAGTAACCGTTTAAATTTGTTTTAAGTAACCGGTTTTTGTACCAAAATTTATATCTACGATGCTTAAAAAAATTTAAAAAAACTATTGCTATTAAAAATTTTCGCATAAAATCAATATTAAGCAAAAGTAACCATTTTGAAAATTACTCGTTACTTGGGTAAAAATACTTTAAATTGTTTGTAAACTATATTACATATACAACTTTCAAGAAATTATGAAATTTTAAGCGAGTAACCGTTTAAATTTGTTTTAAGTAACCGGTTTTTGTACCAAAATTTATATCTAAGATGCTTAAAAAAATTTAAGAAAACTATTGCTATTAAAAATTTTCGCCTAAAATCAATATTAAGCAAAAGTAACCATTTTGAAAATTACTCGTTACTTGGGTAAAAATACTTTAAATTGTCTGTAAATTATATTACATATAAAACTTTCCAGAAATTATGAAATTTTAAGCGAGTAACCGTTTAAATTTGTTTTAAGTAACCGGTATTTGTACCAAAATTTATATACAATTTACTTAAAAAAATTTAAAAAAAACTATTGCTATTAAAAATGTTCGCCTAAAATCAATATTAAGCAAAAGTAACCATTTTGAAAATTACTCGTTACTTGGGTAAAAATACTTTAAATTGTTTGTAAATTATATTACATATACAACTTTCTAGAAATTAAGAAATTTTAAGCGAGTAACCGTTTAAATTTGTTTTAAGTAACCGGTATTTGTACCAAAATTTATATACAATTTACTTAAAAAAATTTAAGAAAACTATTACTATTAAAAATTTTCGCATAAAATCAATATTAAGCAAAAGTAACCACTTTGGAAATTACTCGTTACTGGGGTAAAAATACTTTAAATTGTTTGTAAATTATATTACATATAAAACTTTCAAGAAATTATGAAATTTTAAGCGAGTAACCGTTTAAATTTGTACTCGGTAATCAATATTTGAACTAAAATATATACCTAATAAACTTGAAATCATTTTAGAAAACAATTGTTTAAGAAAATTTTTGCTAAAAATCAATACTAAGCAAAAGTAACCACATGGAAAATTTTTCGAAATTTGATTTATTTAATATAATTAAGAAAACCTTTAAATTTCTTTAATTTATCAAACATTTTCTATTATTTACCTCCCCAAATACATTGTTTACACCATGTCAACAATTGAAAATTAAAGAAAAATCTCTCTATAACCCTAAAATTTATTGCAAAACTCATAAAAAATTATTGTTTTCTATCATAATTTTTGCTATCTTATACAAATGAAGGTCTTAAAAATCATCATCAAATCATAAAGTTTTATGATTTTTATTTCATTTCAACTAATATGACAATAATAGTCATAAAAAACTAATAAAATAAAAACAACCAAAAGCAGCACTAGAGAAGAAAAAAAAACGTTAATATGTATTTGCTTAAGTTATTTAGGTCATAACATGACGTATGCTTTGCCATATGCATGTCTAAATCGTGTTCAAAGTACTACTCCCTACTCGCTCTTACCCCACACACACTCAAAAAAAAAAACACACTTACACAACAATGAGAATAAAGCAATAACAAACTATTAAATATTCCCTCTATCATGGCTTCTACACTCACGCTCCTACTATCTATCTCTCATAACTTGCAAACAAATTTACACCACCACCTACTCAATCACCAATTTAAACTTAACAACTGCGAACCATGACTGCTACTAGTGTCACCACTACTGTGCTTGTGTCATGTTATGGCTTTTAACGTTGTTATGATTATTTTATTATTAAAATGTATGTACGTTTGATGATGATGACAAATACATAGTAAAATATTCAAATAAGTTAATACTAATGAGTTTTATTAAACTTTTATTTTATTTTGTATTATTTACCCTAAAATTACATTGTTTACCTAATAGATTTTTGAAGAAAAATTAAACAAAATTTCTTCAAAAATCTTATAAAAATAGAAATTGAACAAAAGTAACCACTTGTAAAATGACTCATTACTTAAGAGCAATTGTTCTAAGTTCTGTTAAATTTATTATTTCTGAAAATTATTAAATTTTAAACGAGTAACCGTTTAAATTTGTTTGAAGTAATCGGTATTTAAAAGAAAATTTATACCCAGTAAACTTTAGAAAATTGAAGGAAACCATTGCTATATAAATTTTTCACTAAAAATCAAAATTGACCAAAAGTAACCACTTTCAAAATTACTCGTTACTTCTGTGAAACTGTTGTAAATTAACTCCAAATTACAGTACATACCAAACTTGCTAAATATTATGAACTTTTAAACGAGTAACCGTTTAAATTTACACTTGGTAATTGGTATTTGTACCAACATTTATATTTAACATGCTTAGAAAATTACAAGAAAACTATTGCTATTAAAAATGTTTGCATAAAATCAATATTAAGCAAAAGTAACCACTTTAAAAATTACTCGTTACTTGGCTAAATCAACTTTAAATTGTTTGTAAATTACATTACTTAAACTACTTTTAAGAAATTTTGAAATTTTAAGCGAGTAACCGTTTAAATTTGTTTTAAGTAATCGGTATTTGTACCAAAATTTATATACAATATACTTTAAAAAATTTAAGAAAACTATTGCTATTAAAAATGTTCGCTTAAAATCAATATTAAGCAAAAGTAACCACTTTAAAAACTATTCGTTACTTGTCTAAAACTATTTAAAATTGAATGTAAATTATATTACACATATTAGTTTCAAGAAATTATGAAATTTTAAGCGAGTAACCGTTTAAATTTGTACTCGGTAATCGGTATTTGAACTAAAATTTATACCTAACACGATTGAAAACATTTAAGAAAACTATTGTTTAATAAAATTATGGCTAAAAATCAATTATAAGCAAAAGTAACCACTTGGAAAATTAATCGTTACTTGGCTAAAATTATTTTAAATTGAATACAAATTCCTTTAGATACACTAATTTTTAAAAATTAAAAATTTTTTAGCGAGTAACCGTTTAAATTTGTAATAAGTAACCGGTATTTGTAACAAAATTTATATACAATTTACTTAAAAAAATTAAAGAAAACTATTGCTATTAAAAATGTTTGCTTAAATTCAATATTAAGCTAAAGTAACCACTTTGAAAATTACTCGTTACATGGGTAAAACTACTTTAAATTGTTTGTAAATTATATTAAATATACTATTTTCAAGAAATTATGAAATTTTAAGCGAGTAACCGTTTAAATTTGTTTTAAGTAATCGGTATTTGTACTAAAAATTATATACAATATATTTTAAAAAATTTAAGAAAACTATTGCTATTAAAAATGTTTGCCTAAAATCAATATTAAGCAAAAGTAACCACTGTGAAAATTACTTACGTTACTTAAATAAAATGGTTTTAAATTGAGTACTTTCTAGAATTTATCAAATTTTAGTGAAGTAACCATTTAAATTTGTTTTCAGTAATTGCTAGTTATACTGCAAGTCATGTTAACATGACTTGCAGTATAACTAGCAAGTTTTTTTTTTTTGAAGAATTATTACTAAAATTTAAATTAAACATAAATTATAATTATAGTAGAAGAAAAAAAGCTCTTGGTAACAAATAGAAAAAAACAAACTAAACCAAACACACGCAACTAAAAAACAAACAAAAAAAAATTAACCCAAAAAACTTATAAAATAAACAGCAGCAGCAGCAAACACAGAAGTAGCAAAAAAAAACTTAATAATAAGAACAGTTTATTTAAACTTAAAGAGAGCATGACGTTTATAAAGGTTTAATGACCCTCACAAACGAGCACAACAAAAACAAAACGACCAAAATGAAAAAAAAAAAAAACAATCATAATAATAATAAAAATCAAACTTAAATATTGTGTATAAAAATAAAGTTATAATACAATACAAACAAAACAACGCAATTTCTTTTATAATTTTTTGTTATTGTTTTTCATTTCTAAATTCTTTGGCTGAAAATATGTATCAAGAAATGAAAATAATAATAATGAAAGCAAGCAACCACAGCGACAATGTTTGTTTGTTTGTTAAACCTTATAAATATATGTATAACAACATCAACAACAAAGCAAAAGAATCCAGTAATAAAAACAACAAAGTATATTTTCATTTTAAATTTAAAAGCAAAGTAGAGAAGAACAATAAAAAAAAACAAATTAGAAAGCTTTTTGCTAAGCGTATGTGATTTTCAGACAAATAATACAAAAAAAAAACAAGATTTTTTTCTTTGTCTTGTTGATAAAAAGCTTTTTGTTGTTGTTTTTGTTTTGTTATTTAGAATATTTAAAGCAAAACACAGTTACCAAGAAATGAATGACTGGCTGGCTGGAAGAGAGAGTGACAGAGGGGTAAGAGAGGTTTGGAAATTGAAATTAGTTGCGTGTGATGTCAAGTTCAACTTACATATGTGTGTTAAAATTAAATTAAAAATCTATTTTAGAAAATAACAACAATTAGTACATAATAAAAAGGGTTCAATAACTTTAGATTTTAATTAAGGAAAGTTCAAATTCATTTCATTTATGGGGAAACTGCAGAAATCAAAAGAAAAAAAGAGAGAGTGTTTACATGATTTTTTTAGAAAAGGGGGGAGTATTGTTTAAAAAATTTTAATGTTTGTCTAAAAGTAAAAAATTATTTTTTAATAAGAGAAAATCTTTTTAAAATTTAATTTTTTTAAGAAATTTATTTAATATTACTGAAAATTTCAATTATTTACATTGTGTAAACAATGTATTTTCCAGGTAAATAATAGAAAATCTTTTATAAATCAAACAAATTTTTAAATTTATTTAAACACATTGAATAAATCAATTGTTTACCTTATGTAAACAATGTATTTTGCATGTAAATAATATAAATTCTTTTATAAATTAATAAAATTTTCACATTTTTCATCAAAACATTGAATAAATCAATTGTTTACATTATGTAAACAATGTATTTTCCAGGTAAATAATAGAAAATTTTGTAAAAATTCAAGAAATTTAGAAAATTTTTTCAATATACTGAATAAAAACATTGTTTACATTATGTAAACAATGTATTTTCCATGTAAATAATAGAAAATCTTTTGTAAATTGAAGGAATTTTAACATTTTTCATCAACATACTGAGTAAATACATTGTTTACCTTACGTAAACAATCAATTGTTTACATAATGTAAACAATTTATTTTTTATGTAAAGAATACAAATTCATCCATAAATATTAAATTTCAGAAACAGTTTTTAATTTTTCTAAAAACGTCAATTGTTGACATCATGTAAACAATGTATTTTCCATGTAAATAAAGCAAAATCGTTTATAAATTAAATAAAATCAAGCAGTTGCTGAAACAAACTGAATAAATCAATTGTTTACATAATGTAAACAATGTATTTTTCATGTAAAGAATACAAATTCTTCCATAAATATTAAATTTCAGAAAGTATTTTTAATTTTTCTAAAAACGTCAATTGTTGACATCATGTAAACAATGTATTTTCCATGTAAACAATGCAAAATCTTCTATAAATTAAATAAATTCAGATAGTTGCTTCAACATCCGGAATAAATCAATTATTTACATAATGTAAACAATGTATTTTTCATGTAAAGAATACAAATTCTTATAAAAATATCGTATTTAAGAAACAATTTTTAATTTTTCTAAAAACTTCAATTGTTGACATCGTGTAAACAATGTATTTTCCATGTAAATAATGCAAAATCTTCTATAAATTAATGAAATTAAGACAGTTGCTTCAACGTACTGAATAAATCAATTATTTACACAATGTAAACAATGTATTTTTCGTGTAAAAAATACAAATTCATCCATAAATATTAAATTTCAGAAACTATTTTTAATTTTTCTAAAAACGTTAATTGTTGACATCATGTAAACAATGTATTTTCCATGTAAATAAAGCAAAATCGTTTATAAATTAAATAAAATCAAGCAGTTGCTTCAACATCCAGAATAAATCAATTGTTTACATAATGTAAACAATGTATTTTTCGTGTAAAGAATACAAATTCTTCCATAAATATTAAATTTCAGAAACAATTTTTAATTTTTCTAAAAATAACAATTGTTGACTTCATGTAAACAATGTATTTTCCATGTAAATAAAGCAAAATCTTGTGTAAAGAATACAAATTCAACTTTCAGAAACTAATTTTTGATTTTTCTAAAAACGTCAATTGTTGACATCATGTAAACAATGTATTTTCCATGTAAATAATATAAGATCTTTTATAATTTAAAGAAATTCAAATAGTTGCTTCAACGTACTGAATAAATCAATTGTTTACATAATGTAAACAATGTATTTTTCATGTAAAGAATACAAATTCATCCATAAATATTAAATTTCAGAAACTATTTTTAATTTTTCTAAAAATTTTAATTGTTGACATCATGTAAACAATGTATTTTACATGTCAATAATAGAAAATATTTGACATATTAAAACAATTAAAAAAATTTCCGAAATTTTCTTCCCTTTTACTAAAAAATTTGAATTGTTTACATCGTGTAAACAATGTATTTTCTGTGTAAATAATACAATATCATGTAAAAAATTAAGAAATTTAAATAGTTTCTTCACTATTATGGAATATTTCAATTGTTTACATCATGTAAACAATGTATTTTTCGAAAAAATAATAGAAAATCTTGTAAAAATAACAAATTCCAGGAACTATTGTCAATTTTTCTAGAAATATCAATTGTTGACATGATGTAAACAATGTAAATATTGCGTAAATATTATGAAATCTTAGTAAAACCAACAAATTTAATGGATTTTCTCAAAGTTTACAAGAAAATCAATTGTTTACAAGAGGTAAACAATGCATTATAAATATTTCTTTAGGATTTCCTCTAAATTCATTAAATTATTTCCTCGATTCCTTTGATTTCCTTTTTTTTTGATTAAAAATTCCTTTAAATATTCCTTACAATATAAACAAATAGCTTGTTTTCATTTACTGCTCTCCTGTTACCTTGTTTACAATACAATATTTAGCCTGTTATTGTTTTTCTTCTCTTGGTGTCTAAATATATTTATATTTTCCTTTAGAAACGCCTACCTCACTTGCTAAATGCGTTATAATTTCAATAATTCCATAAATAATAAACATGGCATGAACCGTTGTATGGAATATTAAAACGAAATAAACAATTTTCCAATAAACTTGTGGTAGATGGATGTAGTTTTTAGAGCTATAACACACAACACATGTTTTAAATAACGTCCAGAGTGACGCCAAAGTTTAATATTATTTTTAATAACATGACGATCATAAAATTTAGCTAATTTTATTAGCAATAAAATATGAAATGTTTAAAAAAAAATCAATGTAAACAAAGATTTTTTTAGAAAATTATTTTTCCTTAATTTAAACATTACCCTTTACAAAATTGAATTTCAATTAATTTCATTTTTATTTCCATTTAGCCTTTAATGTTATTTGCGCACTTGAAATCTTTAAATATATTAGAGAGCAAGCAAACACCGAGTAAAAGCAATGACCAGGGGGTCAGGTAACAGGAGAAAATGATTAAGTGTATTGTCAAGTATATAAAAATCAATGAACTTGTTGTTTGTAACAAGCATAGAGAAGTAAATATTTATTTATTTATAAATAAATAATCGTTTGTTGTTATTATTTTTGTTTGCGAAAAGGTCAATTATTTTCTGTTTATAAAGTTGTTAGTGATATCAAACAGAAATTTTTACATACAATTTACGACATGTGTTCGTTTAATAAGGAATGTTTTGTTTATAATAAACAAAAATTGAAATCAAAACAAAACAAAAGCGAGGTAAAATTAAAAAAAAAAAATCGTTCAATATTTTTACAATGATATTCCTCGGTCATATTAAAATGAAGAATAAAATTTAAATTTATCATCTTCCAGAAATCTGGATTCTAAGCTCTCGTGGAAACGTAATGCTGAGAGTCGCATGAGGAAGGCATTATGTAAGAAAACCTTTGGGAAGAGATGGGGGGACCTTAAAACTCTACTTTCTACTTTCCTCCTTCGGGACGACGTGATCTCAATCTACACTGATGGCTCAAAGACAGAAACGGGCACGGGCTCGGTATCGTGAATTTTTTTCTGATGAACTGGATCTTCCAATATCACTTCAATTGCCTGATACCTACACGGCTTTAAAGAAAAAGATCTATGCCAGCGATACAGCTGCTAGAAGAGTTCGGGAACTGAACCTCCTTCGGGAAGACGTGATCTCAATCTACACTGATGGCTCAAAGATAGAAACGGGCACGGGCTCGGTATCGGGAATTTTCTCCGATGAACTGGATCTTCCAATATCACTTCAATTGCCTGATACCTACACGGTTTTCAAGACAAAAATCTATGCCAGCGATACAGCTGCTAGAAGAGTTCGGGAACTGAACATCCTTCGGGACGACGTGATCTCAATGTACACTGATGGCTTAAAGACAGAAATGGTCACGGACTCGGTATCGGGAATTTTTTCCGATGAACTGGACATTTTTATATCTCTTACATTGCCCGATATACCTGCAATGAGTAAGCCTTGCACAAGGCTTTTAACTCCAAGGTAATTAGGTCGAAATGTCTTCTCAATTGAATTCAGTCACTGGCACAACTAAGACAACATCAAATGGAGTTAATATGGGTTTTTGGTCACGAGGGCATCCGGAGAAATAAAGTAGCTGATGAATGAGCAACCAAAGGGACGTCCCTGAAGGTAACTCTTGCGCAAAGGCATATTCACACTTCCTTGAAGACCTTATCGAATTTGATAGACGAATGGGCATTGAGAGGGAACTCAGTTGGTCAAATAGCATCACATGTAGAATATCCAGATTGCTCTGGCCCACTCTGACAATGTACAGGACCAGGACTATTTTGTCTCTTGGTAGGATTTCAAATAAGCTTCTTACAGATATAATGACTAAGCACTGTATGATTGGACATATGTCGGAACGTATGGGTTACCCATGTTATAGCTATTGTAGACATTGTTTAGACTAGGAGGAGGAAGAATCAGTACAAGAACATAGACTATTACATCTTGGTTGAGCTCTTTTTCATGATCTGGACTGTCGAGTTAATATGGGTTCCAGCTGATGAGGGCATCCGGGAAATGAAGTATTTGATGGGTCCAAAGGATCGTCCCTGGACGTAACACTTGTGTAAAGTTATATTTTGTATTGAATTTGATAGACGAATGGCAGTTGAGAGAGACGGAACTCTTTACTTGTAAAATATCCAGAATGCTCTGGCCCACTCTGACAAGGAATAGGACCAGACTTTTGTCTCTGGGTAGGAATTTGATAGACGAATGGGAGTTGAGAGAGACGGAACTCATCACTTGTAGAATACCCAGAATGCTCTGGCCCACTCTGACAAGGAATAGGACCAGGACTCTTTTGTCTCTGGGTAGGAATTCGATTAGGCTTTTAACGGCTATAATTACAAAGCACTGTATGAACGTATGGGTTACCCACGTTATAGCTATTGTTGAAGTTGGAGAGGAAGAATCAGTACAATAACTTCTAAGTTACTAATAAATCTAATCAAAGTACCGGTTGGTTCGCACGGGGACCTAAGGAGTCTCGGAAGAATCAGTACAATACCTTCTAAGTTACTGCCCGCCCTTACTAGAGCGTAAACCACTACATCTTGTTAAAGCTCTTTTTCATGATCTGGACTGTCTCTGAGATGTGTCACTAATAAATTTAATCAAAAGTAACGATTGGTTCGCACGGGGACCACCGGAGTCTCTTAGACATCAGAATTATGGAGGGAAATCATTCTCTTTTCATCTATAAATTTCAGCATACGAGGAAAAAGTATTTCTTAGGGTACCACAAAGGAACAGAAGGCCTCCGTGTGAACACCATAAATTGCGAGCAATCCACGTAACCTTACCTAACTTAACATGTCTTACAATAAGGTCGAGAAGTTATTCACCCTTATCGTAGTTGGCGTATACGTCTTACGCCTACGACTTTTTCGTACTAGATTAAAGATAAAATGCAAACTGTTTCTTTAATCTAGTACGAAACTATAGTAGGCATATAAAGTTTACGCCAACCACGATAAGGGGGATTGACAGTCTGTGGCTGTCATGTTGCACCACAATGGAAATTATGCTGGACCATTTGAGGTGTGATTATCTCACGCTTTGGTGCTAAAAAGATCGTGCGATTTGACCCCCCCTAGACTTTTTCACAGCCCAAAATCCACACCAAACGGTGACTTTTTCGGATGTGGAAGTGTTTTCTCACCAAATCACACTTAAAGATATAAGTCTTGTCATAAAATGCCCAATTGTCTTCTACCGCTCCATGCAAGTGAGTTCTTTTTCCCCAACTTTCTTTGAAATTAAGTGTTTTCCGACCTCGTGAGGTGCCAAAATTACAACTAATCTCATTCAAATCTAGAGACTGGTTGGCCAAACCTTCTTGGTTTTAAGTTAAGCCAAATGCCGTCAGACAGGCTGTGTTTGATCGTGTTAGCGACTATTGGAATCTATGCAGATTTATTGCTAGTCGTGTCCTCTGCATATCCATGCTAGTCCAGATTTGTAGCATCCCCAAACAAATGGGACTTTTCTTGCCAATATCACAACTAAACTCATTCAAATCTAGGGACCTGTTGGCCAAGCCTGACAAGAACAGAGAATATGCTTAGTTCTCTCCTCTTCCTTAATGAAGTTACAAACATCGTTGATCATGTTAGCGACTAGTGGAGTCTAAGCAGATTTATTATGCTGCCCAAACAAATGTGCGATATAATACACATTTTCTAGACTTCTGAAGGTTGCTTTGCAATCAGTTAGTATGTGGATATCCCTTGCCATAATTACTACCATAATTGCGCTACCGTAATCTGTTACTCTTTGGGAGGGTCACAAATTCATTTGAATAGATACAACATCTGGGGATACCACCCAATCCTAATGAATAGAAAACTAATTCGGAATCTACATAATTAACAACCAGGAAGACAACTAGTTTAAGATTAATTTCTTTAAGACTAATTAGTTTAGCGTAATCTATCCATCGAGCAGGTATGTTGAGCCTTGGATAGAGTTTCTTCCTTGAGAGATGATCTAATGCAGACAATCAATGAGTCATTCCAATGATTTAATTTGAAAGGAAGAAAGGCGAATTGGTCTGAAATTGTAGGATTTGCTATTGGATACTTTCTCTCCTTTACTGGGAAAGAGAATTTCAATTTCTTCAGTTTTGTCATTGTTATAGACACCCTCTATAACCCGGAAGTCAACTGAAGTTTATTCGTTATAGTTCAGGAATCTTTCTATGGAACTAACTAATGAGTGTAGAGCAGTTTCGATTGATCTATCTTGTAAGCATGTCGAAAATTGGATAGGGTAGCTGGCATAGAATAGACACATATCCAGGAAAGCAACTAAATTATATTCCTTATAGTTCAGGGATCTTTTGTCACTAAACTTAACAAACAACTCGCGGCCACTCAAATCAAGTTGTTGGGCATTGAGGATATCCTGCAATTTCCTGGAAGATAATAACGCGGCAGACGGTGTCAAAGTCCTTCGACAGTATGATCATATTATCACAAGGCCTTTGCTGGGTTAAGCCTTGTGAGATCTGGGTGGCAATGACGGCAATCAACAGTCTTTGCCTCTCGCCTTTGGTCTTTAGCCTTTCTGGTTATAAAGATTGACAATCCTGAAGAAACTGAAATTGTCTTCAAATGTAATGGCGGCCACTCAAAACTCTTCAAGTTGTTGGACATTGAGGATTGCAGGATATCCTGGAAGAGAATAACGTGTCAGATGATGTCAAAGTCCTTGGACAGATCTAACGCCTCGAGGATCGTTCTTTCACAAGGCCTCTACTGGTTTAATCCTACTGAGATTGGGATGGCAATGACATAAATTTAACAGAATCCATGCTTGTGGCGAGCTGCTGGCCGATGACGGATCAGCTGTGGAGATGAGTCTCAAGAGTGTTTGCTTCTCGACTTCCGGGATATAGATTGTGTATCTTTAAGAACGACAATCCTGAAGAACCTGAGATTCTCTTCAACACTAATGGAGGATAGAAAGCATCTCCAACGAAGGCAACCGTTTTTGGGATTTAAAACTTTGGGAATCATTGATACTGTCATTTGTTATTTTGAAAATAGTCCATAAAATCTTAAGTAGAAAGGAAGAAAGGCTTTTGTACTGAAATCTTGATATGATATAATTTTCCTCCTTAAAGCTATAGATAATATTGGATCTCCAGAATGACAAATTTGACAAACTTCTCTAAATCTACTATTTGTTGAAAATCGACTGGTCTAAAATATGTTCTAATGTAGACATCAGTGATTCTTTCTTTCAGCCATGGTTAGTTTGAAGTTTTTTTTTAGTTTGAAGATGCTTTCCGTCCTTTAGGTGTGAAGATAATCTTATATGTCGTCCATTATGAGGGGTGCAATTAAAAAACATCAAACAAATTTCTGCTAAAAATATTGTTTTAGTTTTATTTTATTTAAAGCCAATTGCTCTTACAAATTTGTCCTAAAAATATTGATTTCAATTTCACAAAACTTTCCAGGTGTCAAAAAGAAAGCTTTTGATGTTTGCTGGCGGCTGGTGTCTCGTCTGCTCAAAATGCCCTTTTTAAAAAAAACCACAACAACTTTTGCAGACCCAAAATTATTCATAAAATGCTGGCTATACATACAGTTTAACCAAATTTTAATTCATACAGCTCATTTTTAAAACACAAACCAGTTTAAAAATCCCCCACACACCAGGCTTTCAATTAAACAGGTGCTAAGTTACAACCAAAAGAAAAAAAAGGTCGTGTTTCTTTTTTTGCCACAACAAACCATAACAACATCTCTCCCTTTAAAACAGCACAGAAGAAGAAGAAAAAAAAGAATCTTTTAACTTTTGCACCTGCCCAAAAAGAAAACGCTCAAAATAATATTTTCAAAAAAAAAAAAAAAAAAAAAAAAAAAAGAACAAACTACCTTAGCAACCGAACCATAAATGCAAGTTTGCATGAAAGTAAAATGTTTGGAGTGTAAAAAAAAGAGAAGTATACAAGTATTAAAGTGGAAAAAACAAAGTTTCACTTCAGCACCTTTTTGCAAACGAATTTTTAACGTCTTTGAAATGAAACTGAATATTAAGCTGAAGAAGTAGAAGCTGAAAAAAGTAACGTATACAAATTATTTTGAAGTATACTTAACGGTGAGTTTTTCTCCATCTCAAAAGCAATTATTAAATGACTTTTTGGCACGATTTCTTTAGTTTGTCCTTAAGAATAAAAGTGATGTTAATTATAAGCCACACAGAGCTTAATTTTTTAATAGAAATTAATTTAGTTGCTTAAGAATGGAAATAAAACATTAAATATATTTAATTTCCACCCTCCAAAATGTTACTGATCTTTGTTAACATTCCCCCTAAACCTGACAGCTGGCTGATAATGTTTTGCAAATAAAAAAAACCATACACGTGTAATTATTTTTTGTATTCAATCTCTGTGTTTATCTCCTCTTTCTCTCAGTCTTTACCCCACATTTTACTCTCTCCCCCATTTATTTCAGTTTTTTTTTTGTTGTTGTCTTTTCTTCAAGTTCATTTAACTGCACAAATCATTCATCACAACGTTTTATTACCGGAAAAAACGTACTTGTCAACAAAACATGCAAATGGTGAGAATAATGACCGAGTCAAGACAACAACCCTTTTGCTGCCCCTTCAAGCAGCTCTGCTTGATACTGATCTTTGTCAATATTAATCATCAAAGATTTTTATAAATAACAGCAACTAGAACAGCAACCAGCAACCAACAACAACAATTAACATGTGTACTGACAAGTTTATTTTACGTCAAGTTTTGACAACAACAAACAAAGAATATTGACTCAACGTTTTAAGATGAAAGAAGAGCAAGACGTAGAAAACAAGTGAATGTATCATTAAAAAGGAAAATAATAAATAAAAATAAAGGCGATCGCTATTAAAACAAGAACAAAAAAAATACATTGAAAAGCACGTGGAATATAGAATGAATTTAAGAAAAAAATCTTTAAGTCTGATAAAAGGTTGAAGACTTTATAGATCATTTTCCAAAATACAATAATTTTCGTGTTACAAAGTTCTGGAATCTTTCGCAATGGCTAACTTATGAAAGTACCTCAGTTTCGGTTCATGATTCCCAAAGTTTTATATCCTGAAATCGTTTGCCTTCGTAGGAGAAGCTCTCTCCTCACCTTTAGTGTTGAAGAGAAACTCAGGATCTTCATTAGGTGCCATTCTATATGGCAAACTAATGAAAGTACCTCAGTTTCGGTTCATAATTCCCAAAGTTTTATATCCTGAAATCGGTTGCCTTCGTATGAGATGCTTTCTTCCCGCCTTTAGTGTTGAAGAGAAACTCAGGTTATTCATCAGGTGCCATTCTATATGGCTAACTAATGAAAGTACCTCAGTTTCGGTTCATGATTCCCAAAGTTTTATATCCTGAAATCGGTTGTCTTCGTATGAGATGCTTTCTTCCCCCTTTAGTGTCGAAGAGAAACTCAGGTTATTCAGGATTGCTATTCTATGTCTGACAATTGAAAGTACCTCTGTTTCGTTTCATGATTCCCAAAGGTTTAGGTTCTGAAATCGGTTACCTTTGTATGAGATGCTTTCTTCTCACCTTTAGTGTTGAAGAGAAACTCAGGTTATTCAGGATTGCCATTCTTTATGGCTAACTATTGAAAGTACCTCAGTTTCGGTTCATGATTCCCAAAGTTTTAGGTCCTGAAATCGTTTGCCTTCGTATGAGATGATTTCTTCCCCCTTTAGTGTCGAAGAGAAACTCAGGTTATTCAGGATTGCTATTCTATGTCTGACTATTGAAAGTACCTCTGTTTCGTTTCATGATTCCCAAAGGTTTAGGTCCTGAAATCGGTTACCTTTGTATGAGATGCTTTCTTCTCACCTTTAGCGTTGAAGAGAAACTCAGGTTATTCAGGATTGCCATTCTTTATGGCTAACTAATGAATGTGCAGCAGTTTAGGTTCATGATTCCCAAAGTTTTAGGTCCTGAAATCGGTTGTCTTCGTATGAGATACTTTCTTCACCGCATTTAGTGTTGAAGAGAAACTCAGGTTCTTCATCAGGTGCCATTCTATATGGCTAACTATTGAAAGTACCTCAGTTTCGGTTCATGATTCCCAAAGTTTTATATCCTGAAACCGGTTACCTTCGTATGAGATGCTTTCTTAACCCTTTAGTGTTGAAGAGAAACTCAGGTTATTCAGGATTGCTATTCTATGTCTGACTATTGAAAGTACCTCTGTTTCGTTTCATTATTCCCAAAGGTTTAGGTCCTGAAATAGGTTACCTTTGTATGAGATGCTTTCTTCTCACCTTTAGTGTTGAAGAGAAACTCAGGATCTTCAAGAATGCCATTCTATTTGGCAAACTAATGAAAGTTCCTCAGTTTCGGTTCATGATTCCCAAAGTTTTAGGTCCTGAAATCGTTTGCCTTCGTATGAGATGCTTTCTTCCCTCCTTTAGTGTTGAAGAGAAATTCAGGTTCTTCAATATTGCCATTTTCTAAGACTCTATATCCAGGAAGTCGAAAGGCAAAGACTGTAGAGACTGTTCTCCACAGCTGACCCGTCATCTGCCAGCAGGTAGTCACCAGAATGGATTCAGTTAAATGCACAGCACATTAACAGCATTTACCGTCATTGACACCTTGATCTCACAAGGCTTAAACCAGCAGAGGCCTTGTGAAAGGGCGATCTTCGTGCTGCTAGACCTTTTGCCACGTTATACTCTTCCGGGATATCCTGCAATCCTCAATGCCCAACAATTTGAAAAGATTTTAGTGGCCGCCTTTAGTGTTGAAGACAATATCAGTTTCTTCAGGCTTGTCATTCTGGAAGACACACTCTATATCCAGCAAGGCTAAAGACCAAAGGCAATACTCTTCTCCCCAACTGACCGGCCACCTGCCAACAAGCTCGTTACCAGCATGAATTCCGTTAAATACATAGCACAACAACAGCATTTACGTCATTGCCATCCTGAATTAACAAGGATTAAACCAGCAGAAGCCTTGTGAAAGAACAATCCTCGTGGCGCTAGACCTGTCGAAGGCCTCCGATACCGTCTGCCTCGTTATTGTCTTCCAGGATATCCTGCCGCCTTTATTGTTGAAGACCATCTCAGATTGTCATTCTTGAAGACACACTCTATATCCAGGAAGGCTAAAGACCAAAGTCGATAGGCAAAAACTTTTGAGACTCTTTTCCCCACCATGGATTCCGTAAAATGCACAGCTCAATACCCTCATTGCCACCCAAATCTCACAAGGGCTTGTGAAAAGATTACCCTCCTGTCGAAGGCCTTCAACACCGTCTGCCGCATTATTCTCTTCCAGGATATTGCAGGATATTCTCAATGCCCAACAACTTGAAGAGCTATGTAAAGTTTAGAGACAAAAAATCGCGGAACTATAGAAAGATCCCTGAACTATAAGGAATATATTTTAGTTGCCTTTTTGGATATGTGTCATTTTTATGACAGCTACTCTATCCAATGTTCAACATGCTTACACGAAATATAGATCTACCTAAACAGCGTTACACTGATTAGTAGTTCTATTGAAAGATCCCTGAACTCTAACGATTACACTTTAGTTGCCTGAAGAAAGTGAAATTCTCTTCATCAATAAAGTATAGAATGTATCTCCTTTCAAATTAAAATTGAGGCACGAATCATTGATGTCTGCATTAGAACATCTCTCAAGCCCGATATTCTATCCAAGGCTCAACATCCTGGCTCGAAGTATAGGTTTAGAGAAACTATACTAAACTCATTAGTTAGTCATATAGAAAGATTCCTAAACTATAGTTGCCTTGCTGGATATAGAGGATGCTTCCTGTTGATCACGCAGTTTCGGAATTCGTTCACTATGCTTGGGGTTTCATCTTCGTATTTCGATCACCAATCCATAGAGTTAAACAAGTAGATCCTCAGAACGTGGTCCACCGAGTCGCCACTCCTGGTTTACTCTAAACTCCCCGCACCTCCAAAAGGAGTTCAAGTGATATCATATGCAGATGACTGCAGCATAATGTCAACGGGCCATAACATTGATGACCTATGCGATCTCGGAGAAATACATAATTTCTCCACTGCAGATAACCAGAAGCTAAATCTAACGAAGTCTTCCACAATACTCTTTGCCAACTAAACGAAGGAGGTAAATCTCAACCTCGATGTTGTAGTCGATGGAGCCCAAATTCCAACTGTGCACCACCACAAATTTTGGAGGTTCCTTTTTAACAGTGAATTTACCTTCTCAGATCATAGCTCATGCCACTACAATCATGCATAAATTGTGAATAAAAACCTGGTTCTCAAAGCGACTGCCGGCTGCACATAGGGAATGGATAATGAAATCTACAAGATGATTGGTCGGTCGGTCCAGTGTGGTCACCTTCGCTTAGTGAAACCCAGTGAAACCCAGTGAAAAATATTCAAATATTCCATCTACACGTGGAAACGAGGGTTCTTTTAGTAATGAAACACAACGTCATGTTGTCGCAACAGTTCATCTTGGGATGTCTTCGGAGAAGTCAGGTATATGTATCAGGAAGGATCATCGTGTATACGAGGAAAACATACATCCATTGGATGGCAAATCGTATACGGCAGCTTTGAACCTCACTCATAGAGTTGCAGAAGCCCCAGACAAAAAAAAATTGTATAGTTTACACTGTTACTACAATAACAACCAAAGTGGTGACAACGACCCTTTCGCTACCGCTGTAAAAGACCGAAATACTCTTTCAGATTCCAATATATCTTTATAATTCCGTAAAATTTAAACTGTTAAGACTTCCAATGATAAGACATTTATACAGACACGCCGTGGAGTGACCACCAATTTCCAATTCTAGACACGCCTTGGAGTGACCTCCAATTTATTATTTTTCGCCCACTTTCAATGAATTTACACGATATTTTCTATATTTGATGGTAATTTTGTTTACGTCCACTTCTATGTGTATGCAAACCTTGAAGCGTTTCACATAAAATTTGACACACACAACGTTGAACGATTGAAATGATAGAAATCTGTTGGATGCCACGCCCCTTTTTACATCTTAGTTATTTTCTCAATGTGTATGCAAAGCCTGAAGCTTTTCACATAAAATTTGACACAAACAATGGTCAACGATTATAACAGAATTTTGTTGCATGTCACGCCCCTATTTACGCCCACTTTTTGTAACGATACAGCTTGTCGAAGGCCTATGACAGGAGGATCATCTTTTCACAAGGCCTCAGCTGTGTTAAGCCTTGTGAGATCTGGGCGGCAATGACGGAATTCATTCAGGTGACTGGTCAGCTGGTGAGAAGAGTCTCTAGAGTATTTGCCTCTCGTCTTTGGTCTTGATTGTTTTACATTTCAATAAATTAATCTACCTTAATTCTAAAGCTTAATTATAACTATTCAAAACTTATAGCTAGAATTAAAGCTAATTGATCTCTAGTGAGAGAGTTGATGTGATGTCAGCTCTAGGATAACTTGATGGTAATTGGCTTCATACGAGAAGTCTAGCAGGTGGTTTCGAATGAATTTTTAGTTTTGCAGAATCACATGCAGGATATTCTGGCCCAACACCATCTGCAACAAACACGGATCTCTGGAAATTGACTAATAAGGAATACATATTGCAACAAATCAAATGCAGAAAATGGAGGTGGTTCGGTCATACTATCAAGAAGATGCTGGATAGTATTACAAGGCTCAAGAACACCTGGAAATGCACGATACTCCAAGAACGAAGACAATGCAATCTTACATGGCAAGCCCTGAAAACAACATTAGAAACCGAGTAAGATGGAGATGCCTTGTGAAAGCCAAATACTCCATAGAGAGAGGTAATGAAGAAGAAATAAAAAATTCCAATAAATTTCTTGGATCTTTCGTTTTATAGCTCAATTTTTCTAGGGACTAGGTACTGGACTATGACTGCTTTTAGGCCTTTACTGTTTTTCAACTGCTACGAATAAACATTGTTCTTGTTGGGGTTTAAGTATTGAGAGATGAGAGTCGCTGTAATAATTCACGAGTCTTCCTGATGGAAAAAACTTTCGGTTGACCCAACTGTCTGTCCCTGGTTTGACAAACTTTGACCGTTTGCGACTCGGCTCCTTGGGGAGCAAAGGTCCATCTGTAGTCGTAATGAGATTTTTCTATTGTTGTCCTCATAAAACAGTTTAGGAAACCCGCGCAATGTCGTATATAAACAGTAAGTTTTCAAATAATGAAATTCATTTTTTTTTCCAAAATTTATTGAAAATTGTTTTCATTATTTTCATTCATTAAAATAATATAAATATGATTTATTTATACAATTTGTTTATATAACAAATTCTACATTATTGTATGTAATAAATCAAGGCACCTTGAACCCCTAGACCTACCTACTCTCTCTGATATGGTGTCAAATGTCTGTTTGTCTGACAGTTTGTTCGTCCGTTTAGTCTGTCTTATTTCTAATAATTGCGTTGTTAAATGACTTTGGTTTGTTGTTGTTGTTGTTTTTTTCCACACATACTGTTAACTGTGATTTGTTGTAGCTGTTTCTGTTGCTGTTTTTTTTTTTTTTTTTTTGTTAATTTCTGTGTGTATTTGCGATTTTAACGATTTATTTACATTTTTTTTCTTGCTTTGTTGTTGATGAAATGCAATTTTCTTTTGTTTGGTATGAGTGCTTGTTTCTCTTACTTTGTGTGTGTGTCAGTCAGTTTGAGTTTATAATTTTTCTTCAAATAATAATAAATACATTATTTGTTGTTGTCAGTTTTTTCTTTTTTTTTTTGGTGTGTGTGTGTGTCTGTCAAACGGAAATTCCACTTAAATATATTATTGTTTTTTTTTATTATTTATTTATTAATTTTTCTTTTTCTCATTCATTCAATCATTCATACATTTTGGCTGTGCCATTTCTTCGTTGGTGATTATTTACATTAATGTCGTAGTCAGTCGAAAAATTATTTTATTTTTCCATTATTTTTGTTCAATGACTTTGCAAAATAGTCATTTCATAATAAAAATTACAATTTTCTAGAATTTATTAACATTCTTAAGAGTTGTTCTGACTAAAAAGCTTAGATTTCCTAGAACTTGCAAACATTCTGTGGAGTTGTTTGACAATTAAAATATGTTAGCAAAATAAGTGGTTTTGTGCATTATCACAGCATTATCCAACTTATTCACTCGTAACTAGAGGGCTAAAATCAGCAGAGGCTTGTGAACCTAGAACTTGAGCTGACGAAGGCCATCGAAACTCTTCCAAAATATCTTGCTTTCACAAAGAGTTAAAGAAGGTCTCATGCATGCCGCATAGTCCTTGCTGTCCCCAAACTTATGCCCAGCATGCTGGTCTCATGACACCTCCACATAATTCACTATCAAATCTGCCAATATAATTTTTTTTTGTCCAGAACGTGACATTCGTACGACCTTAAAGTGAAAATAAAAATAAAGAAATCCATTTTTTTATTTATATTTTTCGATAACATTTTTTTAGAACTAGGTTTTATGCAAAATATAGGTTTTATAGATGAATTGTTAGCAATGTATTTACAGTAATCATGGTATGTGACAAAAAAAATAGAGCTCATTTTCAACTACCTCTAGAAAAATGCTAAAATTGGCGAATTGAAACATAATTTGTTACATAAATTCTTTTACAAACTTTAGTATGATTTGTCACGCGACATTCGTGATAGATTTTCCCATCATGTGTGTAAAACCGTAACTAGTTTTTCAGTTAAATCAACTAAATTATGATAAAATCAGCGCATGGAAAAATAATTTATTAAAGAAATATATAAATTTATGTAACAGTCTTTAGTATGATTTGTCACGCGACATTCGTATCCAGAAATATTCCACCCTTATGTTAGTAATGCAGATTTTTCATGTAAATTCAAAACAAAATTTCATTAACTATAAAGAAAAACTACGTATTCATTATGTATATTATTTGATATATAAGATAATTTACATAATTTATTAACGATAAAAGACATTTAAGTTAGTATGTAATTACTTAACGTCCCATTACTCCTAAACTAAGAGATACTAACTGTTAACACAAAAAAATATTAAAATATATGCTGTTGTCATGATCTTGATTTATGCCAGTTACATTTATAATCACGAACGTGACAAACTTTGAAACTCAAAACAAAACTTTTTAATTATAATTATGGAAGCTATTAACACAAACATATGTTAAAATAAAAGCTGTTGTCATTATCTTGATGTATGCCAATTATATTTACGATCACGATCGTGACAATCTTTTGAATTATGGGAGCTATTAACACACAAAAAAATATTTAAATAGAGGCTGTTGCCATGTTCATGATTTAAGTTACATTTACGATCACGAACGTGACAGACTTAGGAAATCAAAAAATTTTTTATATATTGCCAGCTATTAACACACAAAAAATTATTAAAATATCAGCTATTTTTATGACCATGTTTTAATCCAGTTACACCTACAATCACGAACGTGACAAACATTGAATTATAATTAAGGGTGATATTAACACAAAAAATATTAAATAAAAAGCTGTTATCATGATCTTGATTTATGCCAATGACAATTGTGATCATGAACGTGACAACATTTAAATTAAGGGAGATATTAACATACAAAAATTATTAAAATAGAGGATGTTTTCATGACCTAAATTAATGCCAATTATATTTACGATCACGAACGTGACAAGATTTAAAAAATCAAAACAAGCTTTAGAATTATAATTAAGGGAACTATTAACACACAAAAAAATTATTAAAATAGAAGCTGTTGTCATTATAAATAAATGAAACAATTAACACTTAGAAATTATTAAAATAGAAGCTATTGTCAAGTTCTTATGAACGTGACAAAAATTTGAATTATAAATAACGAAATAATTAACACTTAGAAATTATTAAAATAGACACTGTTTTCATGATCTTGATTTATGCCAATTACATTTATGATCACGAACGTGACAAAATAAAATATTTAGGGTGTTTCTTATATGCAGTAACTTGACTTTTTACTTAAAGTCAATAAATTTTGATTTGTATTAAAATATTCAGCCACTTTATTAGAAAGGTAACGAACGGAGGTAATCAGTGACCTTAAGAACTTGCTGTTGACATTGAAGTTCTGGCTAAAGTCGTTCTCAAAGAAATATGGGTCCAAAATCAACCACAAACAGTGACTTTTTTGAGATGCACTGGAAACTCTGGATATTGCCCAAAATTACATTACAGATTTTCCATTTTGATAAAATAATTTTGTTATTTGCTTGTTTTATTAAAAGCTCTATCTCCCAAGGTTATTTGACAAAACAATCTTCATAAATGTCAGCCTATACGACAGATGTAGCTTCAACAACGTGTCCGATGATATCAACTGTGAAAATTTAGAGGTCCCTTTATTAAAAATTTCGATAGTTTCATTCCCTTCACCTTCGTGAGAAGGGTATATATAAGTTTGTAATTTCTACATTTTTCATTTGCGACCCTACAAAGTATATATCATAGACTAACATAGACCCGAATCAGCTGTTTTTAGCAATATGGCGGAGGCAAACAAAAAAAATTTACGAAAAATTAACAAAAGAAAATGTATAATAACATATAAATTTATCTTTCTATATCTCGTCTCACACACTCATCGATTTTTTACTACATTTTATTTTTTCTCTCGCTCTAAGATCTCCCTAAATGGTGGAATTGAAAAAATGGTAAGCAAAAAATGTAAACAAAACCATATGGTTCGATATTACTATTTTGACAGCTGTCAATGGTTTCTTATCTGGGTATCTGTGGTATATATATTCTGGATCCTTATAGATAGAGGAGTCGATTAAGCCATGTCCGTCTGTCTGTCTGTTGAAATCAATTTTCTGAAGATCCCAGATATCTTCGGAATCCAAATCTTCAATAATTCTGTCAGACATGCTTTCGAGAAGTTTGTTATTTAAAATCACCCAGAACAAATTAAATTTTTGACCAATTTTTGACCTATATCTGGATTACAAATTCAGTAATATAGACAATATGGATAACTAATGATAGATATTTCAAAGACCTTTGCAAGGATATATATAGACCAAGTTGGACCTACAATGGGTCAAAATCGGAAAAATATTTTTTAACCCTATTTTTTTTTCATCAAAATTTTTTTTTCGCTAAATATTAGAAAAAAAATTTTAAAAACAAAAACAAAATTTTTAAAAAAAGAAAAATTTTAAAAACAATTCGAAAAGTTTTTTTTCCATTTGCAACGATTCATATAAGACGATAGTAACTTGGACCTACAATGGGTCAAAATAAATAAATATTAAAAAAAAAAATTAAAAAAAAAAACAAAAAAATTAAAAAAACAATTCCAAAATTTTTTTTCCATAAAATGAAAAAACTGCAAAAAAAAATTTTGTTTACCTAAAAATATTCAAAATTTTTATTTTGAAGCATGGTAGAACCAACCAGGTACAATTATTAGGGAGAGTTTTCAATATTTACCCCTGCAACGTCAAATAACGCATTTACTCTCATCACTTTTTATTTTGTTTTCGCAATGTTTTGCACGTTATATTAAAACTAACACATATTTATTTGGAAAAAATTAAATTTGAATTGAATATTTCACGAAAAAAAGTAAATACACAAAAATTTGTTTAATTAATTTATTTTTGTCTTAGACATTTCGTTTGGTTTTTTTCTAATTTTCTTTTGTTTGACGTTATAGGGAATGTATAATTGAGAACGTACTTTTTAATAATTGTACCTTGCTTGTTCTGCCATGATTTTGAAGTATAATTTGGTGAAGGGCACGGCCAAATATAGCTCTCTTACTTGTTTTTTAAAAAATAATGTTAGACAAGTTCATTAGTTTTTTTTTTTTTGCTCAACTTGATTTAAATTGGGACAAATCTAATTTCTGGGCATCAAATATATCTGAAGTTGAAAGCTAATTCTATCATAACTTTGATATATGGAAAATTCCACGAGAATAACTACCACGACTGAAAACACAAAAAACATTGAAAATTTTTTTCAAGATGATTTGAGTAGAAGAAAATAAAAAAATTTGAATACTATGGAAAGTATTTAGATCATATTACAACATATTAAAGACAAAAATAATATTTTAATTTTTAATGTTTTAGGCTAAAATTGCGGCGAAAACTAGGCTCCCAATTAGCTTGTAGTATTAAATGAATTTGACTCTGATTGATTTTTTGCTGTTGTCAAATTGTTTATTGAAACCGAATGTATATTTTCTATTCACTTTTTTTAGTTTTTGTATACATATATTTACAGAATATATGTGGTTTTATTATAAGAGAAAAATCTGTCACGTACGATAAAAGAAAACATAAAGTCCCTCGAATATTTTCGCATATTTCTACATGTACCTCAAAATGAATTCCGTTTTATGTCACGTACGATATACCCTTATTTCGCTCGATATTTTGGACAACAATATTTCGAAAGAACTTTTTATTATTTTAAAATATAGTATCCTCTGAATGGAACATAATGACCAAATTATTTTTCAGATACTCTTATTTTTGCAAAATCTATCCCACTTTATAGGTGTACAAATGTCACGTACGATGATATGGAATTGCCCTATGTTATATTCGAAATAGCTTTAAACATAAAATATCCCAAATTTTTATCAAATTTGGAATCCAGGCGCGGATCCAGAGGGGGGGAAATTCGAATTCCTCCCCCCCAAAACCGAAAAGTTTTCATATAAAAAAAGAAAAATGAAGAACAAATTTTAATTTACAAAACCCCCCCCTCCCCCAAATGATTGAACTGGAACCGCGCCTTCTGGAACCATAACAAATTTTTAATTTTGACGAATTTTATTTAAAATCTATTTTTAGTATCATGTCCTAAAAAAATGTAACACTGGTGTAAAATTTGTTAATGATTCAAAGTAGAGCCAACATTTTTTTTGTAAATTCTTTCACTATGAGTTTAATTTTTTTTTTATTTTTCTTAGTTTTTTAATTTAACCTAAATATTAGTTCTTTTTTATTGTACATATTACCTTAAAAATATTGATATTTTTAAAAAAAAAAAAAAATCTAGAAAACTTGTCTGCAAAATAACAGCTGATTAAGCAAAAACAACAAAGTATCAAAGAAACTTAAGAGAATTTTGAAAATACAAACTAAAGAGCGTCGTAGAAAACAGAAAAAGAAAAGAGAGTTTTAATAAAAGTCTTATATTAAGTATAATATCCTTAAAAATTTTATTAAATTTTTACAAAATACTTACATTTTTTTGTAGCAATTTTATTAATATAATCCAAAGTATGTTGATTTATTTTACAATTTTGAAAGAAATTGTTAAGTTTTTGCTGGATTCCAAAGGAATAATGAGGGAAATTCTAAAAATTCTCTTCGAATGTAGGGGAATTTTTGTTGTTGTTGTTTCTTTTATAGCTTTGTGATGTTTTTGTTAATAATAATAATAATGTTATTGTTGTTTGTTGTTTTGTATCCTGTTAAAAATACAATAACAAAAAACACAAAGCTAGAGAGTTGTAATAAAATGACGTTAACACGATTTAACACATTCTTTAGACACCATCTTATTTCTACAATAACAGCAACTACACAATTTTAATTAATAATGAAGTTAAAGTTGAGGGCAATGATGATAATGAAGATATCAATGATAATGATGATGATGAAAGTTGAGGCAGATTTACACTAATAACAATAAAATTAGTAAAATTTGTTTAGCTGAATTACAATTTTTTGTTGAGTGTAGGCTAAATAATAATTGCCAATGAACTGCGTGCGCGTTCCACAAAGCAGAGCAGTAGCCGTAGACGCTGATTTAGCAGCAGCACCAGCTCAAAGGCAACAAAAACATTGCTTTGCTTACTCTTCTTTTTTTTCTTTCATAAGCTTCTTCTTTTTCCACTTTTTTGTGTTTTTCTACTTTAAAATTTTGTTGTTTTTTTTTTCTCATAAAAACATGAAAAAATAATAAAAAAGAAAAACAGTTCACTTTAATTTATTTGCTTTACAAATATTTTCTTTAGCACTTTCTTTTTTTTATATATTTTTATTACTTTGTTTGTTTTGTGTTTGATTATACTTAAATTCTTGTTGCTTTGTTTAATTTTCTATAGAAATTTTATTATGTATTTTTATTTGTAATTTAATATTTCATTATTTTTCTTTTAAAAATTCACAAACACACACATTTTTTTATGGGCGACGTCGTCGTCGTTTGATACTTTTCTTCTTTTCCTCTTCTTTTTTTCATCCACAACTTTGCTTTTGCTATTTTATTTGTTGTATGTTTTTTTGCTTTTTTTCAATATTTATCTATATAATTTTTCGTTTTAAGGCTTATTTATTTCTTGTGGTTATTTATTTATTTAATTTCTTAGGTTTTTTCTCTTTACTTTTTGTGGCATTAACAAATTTCTTTTTAATTTTTCTTTTTTTTCGTTTTCAACTAAAACACAAAAGAACGTCACACACAAACTTTACATACAATCAGTACCAAAGTGCTGTTGTTGTTGTTATTAGTGTTTTTTTTTTTGTTGTTGGTTGTTTGGGGGAAGGGTCGCGTACGAAGTAGTGTGAGCGAGAGAGACAGCGAGCGAGCAATATCAAAGAAGGAAAAAAAACACACACAAAAAACGTATGAAATGGTTAACAATAAAAAAAAAAATGGAAAAAAATTTACCGCCGCACGGCGTTGTCTTCAGCAATTTGTGTCAGGTGAAATTTTAAATGCATTTTTTCGCCTTATTTCTAGCATTTAGCTTTAGAATTTCATAAAATCCTGCTAACCCGCATATTCGTCTCAATGAATTTCACAAATTTGTGTAATTTTTCAATGATTTTTAACGAAATAATTAAATTTTTCTTTTAAGCCACACAAAATATAAAAAAATTCACACTTTTTTTCTTTATTTCACACCGACACAATGATACATTATTCTTGCAAGCAATATAAAGGAACAGCAACACAAAGAAAACTACGAAAAATATCCCTTTTTTCCCATCACCAAAATACAACGCTGTAAGAAATAATGGGGAAATTCCATAAACAACTAGAGATGGTAGTGGAAAACTCCGCAATAAAACAAACAAAATAAATTAATTGCATTAAATTTTTTTAAAATATATTAAAACAGCTTTATTTATTTAGTTAACTAATGATTTCCTTTATTTATTTATTTATTAAAAAATCCTAAAATAAAATTTCCCTTAAGGGAATTATTCAACAGAGTTGCTTTTCTTAATACAAACGGTTAGCTAGTGTTGCCACTTGTTACATTTTTGTATTGTTTCCCTTCAATTATAGCTAAAACTGGCCGTTAATTTTAAATGAATGAAAATTTAGGTTTAAATTATAAAAAAAAGTAACGACTATATTAAAATGGCATAAAAATTAAAAAAAAAACATTTTGTGCCTAATAACAGTAACAAAATTAGAATAAAATGGAAAATTTAAAAATTTGTTTAATGAAAACACAAAGTCTGATTATTTGTTAACTAATAGTTGTACTGTCGTTTAAAATTCTTTTTGTATGAAAACTGTCAGTATAACTATTAGTTAACACATAACCAGGGGTTATATATATTTCCCGTTGATCCCATAAGGAGTATAGGGTCTCAATAAATTGCTTGAAAATATTTCTGTCTTGTGCTAACGCTTTCACTTCGCTGCAGCCCTTTCCCGTTTCGGATATTTCTGTATTGATTTGCCTTCTCCACGTATGAGGATTCCACTCAATTGTGATGTCATTCCATGGCCTTCTCAATGTATGGCCAATTCATCACCATTTACGACTTCGTATTTCTAAAGCTATGAGCTGTTGATTGGATTGTTCCCAGAGCACAATTTTATTCCCAGAGCCAGTTTATCTCAGCAAGATCCTGCGAAGACACTTGTTCACAAACATCATAATCCTTTTCATGTCTCCAGGAGTATCTTGCCACGTCTCACAACCGTAAAGAGGAGTGGATTTCACATTCGTATTAAATATGGTTAACTTTGTACGATGGAAAAGGGAAGACGAATTCCAAATATATCTTAAACAATCGTTAGTTTTTCGCGCTATCTGTATAGGGTTTTCAATGTCTTCTTCCGACTCGTCGTTTTTGGAAATTATGCTCCTAAGATAACAATAATCGCTGACATCTTCTATTTGAGTGAGGCTAATTTTAAATAACTTTTGAGACGTCGAATTAACTCGAAGGATTTTGGTTTTAGCAGTATTTATTTTAAGGCCAGCTGCATCTGTTTTTGTTGTCATTAAACAGAGACACAGCCTTGCCGAGCACCGATTTCAAACTTTACCGTTCTACTTAGCCAGGCGGGAATCCAGTGGGGGTGAAATAGGAAATTTCCCCCACCAAAACCGAAAAATTTTCATATAAAAAAGGAATAAATAGAAAAATGTAGATCAAATTATAATTTCCACAACCACCCACCCCCACCCCCTACGGTTGACCTGGATCCCCGCCTGTACTTAGCACTGCTCTTATCTTAATCTGGTGTCACCCTAATTGAAATAATTTTGGCGATTATTTGAGCGATGTCCTTGTTGACAATGCAGAGCAAAGTAATACCAGTTATTTGGGTTTGTAAGATCTCCCTTCTTTGGGATCTTTAACACTATGCTTAGAAGGTGCGGATGAATGAGTAGATTATTTTGGCGGTTATTATGACAGTCTGCCTTTAATAACTCAGCAAATATTCCAGCTACACCAGGTGTTTTATTGGATTTACGGCTATTGATAGAGTTTGTGATTTCATCTAAGGGAAATCGTCGGGAGCTAATCAAGCTGCAATTCAAAGCGTTTGCAAGCAGCATTGAATTGAAGCTGAGAGACCTTGAAAGACGATTTTGTATATGGGAAATGCTGCTTGAACGCTATAAAATAAAATAATTTTGCACCGAATCATTACTTGCAATGAAAAATTTATCCATTACAATAACCCGAAGCTTAAGAGATCGTATGTGAAGCCCGGACAACCAGCTGAGTCGACACCAAAGTCAAATATCCATGGAGATAAGGTAATGTTCTGTATTTTATGGTAGCAAAAGTGTCCTATCTATTATGAGCTGCTAAAATCTGACCAGATCATCACTGGGAACCTGTATCTAACGCAAATGTTTCGTTTGAAGCGAGCATTGACCGAAAATCGCCCAGAATATGCGGCCAGACATGAAACAGTAATATTCCATCATGACAACGCTCGGCCACATGTTGCAATACCTGTTAAAAAGACCAGTCTGACTAATATTTGTTTCGATCGATGTAGAACATTCTCTTTGGGATACGATTCACTTTGGAACATAGTATCCGATATTGGCTTGATTTGTTCTTGGCCTCAAAAGATGATCAGTTCTTTTGCCTCGGAATCCATTTGTTGCCAGAAAGATGGTAAAAGGTCATAGCTAACAATGGCCAATACTTTGAATACATTTATATTGTATTTAAATTTTTAAATATTATAAAAGATTACACTTCTTTTGATCATTATAAAAGATTAATCCTTTTTTGATATTCCAAATTTTAAGTAAAAATTATGATCAGTTATATTTCAATTGGCCTCATCATTGTAAAAACTTATTTAACATCGACATGCTGGTTTTCTTTATGTAAATATTTTCTACTTCATATTTGAAAGCCATATTATGCTAAACAAAAAACGTAATTTTGATTTATTAGTGTAAAAAAAAAATATATTGTTGTAAATTATTCAACCCAATTATGAATAAAAAATCCTCAGGAGTTTTTTCCCTCTTCTCATTATCAAAATTGAATTTGAATATGACAAATGCAAAAACACCCCTGGATTTTTTATTCATAATGAGGCTGATTATGTATTAAATTAATTATTTTTTTTCCTTAAAAGCTTTTTTTAAACATTATAAACTTTTAATTTCAGTATCTTTAAAATATTTAACAAATTTGTTTTTAATGTATATATTTTTTTAACATTTCTTTGATAATTGAAATTTAAATTAATATTTTCTGTTAAAAATCTACTATTTCCCCTAATCCCTTACAAATAATTTAAAAAAAATACTTCCGTTTAATTCTCACCCCCCATCTGGCATCTCTTTACCAACATTTTAGTATATCTGTAAAAATTTCCCCGTATTAAAACAAAATTTCCCTCATACAACAAATTCTTGCTTATTACCTTTTGCTCACATTTTCTCCATTGCCTTATACACAAAAATATAGTCGTCTCTTTCTAACTTGTAGAAGTTAAGGCAAATTCTTAATATATTTCTATTTTTTCCAACTATCCCTATATGATATTGTTTTTGTTGTTGTTTTAGTTTGTTTGGTTTTGTTTATTTCACATCGTCTGCACAAAAATGTTGTGGTTGTTGTTGCCGATTTTCTGGATACAAGCAAACACAAACAAACGAACTAACGAACGAACGAACGTGCATACATCCATGCGAACATGGATAAAATGAAAAATTTTTACTTGCAGTTGTTGTAGTTGTTGTTTTAGGTTTGTTTTTTTTTTCTGTTGTTTTGCGTATGTTGTTCTTTTGGTGTGCGCTCTGTTCTGTGAGTTCTGTAGAATTTTCTTATAAAACAGCGTGCATAGCAACCGAACAGACAGACGACCACGATAGACAGACAAATGTCCGATGATGTTAATGTTTTATTAGAGGAAAGGAAAATCATTTCTATTTACATAAATTAAATTAGTCATAAAATTAATAAGGATAATTAATTAGTAGAGATTAAAGATCTGTATGGAAATTTGTTTTTCTTTTATGTCTCATTTTCATTAATTAATTTTTTAGGTTCTGTTTTTTGATTGGTTGCTGATGCTAGGTTTTCTGTGCTGCAGCAGTGCTGCTAACTATTTAATTTAAAAAAGCTCTAGAACATAAAAAAGCTCTAATTTAGCTTGAAAATTGTTTAAAACTTATTTTTCATGGCAAAATTTCGTTGTTTTCCTTGATTTTTATAAAGATTTTATTAAATAGTAATAAATATTGTAATATTTAAGGGATTTTTCTTTACTATTCCTAATAAAATTTCTTTTAAATGCCTAAATAACAGAAAAAAGCTGTAATTTTTCCTAGAAAAATTAAAAAAAGATTTTTTCATGGACATTTTTCCTTTTAACTTGATTTTTGTTATAATTTTTCAAAAATGAAATAAATTTTTCCAAAAATTTCTTAGTATTATTGGAAAAAGTTGAAATTTTGTTTATGAAATTTAATTATTTTCTATTAATACTAAATCTGGGGTTTATACTAAGCTGCATTAAGGTATATTCTTTTAAAAAATTTAAAAAACATTTAACAAATGTCTTTAAAATTATAAAAGCGTAAAAGTGTTTCATTTTTCTTTAAAAAAAAATTAAAAAATCAATGAAAATTGCATTTCTAATCTTAAATATTACTGAATCCTGCACTTTTAATTCAAAATCGTAAAAACTACGAGTTAAAAAAAATATTTTTTTTTTAACAAAATGGTGAAATTTCAATTAGAATGGTTCATCCTAGGCTTAAATATAGCAGCTTTTAAACCAATTTACTGATAAGAAAACTCCTTATCTATTTATATTTAAAGATTTGTAATAATTACACAAATAATAGAGAAGATGTAAAGAAGTTTTTACAAAAAAATGTATGAATTTTTTTTAAATTAAATATTAAAGTTTGTTGCTCTATCAAGCAACCTGTGTTTAAAATAAACAGCTCTATAAACTATATTAAGAAAGTCTAACTTATTATCTATTTTTGTTCCCAATTTTGTAAGGATTGCATCAGAATTATAGAAGTTATATTTAAACGAAAATGTATATTCAAAAAATTGTTCACAAACGAGATGCTCAACTTTGACACCATCGGGTACATACTGTGTTTAAAATATAGCGCTGTACAAACAATATTCTGAAAGCTTAACTCTCCCTCTAATATTTTTGCAAGATTGGTACAGATCGGCTGAGTTATATAGAAGTTGTATCATTATAGATTTGTATAATTTTCAAACAAAAAGTTTTTCCCACACAAAATAGTGAACTTTGGCTCACTGTAGCTCAAGGTGTATTTAAACTGGAGTGTTGTAGAAACCATATTCTGAAAGCTTAACTCCTCTGCTATTGTTGTTATATGTTTTGTTCAGATCGCGCCAGAATTATTAATGTTATATTTAAACATATATCTATATCCCAAAAAAATTTCACAATCAACATGTTCAACTTTGGCACAATATAACTCATTCTGTGATTTAAATTGATAGCTCTGTAAACCTGATTCTCAAAGCTTAACTAATCCTCTATTATTCCTCCATGTTTTGTACTAATCGCCTTATTAATATAGAAGTTATATGTTTTTAAAAAATACCTCAATATTTATAAAATTTTGCATTCAAAAAGTTGTTTCCCAATAAAATGGTCAACTTTGGCCCACATTAGCTTAAGCTGTACTTTAACTGGACAGCCCTGAAAACATTATTTTAAAACCTTATTTTTTTGGTTATTGTTTTCAAAAGTTTTGAACAGATCGCTTTAGAATTATTAAAGTTATATATAATAAAAGATTTACATCCAAAAAGTTTAACAAAAACGAGATTTCTAACTTTGTCCTACTGTCCGGCAGCCTGTGCTTAAAATTCAAAACTCTACAAATAATATTCTGAAAGCTTAAGAACTCCTTTAATTATATTTCAAGTTTAGTTGTGATCGCACTAACGATATAGAAGTTCGTGCGATTTTATTTTTGCAAAATTTTAATCCAAACAGTTTTTCACTAAGAAAAATAGTCAACTTTGGAACACTGTAGCTTCCAAAGTTTTCAAATAAAACAGATTTGTAAACAATGGTTTAAAAGCTAAACACAACAGCTATTGATATTACATGTATTATTTTAATAGCGCGAATAATATGGAAGTTGTAAATAAATTAATTGATTTTGCTGAAATTTTCATTAAAAACTTTTTTTTAATAAAATGGTTAATTTTGGCATACTATAGCTCCTAAAGTTTTCAAATAAGACAGATTTGTAAACAATTTATTAAAAGCTTAACTCCATTTCTATAAATGTTCCAAGTTTTGTTTTAATATCGCTAATAATATAGAAGTTGTAAATAAATTACTTGATTTTGCTGAAATTTTCATTAAAACCATTTTTCCTAAAAAAATGGTTCATTTTGGCATACTGTAACTCTTTTTGTTTTTAAACTACATATTTCTGTAAATAATATTCTGAAAGCTTAACTCCTCTTCTATTGTTGTTCCAAGTTTTCTTTTAATAGCTTGAATAATATAGAAGTTGTATACAAATTAATTGATTTTGCAGAAATTGTCATTAAAAAGTATGTCCTTAATAAAATGGTTCATTTTGGCACAATGTAGCTCTTTATGTTTTTAAACTACATTGTTTTAAAAATAATAATCTGAAAGCTTAACTTGTCTTCTATTAATGTTCCAAGTTTTGTTTTAATAGCTTGAATAGTATAGAAGTTGTAAATAAATTAATTGATTTTGCAGAATTTTTTATTAAAAAGTGTGTCCTTAATAAAATGGTTCATTTTGGCACACTGTAGCTCATTGTGTTTTTAAACTACATATTTCTTTAAATATTAATCTGAAAGCTTAACTCCTTTTCTATTAATATTCCAAGTTTTGTTCCAATAGCTTGTGTAATACCGAAGTTATATACAAAAACTTCACAGAATAGTTGTCAAAAGTTGTTAATATTAGGGTACCCCACTATGGCATGGTGAAGCTCAGCCTGTCCTTAAATTAAAGAGTTCTTTAAATAATATTCTGAGAGCTTATTCCATTTGCTATTAATATTACAAGTTATATTCTAAAAGCTCATGTAACTCTGAAGTTTTATATAAAAAATCATTGAATATTTGTAAAAAAAACTATTTTTTTAGGGTATGCAACTTTGGCCCTATGTAGCTTCAATTGCTTAAATGTGCTAACTTTTAAAATAATATATTACGAAAGCTTAACTCATTTTCTATTAATGTTCCAGGTTTTGTTCTAATAGCTCTTATAATACAGAAGTTGTATATAAAAAATCATAGAATGTTCGTAAAAAGTTGCTTACAACTTTGGCACAGTGTTGCTGAATCTGTCTTTAAACTAAACTAACGTTTAAATATAATTTTGAAAGCGTAACTCCTTCTGTGTTGATGTTGCAAGTTTTGTTGTAATAGCTTTTGAGATACAGAAGTTGTGTATAAAAAATCATTGAATATTTGGAAAAGGTGGCTCACATTAGTGTATCCAACTTTGGCATAGTGTAGCTGAATCTGTCTTTAAGTAAAATTGCCGTTTAAATAATATTACGAAAGCCTAACTCCTTCTGTATTTATGCAGAAAGTTTTGTTCTAATGGCCTTTGTGATACAGAAGTTGTGTATATAAAAAATCATGGAATATTTGTAAAAAGTTGCTCACATTAGTGTATCCAACTTTGGAACAGTGTAGCTGAATTGGTCTTTAAACTAAACTACCGTTTAAATATAATTTCGAAAGCCTAACTCCTTCTGTATTGATGTTACACATTTTGTTCTAATAGCTCTTGAGCTCTTTGTTCTAATGGCCTTTGTGATACAGAAGTTGTGTATATAAAAAATCATTGAATATTTGAAAAAAGTTGCTCACATTAGTATATCCAACTTTGGCACAGTGTAGCTGAATCTGTCTTTAAACTAAACTGCCGTTTAAATATAATTTCGAAAGCTTAACTCCTTCTGTATTTATGTAGCAAGTTTTGTTGTAATAGCTTTTGAGATACAGAAGTTGTGTATAAAAAATCATGAAATATTTGTAAAAAGTTGCTCACATTAGTGTATCCAACTTTGGCACAGTGTAGCTGAATCGGTCTTTAAACTAAACTACCGTTTAAATATAATTTCGAAAGCCTAACTCCTCCTGTATTGATCTTGCAAGTTTTGTTGTAATAGCTTTTGAGATACCGAAGTTGTGTATAAAAAATCATTGAATGTTCGTAAAAAGTTGCTTACATTAGTGTAACCAACTTTGGCACAGTGTAGCTGAATCTGTCTTTAAGTAAAATTGCCGTTTAAATAATATTGCGAAAGCCTAACTCCTTCTGTATTTATGTAGCAAGTTTTGTTATAATAGCTTTTGTGATACAGAAGTTGTGTATAAAAAATCATGGAATATTTGGAAAAGGTTGCTCACATTAGTGTATCCAACTTTGGCACAGTGTAGCTGAATCTGTCTTTAAGTAAAATTGCCGTTTAAATGAGATTGCGAAAGCCTAACTCCTTCTGTATTTATATATCAAGTTTTGTTCTAATAGCTTTTGTTATACAGAAGTTGTGTATAAAAATATTTGAATATTTATAAAAAAAAGTTGCTCACATTAGTGTATCCAACTTTGGCACAGTGTAGCGACTGTTACTTAAAATTTATATATTTTAAGAAACTATATTCTGAAAGGTTAACTGCTCCTCTATTCATATTCGAAGTTTTGTACCGATTGGACGATTTATATGAAAGTTATATAGCTATATATTTAGAAATAATCATTTAATATTTGTAATATTTGACCTCCTGGGTCCTCAATTTTGGAATACAAGGACTAGCCTTATATTAAGACTTGTTTAATCTGAAGATAATAAATTTAAATATTAACTTTTCCTCTATTAATATTAAAAAAATCAGAACAATCGCTTCATTATTGGTTAAGTTCTTTATAACAGTTAAGGTAAAAAATTTTCAAAATTTTAAAATTTTTAAAACATCTTTAAATTGAAACTCTTCAAATAATATTCAATTAAGATTTTGTTTTCATACATTTTATTATTGTTTTTCCATTTTTGTAATATAGTTTTCTTTTTGACTTTTTTTGGTTTATTTTTTTTTATTAATTGATTATCATTTTTGTTTTTTTTTATTTTTATTATTATTTTGTTAAGAAAATATGGTATTTATTTGCTTTTTGTTTGTTTGTTTTTCTTTTAATAATATAATTAACAAATTAATGCAATGATTTTAAAGGTGTGTATGGTTAATGAGTTGAATTTAATTAATTAATATTTTATTGTATTTGATTTTACTTAGAAATTTACATTAAATATGATGACTTTCTTGTAGAAAGTTTAGCTTTCTCAGCTTTTCTTTTAATGATCAAAAACTTGCATTGATTATAAATTTTTTTTCAAAAGGGGGGATTAATAAATAATGTATTTTCTTTAAATATGTTTTCTTATATATTTTTTTATTATATTTTTTTTTTATAAAATAAATCAGTCTATGAAATAAGTTTTTTTTATATATTTTTATTTTAGGGTAAAGGGCTTAAAAGATATTATTAATTTGTGTTAAAGGGGGCATAATATTAAAGGGGGCGTGGCTTTAGTTTGTTAATAAAAGTAGGCGGATTTTGAAAACTAAAAATAAAACTGTAGAACAAGCCCCTTTAAAATAACAAACTTATAAAAAAAAAAATAAATTACGTAGTGTAACTTAAGAAAATCTAAAAATTTAAACTTTGCCAAAAGTAATCGAGAATAATTAAAAAAAAATTTAACGAGTAACCGCTTTAAAATTTTTGAATTAATCAAAAATTTATGTCACAATTCCCTTATTTAGACCTAAATAAATGTAAATCATTAAAAAAAATAAAAAACTGCGAAATAAAAACCGGTTACTTTATTTTTATTAAAGTAACCGGTTTTTAAAAACCCATTACAATAATTTATTTAGAAAAAAAAAAAGTAAATCGTTAAAAATATAAGATAAACTTAAATAAAAACCGGTTACTTAATTTTTATTAGAGTAACCGGGTTCAAAAAACCGGATTCATATATGAAATTTATCAAAAATGTATGTCATAATCAATTTAGATAGAAAAAATAAAATTAATCATTAAACAAATAAAAAAAACATCCAAAATAAAAACCGGTTACTTAATTTTTATTCGGTTAACCGGTTTTCAAAAAAGAAAATATGTGCAAAGAAATTTAAAAACAAATTTTCAAAAATAGAGAGAAAATATAAAAAAATAAATTAAAGTAATCGTTACTCAACTTTAAGTAACCACGAGTAACCGGTTCTAAATCACTTAAATACAAAAAAAAATCTATAAAAATTTAAGAAATCATTGTCCAACTAAAGAAAATCTAGAAATTTAAACATTTCCAAAAGTAAACAAGAATAATTCTAAACAAGTAAGAGTGCTATATTCGGCAGTGCCGAATCTTATATACCCTTCACCAAATTATACTTCAAAATTTTAAATATTTTTAGGTAAACAAAATTTAATTTTTTTTTCAGTTGTTTTTTGAATTTTTTGGAAAAAAAAATTTTTCGATTATTTTAATTTTTTTTTTTTAAATTTAAAATTTTTTTTTTTAAATTTAAAATTTTTTTTTTTTAAATTTAAAAATTTTTTTTTTTAAATTTTAAAATTTTTTTTTTTTTAAATTTTAAAATTTTTTTTTTTTAAATTTTAAAATTTTTTTTTGTTTTTTCAAATTTTTTTTTTTTTAAAAAAAATTCGGGTTCAAAATTTTTTTCCCGATTTTGACCCATTGTAGGTCCAACTTAATATGGTCTTATATACGTCGTTGCAAATGTCTTTGAAATATCTATCATTAGATATCCATATTGTCTATATTAATGTCTTAGTAATCCAGATATAGGTAAAAAAAATAGGTCAAAAATCGAGGTTGTCTTGGTTTTTTCCTCATATCTCAGCCATTTGTGGACCGATTTTGCTGATTTTAAATAGCAAAATTCTCGAAAGCATGTCTGACAGAACTATTGAAGATTTGGATCCTGAAGATATCTGGGGTCTTCAGAAAACTGATTTCAACAGACAGACAGACAGACGGACAGACAGACAGACAGACAGACAGACAGACAGACAGACAGACAGACGGACATGGCTTAATCGACTCTGCTATCTATAAGGATCCAGAATATATATACTTTATAGGGTCGGAAATGAAAAATGTAGAAATTACAAACGGAATGACAAACTTATATATACCCTTCTCACGAAGCTGAAGGGTATAAAAAATTTAACGAGTAACCGCTTTAAAATTTTTGATTTAATCCCCTTATTTAGTTCTAAACGAATGTAAATCATTAAAAAATAATAAGAAAATGGTTAAATAAAAACCGGTTACTTAATTTTTATTAGAGTAACCGGTTTTTAAAAACCCATTACTATAATTTATTTAGTAACAATAAAGTAAATCGTTAAAAGTATCAGATAAACTGCTAAATAAAAACCGGTTACTTAGTTTCTATTGGAGTAACCGGGTTTACAAAAACCGAATTCATATATAAAAAATCAATTTATTAATTTTATACATTAAACTAAGTAACAAAAATTAAAAAAATGGAAAAAAAAATTTAAGTAACCATTTAGGAAAAAAAATTTTAATCGAGTAACCGCTTTTTTCATTTAAAAATTTTTTTTTAATGCAAAACCAAAGCGATTACTTTTTTATAATTTAGATTTTTTGGATTAAAAATGATTAAAGTCGTATTTATAATGAAATTTTCAGAATTTTTACCAAAAACTTTTCCTTAAAATGTGGTTACTTGCCACTATTTGGAACGGTTACTCGTTGTAAATTTGAATATTTCATAAAAATATTGTTTGTAATAAGGTTTAGAGTTAAATTAGTAATAATTTGCATAAGTAACGAGTAACTTTCAAAGTGGTTACTTTTCTACAATTTCTATTATTTTGGTAAAACTTCATACAAATTGTATTAATAATCAAATTTCCAGAATTTGTACAAAAAACTTTTCGTAAAAATGTGGTTACTTGCCTGTATTTGGAACGGTTACTCGTTGTAAATTTGATTATTTCATAAAAATATTGTTTGTTATAAGCTTTAGAGTTAAATTAGTAATAATTTGCATAAGTAACGAGTAACTTTCAAAGTGGTTACTTTTTTATAATTTTGTTGTTTTGCATTAAAATTCATATAAATTTTATTAATAATGAAATTTCCAGAATTTTTATAAAAAACTTTTCCTAAAAATGTGGTTACTTGCCATTATTTTGAACGGTTACTCATTGTAAATTTGATTTTTTCATAAAAATATTGTTTGTAATAAGGTTTAGAGTTAAATTAGTAATAATTTGCATAAGTAACGAGTAACTTTCAAAGTGGTTACTTTTCTACAATTTCTATTATTTGGTATTATTTTGTATTAATAATGAAATTTCAGAATTTTTACCAAAAACTTTTCCTTAAAATGTGGTTACTTGCCACTATTTGGTACGGTTACTCGTTGTAAATTTGATTATTTCATAAAAATATTGTTTGTAATAAGGTTTAGAGTTAAATTAGTAATAATTTGCATAAGTAACGAGTAATTTTTAAAGTGGTTACTTTTCTACAATTTCTATTATTTTGGTAAAACTTCATACAAATTATATTAATAATGAAATTTCCAGAATTTTTACAAAAAGATTTTCCTAAAAATGTGGTTACTTGTCACTATTTGGAACGGTTACTCGTTGTAAATTTCATTATTTCATAAAAATATTGTTTGTTATAAGCTTTAGAGTTAAATTAATAATAATTTGCATAAGTAACGAGTAACTTTCAAAGTGGTTACTTTTCTACCATTTCTATTTTTTTACTTAAAATTGATAAAAATCGTATTTAAAATCAAATTTCCAGAATTTGTACAGAAAACTTTTCCTAAAAATGTGGTTACTTGCCTGTATTTGGAACGGTTACTCGTTGTAAATTTGATTATTTCATAAAAATATTGTTTGTTATAAGCTTTAGAGTTAAATTAGTAATAATTTGCATAAGTAACGAGTAACTTTCAAAGTGGTTACTTTTTTAAAATATCGTTTTTTTGAGTTAAATTCACAAAAATGTTAATAAAATATCTGGGATTTCTACAAAATGTATTGAAAATAACCATATTTATTACTTAAAGTAAATGATTTGGTGTGATACAAAAATAAACATGTTGAATAAATTCAAGTAACCGTTTTGGTTTTAATATAAATACCGCCTAAATGTTTAATTATATTATAATTTAATTTATAAATAAAACTAATTACTAGATTTACAAGCCGATTAAATGGTTTTTAAAACCAAATAATTATTACATATTATTTTAATTAAGTAATCGCTTTTCGAAAACCCCTATTTGACACCCTCTTCTTTTTTGTTTTGGTTTAAGCTTAATTAATTATACTTAAATATTAATACATTTTGTTGCTTAATAATGTTATTTTTCTGAAGTTTTTTTTGTTTGTATACAAATTTAAAAGTAAAACAAGAAAAACCTGTTCAAAATAGCTGCGCTGCAAAGGGGCATTTAAGTGCAACAATGATATGAATGGCCGCCACCACCACTACTGCCGGCCCCATTTGTTGAGGAACCATTCCTTAATATATAATCATTGTGGACCAAAGCATTGGTAGAGGTTTTACTATAGCTGGTTTGCATTTGATGTGAAGAGCTGTTAATCGAATGCATGGTTTTACAGGAAAACTGTCGATGATTGGCCGAGTCCTGGGAAAAAATTGTTTAAACCTTTAGAATTTGTTTTAAAATAGCAATTGCTAGTTTTTAACACCTACCTTGGGCTGTATGGGAAAACAACACCATAAAACAAAGGCCACAAAAGCCACCACCGTGCCCACCAACAATATAAAATCTTCTATGGTCTAAAATTTTTTAAAAAAAATTATAAATTTCATTTACACCAAAATCGATTTGTTTAAATTTGTGAAAATTACTTACCGGCTCTTCGCCCAACAATACATGATTTATTAGATACGAAAAATCATCGAAGGGAGTCATGTTTATTTTAGTTTTCCTTTAGGGACTTTTTTTGATGTTTAAAATTTCTTTTACAATTTAACACAACTTTATTAAAGTATAATTTATTATACCTTTTAATTGCCAATTTCCTAGAATTCTCAGCAACAATAGTTTATTTTATAATAAAAAAAAAATTTCGTAATTGCAATGTCAAATAAGACAACGGTCTTTGATTTTACACTCTCACTCTCTATTTAAATCTTTTTAGCAAAATCCTTTATTTGTTTAAATGTCAGTCTAAGTAATTTGTTATGCTCTCTCACTCTCTTTTGTTGACTCTATTGTCCTGCTGCTCTCTCTAGTAAATGGGGTGTTTTATGTTGTGATTGTCATTGCACTTTTAACAAATAAAAAAAAAAACAAATTGCAACTACAAAAAAATCCTTAGCAACCTTTCTAAATCCTTGTTAATTTAACACTTAATATTTAATTTAAAACAAATTTATTAAATTCATTCTTTTATTTAATGGAAACTTTAAATTATATTTGTTATTGCCTGTTAGTTGCTTTTATATTTTTGTTGCCAAAAATAAATCTCTTTTAAAGAACCTTTGCTTTCAACTGTCAAAATATTAATGTTGCTCTAACAATTAATGTTTAAGGATTCATGTGGCCTGACAGCGGTTGATTTTTAGGGGATGTAAACAAATAAGCAGAGCTGTATTCCTACTGCTTTAGGATATTTTAAAACAGAAATAAATTTAAATCAATGTTGTAAAGAAATTACAAAAACAAATCTGATTTTCATCCATTTTACAGCAATTACCAGTTATTTTCCTAATGGTTACTTTTCTTTAAATTATCTTTTTAAGCAACAAAATTATTTTTACTAAATTTCTTATAATTTTCTAAGCAAATCTAGATATAATTTTTATGTGAATAACGATTACCTAGGCAAAATTAAAGCGGTTACTCGCCTCAAAATCCATAATTTGAGGAAAATAATTTAGGTTCCATAATCTCTAAGTAATTTAAAAACTTTTAAGCTAAGTAACGAGTAATTTTCAAAGTGGTTACTTTTTGGCATATTTGAGTTATTGCCAGAAATTATATAAAAATCGTATTTATTAGCAAATTTCAAGATTTTCTACAAAATAAATTTGCTGAAAAAGTGGTTACTTGTTATTATTTTGAACGGTTACTCGTTCTAAATTTGATAATTTGTAGAAATTTTTTTCGGTTTTATAATCTCTAAGTAATTTAAAAACTTTCAAGCTAAGTAACGAGTAATTTTCAAAGTGGTTACTTTTTGGCATATTTGAGTTATTGCCAGAAATTTTATTTAAATTGTATTTATTAGCAAATTTCAAAATTTTCCACAAAATAATTTTGTTGAAAAAGTGGTTACTTGTTATTATTTTGAACGGTTACTCGTTCTAAATTTGAGTTATTGTCAGAAATTCTATATAAATCTTGTTTATTAGCAGATTTCGAGATTTTTTACAAAATAAATTTGTTGAATAAGTGGTTACTTGCTATTATTTTGAACGGTTACTCGTTCTAAATTTGATAATTCCATAAAAACCGTGTTGGTTGTATAATCTCTAAGCAATTTAAAAACTTTCAAGCTAAGTAACGAGTAACTTTCAAAGTGGTTACTTTTTGGCTATTTTGAGTTATTGTCAGAAATTTTGTATAAATCGTATTTATTAGCAGATTTCAAGATTTTCTGCAAAATAAATTTGCTGAAAAAGTGGTTACTTGCTAATATTTTGAACGGTTACTCGTTCCAAACATGGTAATTTTTTAAAATTCTTTTATGTAAAAATATTTAGTGTCCAATTATTAACAATTCACATGGGTAGCGAGTAGTTTTTAAAGTGGTTACTTTTCAGAAATTCCAGTTTTTGGAAACAAATTTTATAATTCATCAAATTATTATGGATTTCTATAAATATCATGACCATTTGTTCAAGAAATTAATGATTTCTTAGCAGAAATATAAGTGGTTACTCGTTTTAAATTTAAAATGTGTATATTAAAGTCACATTTATTTAATTTTAATGAAATTTTACCATGTTTAAGCTAAAAATGGGAAAAATTTTTAAGTGGTTACTTTTCTGCAGTTTTGATTGCAGATAAAAAATGTTTTGTGCAATGTATTTCTCTTAATTTTATGATAAACGCTTCCTTTAGTCTTGGATGAAAAACCGGATACTTAGCTGATTTTTAAGCGGTTACTCGTTAAAAAATGCATTATTATTGGTAAATAATTGTGTTAGAGTGGTCCTAAATAAATTAAAAACACATTTAGTAGAAGTAACGAGTTATTATCAAAGTGGTTACTTTTTGTTAATTTCAAGTTTTGCTAAAAAATTTTGTTCAAAAACAGTTTGTTGTAAATTTTCAAGTACTTCTGTAAAGATTTTTAGTGGAAAAAGTGATTACTTAAGTTGAATTCAAACGGTTACTCGTTTAAAATTTTATAATTTCTTTAAAAATGTATGTTGAGTAAGGTTAGGAGTTAATTTAGAAACGTTTGGCCTAAGTAACGAGTAATTTTTGAAGTGGTTACTTTTTGTGATTTTTGGGATTTTGCTGAAAATTTTATGTATTTTTAGTTTTTTTTAATTTCTTATGTATTTTAGCAACAAATTCTAGTGGAAAAAGTGATTACTTAAGTTAAATTCAAACGGTTACTCGTTTAAAATTTTATAATTTCTAAAAAATTATGTCAGCAATGCTTTTAAAACTTGATTTGGAAATATTTGCATAAGTAACGAGTGATTTTCAAAGTGGTTACTTTTGGTATTTTTAGGTTTTTATGAGAAAAATTTACAAAATTCTTATTTTTATGAGGTTTAAAGCAGATTTAAGAGGTTTTGTAGTTAAATATTTATGGTTTAGGTTATTTTTAAAAACGGTTACTTGTGTAAATTTAATAAATTTCCAATTTTTTTCTTTAGTTTATCTATGTTTCTTTGTCTGTAAGTACTCAACCGGCTTTGAAATTGACCTTCAACATTTTGCGGTCAATCACTTCTAATAAACTTTTAATAAATAACAACAATGCAATAGTTTTTTTTATTTTTTAATATTTTTTTCGGTTTTTTAAAAATCGTTTGTTTTATTTGTCTGTCTTAATACTAAATAACAATAAATTCTTAGACTAACACAAAAATTTAATCAAAATTTAAAATTACAAGCGTATACAAAAATAAAAAAATAAGAATAATTTACAAGAAATGTAAGCATGATTCACATACAAAACTCAAACTTGAGTATAGTTATGAATTCAATGGAAAAATTAAAATAAATTTAAAACAACTTAAACATTTGTTTAAACTTTAAAGGCTAAGGTTTTGGTAGACATTAGTTTTTTTTTCCTTCTTTAAATTAAAATAAATTATAGTCTGTATAAACTAATAAATTACTAACTAAAATTGTACATTAATTTGCGTTTTTTTGTTAAAAAAAAGACGTTATATTTGGTTTTCAAAAAAATGTTCTTAAGAAAAAGCTTCTTTTCGTTTCGTGTTGTTTTGTGGAGGTTTTTTTAAAAAAGATTTAAAATCTTGTTTTCTCTTTATAACTAAACAGTCTTAATTTATAAGTATTTGTTTGTTTTTAATTAAATAATTTCTAAATTATTTAAATACTAGAATTAGTTTGAATTTAACTACATTGTTTGGGGAAGAATACATTCATTTCGATTAGAATTTGTAAAACGATAAAGACAACATAGACGATGAAGAGCAGAAGACCCACTCTCTTGGTGAGACGATAACCACTCAAGCTGAGGCCTATGAAGAGAGTTATGGTACACAGCATGAGTATTAAAATACTGTATTCAATGCCTTGAGCGGCAATTTTGATTTTGTTGGAGCCATCAGTCATGCCATAGTTCATGCAATTCTTGATAAACCATGGCACACCCAAGGATAGCAAAATGGCCAAGGAATTGGCACCCAAGGAGTTGGAGACACCAATACCACTTTCACCTGGAAGATAAAGAAAATTAAAAATATAATACTAATGTGAAATATTGATTTTTTTCAAAAGATTTTTTAAATTTTTTTTTGTAAAATAATGATTACTTAAACATAATTTGAACGGTTACTCGCTTAAAATCTTGAAATTTTTAGAAATTTGCTTTTGTTTTACAATTGTAAATAAATTCTAAGATGTTTGGGGTAAGTAACGAGTAATTTTCAAAATGGTTACTTTTTGGTAAATCTGAATTTAGGTCCAATATTTTATAATTAATGGATTTCTTTTGATTTTTTAAAGAAATCTTCATAAATTGTTTGGTGTAATAATGATTACTTAAATGAAATTTAAGCGGTTACTCGCTTAAAATCTCAAAATTTTTACGAAACTATTAATGTTATATAATTACAAATAAATTCTAAGGAGTTTGGGTGAAGTAACGAGTAATTTTGAAAATGGTTACTTTTTGGTAATTCTGATTTTAGATCAAAAATTTTATAACTAATGGATTTCTTTTGAAGTTCTATGGAAATTACCATAAGTTTTTGGGTGAAAAACCGATTACTTAAACAAAATTTAAACGGTTACTCGCTTAAAATCTTGAAATTTTTAGAAATTTGCTTTTGTTTTACAATTGTAAATAAATTCTAAGATGTTTGGGGTAAGTAACGAGTAATTTTCAAAATGGTTACTTTTTGGTAAAACTGAATTTAGGTCCAATATTTTATAATTAATGGATTTCTTTTGATTTTTTAATGAAATCACCATAATTTGCTTGGTGAAATAACGATTACTTAAACGAAATTTAAGCGGTTACTCGCTTAAAATCTCAAAATTTTTAGAAAACTATTAATGTTATATAATTACAAATAAATTCTAAGACGTTTGGGGTAAGTAACGAGTAATTTTCAAAATGGTTACTTTTTGGTAATTCTGATTTTAGATCAAATATTTTATAACTAATGGATTTCTTTTGAATTTCTATGGAAATTATCATAAGTTTTTGTATGAAAAACCGATTACTTAAACAAAATTTAAACGGTTACTCGCTTAAAATCTCAAAATTTTTAGAAAACTATTAATGTTATATAATTACAAATAAATTCTAAGACGTTTGGGCTAAGTAACGAGTAATTTTTAAAATGGTTACTTTTTGGTAAATCTGAATTTAGATCAAAAATTTTATAACTAATGGATTTCTTTTAAATTTCTATGGAAATTACCATACGTTTTTTGTTGAAATAACGATTACTTAATCCCAGTTTAAGCGGTTACTCGCTTAAAATCTTGAAATTTTTAGAAATTTGCTTTTGTTTTACAATTGTAAATAAATTCTAAGATATTTAGGGGAAGTAACGAGTAATTTTCAAAATGGTTACTTTTTGGTAAATCTGAATTTAGATCAAAAATTTTATAACTAATAGATTTCTTTTGAAGTTCTATGGAAATTACCATAAGTTTTTGGGTGAAAAACCGATTACTTATATAAAATTTAAACGGTTACTCGCTTAAAATGTTGAAATTTTTTGAAATTTGCTTTTGTTTTACAATTGTAAATAAATTCTAAGGAGTTTGGGTGAAGTAACGAGTAATTTTCAAAATGGTTACTTTTAGGTAAATCTGAATTTATATCAAATATTTTATAACTAATGGATTTCTTTTCAATTTCTATGGAAATTACCATAAGTTTTTGGGTGAAAACCCGATTACTTAAACAAAATTTAAACGGTTACTCGCTTAAAATCTTGAAATTTTTAGAAATTTGCTTTTGTTTTACAATTGTAAATAAATTCTAAGGAGTTTGGGTTAAGTAACGAGTAATTTTCAAAATGGTTACTTTTTGTTAAATCTGAATTTAGGTCCAATATTTTATAATTAATGGATTTCTTTTAAATTTCTATGGAAATTACCATAAGTTTTTGGGTGAAAAACCGATTACTTAAACAAAATTTAAACGGCTACTCGCTTAAAATATCAAAATTTTTACAAAAGTGCTTATGGTTTCCATTATTATATAACTTCTAAGACGTTTGGGGTAAGTAACGAGTAATTTTCAAAATGGTTACTTTTAGGTAAATCAGAATTTAGGTCAAAAATGGTACAACAATTGGATTTCTTTTGAATATCTATGGAAATTACCATAAGTTTTTTGTTGAAATAACGATTACTTAACCCCAGTTTAAACGGTTACTCGCTTAAAATCTTAAAATTTTTAGAAATTTGCTTATGCTTAGCAATTGTAAATAAATTCTAAGATGTTTAGGAGAGGTAACGAGTAATTTTCAAAATGGTTACTTTTTTGCAAAACTAAAATTAGGTCAAATATTTTGTAATTAATGGATACCTTATGAATTTCTATTGAAAATACCATATTTATTTTATTAAAATAACGATTACTTAAACCAAATTTAAGTGGTTACTCGCTCCAAATTTGAAAATTTTTAAAAAACTTTTAATTTTATGTTATTCTAAATAAATTTTAAGACATTTGTGAAAAGTAACGAGTAATTTAAAAATGGTTACTTTTCTGTAATATTGATTTTTTGTAACTAATTTTTATATTAAAGGATTTCTAATGAATTTCTATTAAAATCATTATAATTTGTTTTGTCAAATAATGGTTACTTAGCAGAAATTTAAGCGGTTACCCGTTTGAAATAACAAAATTCGTAGTAAACAAATTTAATTTCTTTAATGTTTAAGAAATGCAACTAATTCTATGTGGGTTTTAATAAATTTAGGCGAAGTAACGAGTAATTTTCAATGTGGTTACTTTTCGGCTATTTCGATTTTATGTACAAAATTATCTTATTAATGGAATGCTCATGAGTTTCTATGAAAATCAAGATAATTTTTTTGGTCTAATACCGATCCATTAGCTGAGTTTTAAGCGGTTACTCGTTTTAAATATTAAAATATTATGGTTACTTTTAAGTTTTTTGAAGCTTTTCTCCACTTTTACTTACCATTCCTCAACGAAATCACACTTGACACAGCCTCGGGCATAGTGGAGCCGGCAGCCAAAAACGTTAGACCCATAATAATTGTGGGCACATTAATGGCGACACCTTTAAGAAAAAAACAAATGTCTTAAATGCTGCAAAAAGTTTAAGCTTAAAGCTTTTACTTACCAAATGAAGTTAACATCCAGACGATCAGATAGGCATTGACACCAATAGCAATAATACACATTATAAAGGATAAAGGATACAATTTACGATGTTTGGCAGGATGGGGTATGATCATTGTCAAGATAAACTTGAGGGGGAATGTATAGCACCACCAAAATTTCATAAACATAGATTCACCGTGAGGTATGGCGTAGACACTTGTAGGTATTTCCATGGTTTGCTCTTCGCCATCCCCTAAAAGTTAGCAGAACAGATTTAAATTAAGTTAAAGTAGAACAAAAATTAAAAAAGCTTAAAAACTCTCATCAATAAAAAAGCTTTTAATTAAAACGAACTTTCAAAGCTTATTTTTCAACAGCTTAGTTACTAAAGCTTTTTTGCATTTACATTCAATTAAAAGCTGTTCTAAATCAAAGTTTTCTTTTTAACAAATTCTAACTTACAGCTTTTTGAGTGAGTCAAATTCACCCTCGATGACATTGAATTGGTATTTTCGGGCAGATTAATAACAAACAAACCATTTCCGGTCAAGGGATCCTTTTTAGTAATTGGCAATTTACCTTTAGCACTGTTCTCTGGTGGTTCGGTAAGATCTATTTTTTAAAAACGATAAAAATGTTTTAGTAAATGTCTACCAAAGCTTTATAAGAAGACGGAAAATTTACCGTATCTGGTCGAAAAGCAGCAACCCAATTTATCCTCCACAAAGACTCTGATGGCGGGCATAAATTTATTATTGTTAAAAGTAACCAAATAATAAATGAGTAGGAAACCCATCATGACACAGGATTCGGTAAATGTTATTTCACCACCCCAAGCCAAAATGATTAGAATGATGGTGTTGAAACCATATATAAAGCAATCGCGGGCAATAGGCCACCAATCCAGTTGGACGGGCTGAAAAAGAAAACAAAAAATTATAAAAATCATTTATATGGCAATAGAAAAACTTTTTGTTAAAATAAATTTAAAGTGAAAAATTGTATAACTAATGAGTTTCTTATGCAATTTCATGGAAATCTATAAAAAATTTTATAGTCGAATAACGATTACTTAGCATTATTTTAAGAGGTTACCCGTCTTAAATTTTCTAATTTTGAGAAAACTTCATTAGTAGTATAGTTTAAAATGGATTTAATGGATTTTAGACCAAGTAACGAATGATTTTCAAAGTGGTTACTTTTTCCAAATTTTGATTTGAACTGGAAAACTTTATAACAAATAAATTTCTTATGCTTTTTTATTGCAATTCCAATAATTTTTTTAATCGAATAACGATTACTTAGTCGAATTTTAAGCGGTTACTCGCCTAAAATTTAATAATATTGAGAAAACTTCTTTAGTAATGCAATTTAAAATAAATTTAAAGACGTTTGGGATAAGTAACGAATAATTTTCAAAGTGGTTACTTTTTTGCAATACTGATTTTAAGTGAAATATTTTATAACCAATAAATTAATTATACATTTTTATTGCAATTGCAATAATTTTTCTAATCGAATAACGATTACTTAGACGAATTTTAAGCGGTTACTCGCCTAAAATTTAATAATTTTGAGAAAACTTCTTTAGTAATGCAATTTAAAATAAATTTAAAGACATTTGGGTTAAGTAACGAATAATTTTCAAAGTGGTTACTTTTTTGCAATACTGATTTTAAGTGAAATATTTTATAACCAATAAATTAATTATACATTTTTATTGCAATTGCAATAATTTTTCTAATCGAATAACGATTACTTAGTCGAATTTTAAGCGGTTACTCGCCTTAAATTTTATAATTTTTGAGAAAACTTCTTAAGTAATGCAATATAAAATAAATTTAATGACGTTTGGCATTATAAAAAATTATTTTCAAAGTGGTTACTTTTTTGCAATACTGATTTTAAGTGAAATATTTTATAACCAATAAGTTAATTATACATTTTTATTGCAATTGCAATAATTTTTTAATCGAATAACGATTACTTAGACGAATTTTAAGCGGTTACTCGCCTAAAATTTAATAATTTTGAGAAAACTTCTTAAGTAATGTAATATAAAACCAATTTAAAGACATTTGGGACAAGTAACGAATAATTTTCAAAGTGGTTACTTTTTTGCAATACTGATTTTAAGTGAAATATTTTATAACCAATAAATTAATTATACATTTTTATTGCAATTGCAATAATTTTTCTAATCGAATAACGATTACTTAGACGAATTTTAAGCGGTTACTCGCCTTAAGTTTTATAATTTTGAGAAAACTTCTTAAGTAATGTAATATAAAGCAAATTTAAAGACATTTGGGATAAGTAACGAATAATTTTCAAAGTGGTTACTTTTTTGCAATACTTATTTTAAGTGAAATATTTTATAACCAATAAATTAATTATACATTTTTATTGCAACTGCAATATTTTTTTTAATCGAATAACGATTACTTAGTCAAATTTTAAGCGGTTACTCGCCTTAAATTTTATAATTTTGAAAAAACTTCTTAAGTAATGTAATTTAAAATAAATTTAAAGACGTTTGTGACAAGTAACGAATAATTTTCAAAGTGGTTACTTTTTTCTAATTTTGATTTTAAGTGAAAAATTGTATAACCAATCAGTTTCTTATAAATTTTTAGAGAAATGTAGATAAATTTTTTAATCGAATAACGGTTACTTAACCGATTTTTAAGCGGTTACTCGCCTTAAATTTAATAATTTTGGGAAAACTTCCTAAGCAATGCAATTTAAAATTGATTTAGACAAGTTTTAGTCAAGTAACGACTAATTGTAAAGTGGTTACATTTAAGCAGTTTTGTTTTTTAGAGAAACTGTATTAAGAATTACGATTTTGGGTGTGAAATTTTAAACGGTTACTTTATATTTTTTAGACTTCAACTCACCTTATCTATAGCAATGGCCGCTAAACTCGCCACACCCAATGTATTGAACATCAGCGAACCAATAATCGTGCCCAAACCCATATCCGAGTGTGTTATCAAGGTACTAATGGTATTCGTAAAAAACTCGGGCATAGAAGTGGCGGTGGCCATAAATGTGGCAGCCGCCACATCTTTGGATAAATTCAAATCCTCACAAATACACTCGACGGTAGGTAAAAAGTAATCGTTGCAAATAATGGCCAATAGTATGAAAAAGTAGACGGCAGCAAAGACGTGCAAAACAACCCAACCCTGGCGTAATTGATCCACTGGAAATTGAAAAGAAATTAAAATTATTATCAATTGATAAATAACAAATTTAATAGAAAACATACGTAAATTATTAAAACAATTATTTATAATAGAACTGCACAAAATCTTATCTAAAATCTTAAATATTGACAGGTTTTTATATTGAAAATAAAAAAAAAAATAAAAATTATATAGAAAGCGCGGAAGCACTTGACTTCGGTTGACTCCAAGTTAACCACACGGGGAGATATGTTATCATCGGATGATTATTTATTTATACATATTGAAATTGCCATTTTTACATTATGAACAATGGCAGAACAACATGGCGGCTTTAGGGATAAACAAAAACTTACATTTGAGTGTCTTCAAATCAGTCACGTTTAATTTAAAAGTGCTCATAGATTATACGGGTAAAACACAAAGAAAATTCAAGTTCATGGTGATTATTTGTTAAAATATCAAGAGATCATTGCTGGTGATAAATTCAAAGTTCATATTTTTTAAATAGTTAAGATTATTAAAGTCAATACTTTATAGACAGGAAGTCTTTAATTGTACAGTTTTGCTTTTTGAAAATGGTTACTTTTGATAAATTTTCAATTTAAGTAAAATATTGTTTAAACTTTTGTTTAAAATTTTAAGTAATTTTACCTAAGGAACGAGTTATTTTCAAAGTGGTTACTTAGTTTTCTTAAATTTTTTTAAGTATTACCGTTATATGTTTTAGTTCAAATACCTATTACTAATAACAAAAACAAACGGTTACTCGTCTAAAATTTTATAATTTCTAGAAATTAACCCATGTAATGTAATTTGCACTAGATTTAAAGCAATTTCATATAAGTAACGAATAATTTTCAAAGTGGTTACTTTTGCTTAATTTTGTCTTTAAGTAAAAAATTTCATAAGCAATAGCTTTCTTAAATTTTTTAAAGTCAATTCATTATAAATTTTAGTCCAAATACCGATTACTAAGCACAAATGTTAACGGTTACTCGTCTAAAATTTTATAATTTCAAGAAATTGACATATGTAATATAATTTGCACTAAATTTAAAGATATTTTACATAAGTAACGAGTATTTTTCAAAGTGGTTACTTTTGCTTAATTTTGTCTTTAAGTAAAAAATTTCATAAGCAATAGCTTTCTTAAATTTTTTAAAGTCAATTCATTATAAATTTTATTTCAAATACCGATTACTAATAACAAAAACAAACGGTTACTCGTCTAAAATTTTATAATTTCTTGAAATGAATGCATGTAATGTAATATAGAGTTAATTTAAAACAATTTGATGTAAGTAACGAGTAATCTTCAAAGTGGTTACTTTTCGTTAAATTTGATGTTCAGTGAAAAATTTCATAGAAAATAGTTTTCTTAATATTTTTTAAGTAAGTTCGCTATAAATTTTATTTCAAATACCGATTACCAAGTACAAATTTAAACGGTTACTCGTCTAAAAATTGTTAATTTCTTGAAATGAATGCATGTAATGTAATATAGAGTTAATTTAAAGCAATTCTATGTATGTAACGAGTCATCTTCAAAGTGGTTACTTTTGGCTGTTATTGAGTATAAGAGGAAATTTTCTTTAAAATTACATTTCCCATAAATTTATAACAATTTTGGCAAAGAAAAATTATCAACAATATTGGTTACTTTATGAAATGCAAGCGGTTACTCGCTTCAAATTTTATAATTTCTTAAAAAAAGTTTAAGTAATATAAATAAAAGTTAATTTACAGCATTTCTACATATGTAACGAATAATTAACAAAGTGGTTACTTTTAGCTAATTTTGATTTTATGTGAAAAATTTCTGAGGTAATCGATTTATAAATAAATAAAATGTATTTTCAAAATAATTTTTTACTGAAATACCGATTACTTAAAGCTAATTTTAATGGTTACTCGCATAAAAATTCATAATTTCTTGAAATTTGTTTATGAAATGTAAATAAGAGTTAATTTAGACAGGTTATACATATGTAACGATTAATTCATAAAGTGGTTACTTTTGGCCAATTTTGAAGTTTACTAAAAAATTTCATACTAAACACTATTTGAAGCAAATCGTTATGATAATTGTTCAAAATACAGATTACTTAATAAAATTATAAGCAATTACTCCCTTAAAATAGTTAAATTTCTACAAAATAACAAAGAAAAGTTTATGTTTAGTAATTCTAATTAATTAATTAATAGTTTCCAAATTGTTTTATCAAAACAAATTTCTACTACTCAATATTTTTCTTTTGAATTTTTAATGGATTTTGTTAAAATATTGAGTAGTTACTTATATGTTTTATTAATAATAAATAAGTAAAACTTTTCATGGATTTTAAGTCGTAAAAATGGCCGTAAACAAATTTATTAACTTTTAAAATATTGTTTAATTGAAAAACCTTGTTAAGCAATAATGTTAAATTTTGAGTTATTCTTCAAATTTAATTAAATTCACTTATTTATACTCGTGTAAATAATGGACTTGTTGCTAGTATGGCCATACTTTATCAATATAATGTTAAATAATTTATAATTAATATAAATTATAGTAAATATTTGCTTGTGAAATAAAATTTATTTTATAGCCTTCAACTTGAAATTTTATTGCCAAGTGATTACTCGCTTGAAGTCTTGGAAAAACTAGCATGTGTTGCTAAATGTTTTTTTATTTATGAATTTACAATTATAAACATGATATTTTTATAACGAATAGCATATTTGTTTAGTTTTCAAAATGGTACTTTTTTTTATTTCAATACAAATTCCTGAAAAATTTGGTCAAAATAAGGCTTTATTGTGGAATTTCAAAGTGGTTACTCGCTTAAAATTTGAGAAAAATTAAAAAATTTCAAGAAATTGTCATTGCTTACGAAATTCTTAATAGAATGGCATAATTTTTCAAAAGTAACGATTAGTTTTCAAAATGGTTACTTTTCTTTATTTGCAATAAAATCTGGGAAAAAGAGCTAAATTCATAATTAGATTTTAATTTCAATACAAATTCCTGAAAAATTGGGTGGAATTTCAAAGTGGTTACTCGCTTAAAATTTGAGAAAAATTAAATATTTTCAAAAAATTATGATTGTTTATGAAATTCTAAACAGAATAGCATAATTTTTCAAAAGTAACGATTAGTTTACAAAATGGTTACTTTTCTTTATTTGCAATAAAATCTGGGAAAAATAGCTAAATTCATAATTAAATTTTTATTTCAATACAAATTCCTGAAAAATTTGGTCAAAATAAGGCTTTATTGTGGAATTTTAAAGTGGTTACTCGTTTAAAATTTTAACAAAACTCAAAATTTTCGAGAAATTTTGAATTTTTAGATAGTTTTAAATAGAAAAGCATAATTTTTCAAAAGTAACGATTAGTTTTCAAAATGGTTACTTTTCTTTATTTGCAATAAAATCTGGTAAAAAGTGCTAAATTCATAATTAGATTTTAATTTCAATACAAATTCCTGAAAAATTGGGCCAAAATAAGGCTTTATTGTGGAATTTTAAAGTGGTTACTCGCTTAAAATTTGAGAAAAATTAAATATATTCAAAAAATTATGATTGCTTGCGAAATTCTAAACTGAATAGCATAATTTTTCAAAAGTAACGATTAGTTTTCAAAATGGTTACTTTTCTTTATTTGCAATAAAATCTGCGAAAAATAGCTAAATTCATAATTAGATTTCAATTTCAATACAAGTTCCTGAAAAATTGGGTCAAAATAAGGCTTTATTGTGGAATTTCAAAGTGGTTACTCGTTTAAAATTTGAGAAAAATTAAAAATTTTCAAGAAATTATGACTGCTTAGGAAATTCTAAACAGAATAACATAATTTTTCAAAAGTAACGATTAGTTTTCAAAATGGTTACTTTTCTTTATTTGCAATAAAATCTGGAAAAAATAGCTAAATTCATTATTAAATTTTTATTTCAATACAAATTCCTGAAAAATTTTGTCAAAATAAGGCTTTATTGTGGAATTTCAAAGTGGTTACTCGCTTAAAATTTGAGAAAAATTAAAAAATTTCAAGAAATTATGATTGCGTACGAAATTCTAAACAGAATAGCATAATTTTTCAAAAGTAACGATTAGTTTTCAAAATGGTTACTTTTCTTTATTTGCAGTAAAATCTTGAAAAAAATGCTGAATTCATAATTAGATTTTATTTTCAATACAAATTCCTGAAAAATTGGGTCAAAATAAGGCTTTATTGTGGTATTTCGAAGTGGTTACTCGCTTAAAATTTGCGAAAAATTAAAAACTCTTGAAAGATTAAGGATTTATTGGAAATTTTAAGCAGTTTAGCATAATTTTTAAAAAGTAACGATTAGTTTACAAAATGGTTACTTTTCTTTATTTGCAAGAAATTCCAGGAAAAATAGCTGAATTCGTTAATAGAATTTAAATTCCATAATTGCTGTATAAAAATTTGAGCCAAATTACGCTTTATTGTATGAAATTACAGCGGTTACTCGTTTAAAATTGCTTCAAAATTTAAAATTATTTCCAAATTTTTAAATATCTTGTGAATAGTATCCATATTTCAAAGACAAAAGCATCTGATTTCTTAGTTTTTAATACAATTTTTTTTTTAACTTATGAACAATTTAATTATTTTTTTAATTTTAGGTTTTACTTACATGTGAAATACTCTGGAAATTCATCGAGCGGCGAATCTTCTGTTTCATTGGGACACGATTCGCGTGGCACTCCCCTTAACAGCAAAAAATCATCGAAATTTTCTAATAAGCTGCGAAAATTACTCGTAACATTTTCTTCTGAAAATACATGGGGGAACAAGGGAAAACAATTAATTAATAACATGCATTAACTAGACATGTGCCATAATTCTGTGAATATAAATGAAAAACAAAATCCCTACACTTAAAAAAATCACCACCTAAAGTGCTTTTTTGCAGCACCTAAAGCACGAATAAAACATTTATCAAAAATATTGATATTTTTTATATAGAAACATGATTGATTAAATTAAATTAATTAATTGCTAGACCCTTAGAAAGTAAAATACTTAAATGAATAAACAAATTAAATAACAATCGATTAAATAAAATGTAAAGGCCCCCTACAGTAAACTGTTTATTGTCATTCATTTAGAGACAGTAGGGCCTATCACAGTCGTTTATAGCTTCTCATTTATCATTTATTTCCCAAACACTTATTTATTACTGTTTAAATTTAACAATTAAAATGAAAATTTATTAAAAATATTTATCATTTCTCAAAGTTTTGTTCATTTTTAAAACAACAGTCATTTTATTACTATAGCCAGTTTAATTAAACGTCATTTTCAAATAAATAAACTTCAGTTTAAGTTGTTTATTGTTTACATTTGTATCTTAAAGTTTTTTGTTTTGTTTTTTTTTTTTTTTAAGGGAAAATTGATATTGTTAAAAAATTTAGTTAAACAAGGTCCTATAAATTCTTTCATTAGAAAATTAATTATTGACACATTGTTTCATTTGAAAAAATAAATATCAAATTCAAAACACAACTATAGAGTTTTTTATGATTTTTATAATGAAAAGATTAAATAAACTTGAAGTTACAATTGTTGTATACAATTATAACAGTTAATAAGAAATAATAAAAATAATTTTAGTCATACGACTAAAAATATTTAAGTGATAATATCAAAAATAACAATAATTATCTAGCAAGTGGTTACTTTTAAAAGTACGCAATTGTTTAATAGAACACAATCGCTATTAAAAGTAACAGGAATCAACTTGAAAAAAAAAATATACCTAAGTTCCCTATAAAACACCATAGATTTTGGTTAAGTAACCATTACATTTCCAAATGGTTACTTTTTTTTAATTATTAAAAATTCTTAGAAAAAAGTTTGAATTTCCATTTCAAATAAAAATTATAAACATATTTCACAAAAATTTAGATAATATATTCCTCATTTCTTAGAAATACTATCGGGTACTCGTTTAAAAAGTAATCAAAATTTATTTTTTTAATAAAATTTTTATTATTCTATGATAAATAAGGTAAATGGAATGGTTTTTGAAAAAGTAACGATTAATTTGCAAAATGGTTACTTTTCTTAAATATTTAAAAAATAATAGAAAAAACACTCAATTTCAAATTAAAAACACAAATTGTACCAAAATATGCAAAAATCTGGTCAAAATAAGCTAGAATTCTAGAAAATACAAGCGGGTACCCGTTCAAAAATTTATCAAAATTACAAAATTATAACTTTTCTAAATAGATTTCTTAATTACAAACAAAATTAGGTAATTTGTAAAAAGTAACGATTAATTTCAAATATGGTTACTTTTCTTTAATAATGAGCAAACGTCCAAAAAAGTTACCAATTAATTAATTTTCAAATTGAAACCTTAAAGTGAATCAGAATATGCAATGTTTTTCTAAAAATATGCTTAAATTCTGGCAAATACAAGCGGGTACTCGTTTAAAAAGTTAACAAAATTTAATTTTGTTATAGAATTTTTATTAATTTATGATAAATAAACTTAATGGAATGATTTTTGGAAAAGTAACGATTAATTTGCAAAATGGTTACTTTTCTTAAATATTTGAAAAATTATAGAAAAAATACGCATTTTCAAATAAAAAGCTTAAATTATACCTAAATATGCAAAAATATAGTCAAAATAAGCTATAATTCTAGTAAATACAAGGGTACCCGTTCAAAAAATGCTCGAAATTTCAGAATGATAACATTTCTAAATGTATTTCTTAACTACAAACAAAATTACATTGATTTTGAAAAAGTAACGATTCATTTTAAAAATGGTTACTTTTCTTAAATGTTTGAAAAATCATAGAAAAAACATTCAATTTCAAATAAAAAGCTCAAAATGTACCAAAATATGCAAAAATATAGTCAAAATAAGCTATAATTCTAGTAAATACAAGCGGGTACCCGTTCAAAAATGCTCGAAATTTTAAAATGATGACATATCTAAATATGTTTCTTAACTACAAACAAAATTACATTGATTTTGAAAAAGTAACGATTAATTTAAAAAGTGGTTACTTTTCTTAAATATTTAAAAAATCAAAGAAAAAACATTCAATTTCAAATAAAAAGCTCAAAATGTACCAAGATATGCAAAAATATAGTCAAAATAAGCTATAATTCTAGTAAATACAAGCGGGTACCCGTTCAAAAATTTATCAAAATTACAAAATAATAACATTTCGAAATATATTTCTTAACTGCAAACAAAATTACATTGATTTTGAAAAAGTAACGATTCATTTCAAAAATGGTTACTTTTCTTTAAAAATTAGAAAATGTTGTAAAAAATTTATAATTTTTTCTACAAATGCAATTTCAACTAATATTAACAACAAATCCAATTAAAATAAGCATTAATTCCTAGGAATATAAGCGGTTACTCGTTTAAAAATTACCAAAAAATTTAATTTGATAAGAAATTTCTATATAACATTCATTTACAAACAAAATGATATGGTTTTTAAAAATGTAACGATTACTTTTCAAAATGGTTACTTTCCCTTAATAATGGAAAAACACTGTAAAAATGTACGAATTAGTTCTTAGAATTATATAGCATACAAATTTAAGCGGTTACTCGTTTAAATTTTATAATAAATTTTCATAAGAATAGTTTATGAAATGTTTATTTCTGTTTTATAAAATAAAAAATATTGCGGTTACTCATACTAATGATGCAAATGTAGTTTTATCATTATCAAAAACCACATCATGGTTGCTTTATTTAGTTTATGGAAATTCCTTATTGATTCATTAATTAAAATTGTCAAACGATTTCTTTCATATTTTTAATATAAAATCACTTTAATGTAATTAATTGTAATCTAAGCATTTAATGCTATGAAATGATTAATTTATTAATATACATACATTAGTTTTATTGCTAATACAAAACTAATACGCAAATAAATTATTGTTTGTGCGTACGTCATTATGCTTTTGATTTTTTTTATGAAAAAAAAACGGTTACTTATCATAAGCATTAACATAATTTGGTTAATAATAGTTGGCGTCAAATGTTCACACATATCAAAAAGGTGTTCTCAGTAATGTTTAATTAATTAGGAGGAGGTTAGTTTTGCTAAAAGTAATCATGACCACCCATGACTAGTTACTGAATATAATTTATTAATATAAGAAACTAATTAAAACTAAACTAAATTTCTTTCGAAAACTGCATTATATGAAGTGGTTACTTTTGTGCATTTGACAAAATAATCATTTTTGACATGTTAATTCATCTTTATTATGTAAATTTGTTTCAAATTATATTAAATTTAAAATGGTTACTTTTTTAAACAACCGGTTACTTTTGTATACTTAAAAGATTTTACGAAATAAGCTCAGTTTTAATGGTTATTTTGATTTCCTAAGCAAATTTCTTCCAAAAACTTCATTATATAGAGTGGTTACTTTTGTATTAAGAATGGTTACTTTTTTGTAATTATAGAAAAAAACTAATTTTTCATGTTAATTCAGCTTTATTGATTAAATTTGTCTCAAATTGTACTAAATTTAAAACGGTTACTTTTTAAAATACTCGGTTACTTTTATGAAAAACCGGTTACTTTTTTATAATTCTTAAAATTTTATTAAAAAGTTTATAAATTTAAGTTTGTTATAGTTTTAAAATGCAAAATAAAGAATTTTTTAACAAAAAGTAGTAATTAAGTAGTGGTTACTCGTTAAAAATAACCGGTTACTTTCTTGAAATTGTAAAATTTTCTTAAAAAATATATAATAGTGGTATTTAGTTTTATTTTCTTAGTTATTTCTTTCAAATTTCATATTATTTTTAATGGTTACTTTTACAAAAAAGTGGTTACTTTTGTAAAATTCTTAAAATTTTAATTAAAAGTTCCCAAATTTAAGGTTGTTATAGTTTTAAAATGCAAAAAAAAGATTTTTTTAACAAAAAAGTAGCAAATAATGAGTGATTACTCGTTAAAAATAACCGGTTACTTTTGTGAAATTCTAAAATTTGTTTAAAAAATATATAATTGTGGTATATAATTTTCTAAGTGATTATATTGAAATTACGCATTTTATAGTATGGTTACTTTGATTAAAAAACCGGTTACTTTTTTCATAATTCTTAAAATGTAAAAAAAAGTTTAGAAATTTAAGGTTGTTATAGTTTAGAAATGTAAATTAAGAAATTCTTTAACAAAATATAGCAATTAAGTAGTGGTTACTCGATAAAAATAACCGGTTACTTTTGTGAAATTCTAAAATTTTCTTAAAAAATATATAATTGTAATATATATTTTAATTTGATTGAAATTACATATTATTTGTTGTGGTTACTTTTATAAAAAAACCGGTTACTTCTGTAAAATTCTTAAAATTTTAATAAAAAGATGAACATTTTTCCATTATTGATGTTTAAACATGTCAATTAAAGAATTTTTTAACAAAAAGTAGCAATTCAGGAGTGGTTACTCGTTAATGATAACCGGTTACTTTTGTTAAATTCTAAAATTTTCCTAAATAATATGTAATTGTGGTATATAATTCGATTTTCTAAGCGAATTTATTGAATTTACTTATTATTTGTTATGGTTACTTTTATTAAAAAACCGGTTACTTTCTTATAATTCTAAAAATATTAACAAAAATATGACAAATTTAAGTTTATTAATGTTTGAAAATGTCTATAAAGAAAAATTTTAACCAAAAATGTGCATTTAAGAAGTGGTTACTCGTTTAAAATAATCGGTTACTTTTTTGAAATTGTAAAATTTTCTTAAAAAATATATAATTGTGGTATATAATTTAATTTTCTAAGCGAATTTATTGAATTTACTTATTATTTGTTATGGTTACTTTCATTAAAAAACCGGTTACTTTTAGAAATTTTAGGTTGTTATAGTTTAAAAATGTAAATTAAGAAATTCTTTAACATAATATAGCAATTAAGTAGTGGTTACTCGATAAAAATAACCGGTTACTTTTGTGAAATTCTAAAATTTTCATAAAAATAATATAATTGTGATATATATTTTAATTTTGTAAGTGATTTTATGGAAATTTTATACTATAAAATATGGTTACTTTCATTAAAAAACCGGTTACTTTTTTATAATTCTTAAAATATTAACAAAAATATGACAAATTAAAGTTTATTAATGTTTGAAAATGTCAATAAAGAAAAATTTTAACCAAACATGTTCATTTAAGAAGTGGTTACTTGTTAAAAATAACCGGTTACTTTTGTGAAATTCTAAAATTTTCTTAAAAAATACAAATTTGTGATATAAATTTAAATTTTATAAGTGATTTTATGGAAATTACGTATTTTATAGTATGGTTACTTTCATTAAAAAATCGGTTACTTTTTGATACTTCTTAAAATATTAAAAATATGACAAATTTAAGTTTATTAGTGTTTGAAAATGTCAATAAAGAAAAATTTTAACCAAAAATGTGCATTTAAAAAGTGGTTACTTGTTAAAAATAACCGGTTACTTTTTTGAAATTGTAAAATTTTCTTGAAAAATATATAATTGTGGTATATAATTTAATTTTCGAAGTGATTTTATGGAAATTACGTATTTTATAGTATGGTTACATTCATTAAAAAACTGGTTACTTTTTTATAATTCTTAAAATATTAACAAAAATATGACAAATTTAAGTTTATTAATGTTTGAAAATGTCAATAAAGAAAAATTTTAACCAAAAATGTGCATTTAAGAAGTGGTTACTTGTTAAAAATAACCGGTTACTTTTTTGACATTGTAAAATTTTCTTAAAAAATATATAATTGTGATATATATTTTAATTTTATAAGTGATTTTATGGAAATTACGTATTTTATAGTATGGTTACTTTTATTACAAACCGGTTACTTTTTTATAATTCTTAAAATATTAACTAAAATATAAAAATTTTAGGTATATTATTGTTTGGAAATGTCAATGAAGGTTATTTTTAACCAAAAATGTGCATTTAAGAAGTGGTTACTTGTTAAAAATAACCGGTTACTTTTTTGAAATTGTAAAAGTTTCATAAAAATAATATAATTGTGATATATATTTTAATTTTCGAAGTGATTTTATGGAAATTACGTATTTTATAGTATGGTTACTTTTATTACAAACCGGTTACTTTTTTATAATTCTTAAAATATTAACTAAAATATAAAAATTTTAGGTATATTATTGTTTGGAAATGTCAATGAAGGTTATTTTTAACCAAAAATATGCATTTAAGAAATGGTTACTTGTTAAAAGTAACCGGTTACTTTTGTGAAATTGTCTGATTATGGTAAATAACATATAATTATGGTATATAATTCGATTTTCAGAGTTATTTTGTTCAAACTATGTATTATTTATAATGGTTACTTTCATAAAATAACGGTTACTTTTTTATAATTCTCAAAATATTAACAAAAATATGACAAATTTAAGTTTATAATTGTTTGGAAATGTCAATGAAGGTTATTTTTAACCAAAAATATGCATTAAGAAATGGTTACTTGTTAAAAGTAACCGGTTACTTTTGTGAAATTGTCTGATTATGGTAAATAATATATAATTGAAGTATATAATTCGAGTTTCAGAGTGATTTTGTGCAAACTAAATATTATTTTGTATGGTTACTTTTTTGAAAAAACCGGTTACTTTAAAAAAAATCTTAAAATTTGAATAAATTCTTAAAATTTAATGATTATTAAAGTTTAGAAACAACAATTAAGGATTTTCTGAGAGATTTTATTCAAACTGAGTATTATTTTATATGGTTACTTTTATGAAAAAACCGGTTACTTTAAAAAAATTCTTAAAATTTGAATAAATTCTTAAAATTTTATGATTATTAAAGTTTAGAAACAATAATTAAGGATTTTCTGAGAGATTTTATTCAAACTAAATATTATTTTGTATGGTTACTTTAATGAAAAAACCGGTTACTTTAAAAAAAATTCTTAAAATTTGAATAAATTCTTAAAATTTTATGATTATTAAAGTTTAGAAACAACAATTAAGGATTTTTTTTAACAAAAATTATAAATTTAAAAATGGTTACTTAAGAGGAAAATTGGTTACTTTTAAAAAAAATATAAAATTTTAACAAAAAAAAAATTATTTTTTCTTTGTTATGTTTAGCTTGGTTACTGGTTACTTTTTTATTATTTCAAAATTTTTAATTTTTTTTTTCAGAAAATTCCTATTGGGATCTTTTTTTGGCTTGTCTAGTCATAAACACATGGCATTAGTTACACATTTGTTAAAATAATTTGTTAATTGTCAATTTGTTTTTGTTTGTAAATCTGACATTGACATACACAGTATCTTACATTCATAAACACATTCTCTCTCACACAAAGAAAACCGTTTTGTTTATTTAATCAACAGAAAAAAAGGTAAATAATACTACGTCATAAATTAATAAACTGAAATAAAAAAAAATAAAAAATATTATAATAAAAAACCTCATAAAATCACCCTCATTATTCAATGAGCTGTATATGGAGGATTTAGCAAAGCAGAGCGGAATGAGAGGGGAAGAACAGAACAGAGTAAAGTACTAAAGTACTTTTACAGTACGAAAATGAAATTTGTCATACGTATGTATGTACATGGTACAATTATGGTAATGGAATGTTTTTGTTTGATAATTTTTTTTTTCTATATTGTTTACTTTGGATTTTTGTTGAAAAAAAATAATTTACAATATTTTAATACTGTCTGAGCCTGTCTATATCTATTGAACACAAAATATTATTCTGTTGAAGTGTTTCAAATACACATACATCCTCGTAACACTCAATTTTTAAAACAAAAAGTACTTGAGCTTTTATTTTGTGTTAAAGCAGAATTATGGTATTAGCAGTATCAACGAACGAGTCATTGGTTTGGGAAATGTGCCCATGCGCACGTGATAACTTACGAGATTTTACATTGTAATTGTTGTAAAACTATTTAATTTTTTTTAAAAATTCTATATAAGTTGTTAGTATTTAAAAACCGGTTACTTGTTTGTTGCTGTTGTTTATAGTCGTTGTCTAAAATTTTATCAAAAGCTTTCAACACTTTGAAAATATAATATTGAATGAGTTTGTTGAGTAGCACTTGAAAATGTTTAAATGTTTACTTACAATAATAACCGGTTACTTAAAGTGTATGTTATATAATACAATAATATAGGTAATTTATAGTATTTTGAGGCAAAATTAGAGTTCAAAAGTACGAATAATGGAAAAATAGTGTTTTAAAATAAATGGTTACTTTTAAGTAACCGTTCCTTACTTTAACAAAAATGCAGAATTTCATAGTAGTTTACATTAATTAAGTCTAAATGAGTTTTTTTTAATATAAAAATCTTAAAAAATAAATGGTTACTTTTTTTAAAATTCGGTTACTTTTAGAAAATTTTCAAAATTTCAAAAAAAATTTAGTAATTTTTTAATGCTTAAGAGTTTTAATTAATTTTATGTTAAAAACACCTATTTAAAAAGCGGTTACTTTATAGAAAAAACATGGTTACTTTAGGCAACTATGACTATTTTTTACAGAATTTTTTATATTTTACTATTTTTATCACCCTGAAATCGAAATTAAATGATTTTATAACCTATAAATCATTAAAATATATGGTTACTTTACAAAACAGAAGCGGTTACTTTTGTTATTTTGCCCAAATCTCTAACAAAATTTTTATATTTTCTTTTTTTGGTTCAAAAATATGCCAAAAATAAATATTTTACAAAAAATAAATTTTTAACATACATAATTACTTTTTAAAGTAACCGGTTACTTTTGTTACATTTTTATTATTTTTTAAAAAAAAATTATATTTTCCTTTTTAAAAGACTTAAACATGAAAAATACATTTTTTAGCAGAAAATAGATTTTTAAAAAATATGGTTACTTTTTAAAATAACCGGTTACTTTTGGTACATTTTTTAGTATTTTAAAAAAAATTCTATATTTTTCATTTTCAAAGCCTTAGACATGCAAAATACTTTATTTTACAAATAAAAGCTATTTAATAAATATGGTTACTTTTTCAAATAACCGGTTACTTTTGTAAAGTTTTATGATTTAAAACAAAATTTTTGTATTTTCTAGCTTTTAAGCATTTACATATACAGTTTTATACAATTTTAAATAAAATAAAGCCAACAAATTAATGGTTACTTTTTAAAAGTCACGGTTACTTTTGTTAGGTTTATAGGTTTTTCACAAAATATTTATGTTTTCCTTCAACCAAAAGTAAATATAATAGAATTAAGTGAGTTTTGTTAAAAAATTATGCTGAAAACTAAGTGGTTACTTTTTAAAATAATCGGTTACTTTTGTAAAGTTTTAAGATTTAATCTAATATTTTTATATTTTCTAAATTTTAAGGATTCAAATATTTAATTCGCACAAATTATTATGAAATAAAGCCAACAAATTAATGGTTACTTTTTAAAAGACACGGTTACTTTTGCTAGATTCATCGATTTTTCACAAAATACCCGGTTACTTTTGTTTATTTAAAGGGATTTTAATAAAATAATGTTATTTTTGTAATATATTAAATCTAATAATGACTGTTTATAGAAACAATTTAGTTGAATTAATTGTTTTGTATATGGTTACTCTTTAAAGTAATGATTACTTTTTGAATTTTTTTTTTTATTTTTATAATAGTTTTGATTATTTTCCTTTATTCAAGTCTTTAGCATTTAAAATAAGTATGTTTTTTGATGATAAGTGTTTAACAAATATGGTTACTTTTAAAATTAACCGGTTACTTTTGTTTTTTTTTTTGATATTTTACAAAATTTTGTTTATTTTTGTATTAGTTAAATCTTAGGAATTGCTTTTTTTGTGAAGATTTATAAAAATTGTACTGTTTTGATATGGTTACTTTTTTAATGAAACGGTTACTTTTTCAAAATTTGTTGATTTTGGCAAATTAAATTTAGTTTTCTTTACTTAATGCTTATAGTCTTCAAAATTAAGCGATTTTTTTGGAAAAAATAATTTGAAATGTGTGGTTACTTTTAAAAATAACCGGTTACTTTTGTTTATTTTCTTGATATTTTAAAAAATTTTGTTATTTTAGTATTAGTTAAAGCTTAGAAATTGTTTTTATGGTTACTTTTTCAATGAAAGGGTTACTTTTTAAAAATTATTTGATTTTGCAAAATTTATTACATTATTCTTAAGCTAATGCTTAGTCTACAACATTAAGTGATTTTTTTTGGAAAAAAATATTTGAAACTTATGGTTACTTTTAAAAATAACCGATTACTTTTGATTATTTCTTTGATATTTCTCAAAATTTTGTTTGTTTTTTTATTTGTTTAGGCTTAGCAATTGTTTTTTTCTGGAAGATTTATGTAAATTAAGTTGTTTTGATATGGTTACTTTTTAAAATAGCGGTTACTTTTTGAAAAATTTCTTGGATTTTATAATTTTTTTTCCAATTTTGCTCTATTAAAGGCTTAAGCTTTTCAAATAAGTAATTTTTTAGATGATAATTGTTAAAAAAATATGGTTACTTTTAAAAATACCCGGTTACCTTTTTTTATTTTTTAGATTTTTAACTACATTTTATTATTTTTGTATTAGTTGAAGCTTAGAATAGCTTTTTTCGGGAAAATTTATGAAAATTAAATAGTTTTGATATGGTTACTTTTTATTAATGAAACGGTTACTTTTTCAAAATTTGTTTATTTTGGCATTCATTTTTTCATTTTTCTTAACTAAATGCTTATAGTCTTCAAAATTAAGCGATTTATTTTGTAAAAAAATTGCTTGAAACTTATGGTTACTTTTAAAAATAACCGGTTAATTTTGTTTACTTCCTTGATTTTTTAGCAAAATTTTATTATTTTTGTATTACATTAAGCTTAAGAATTGATTTTTTAGGAAAATATGTGTTAAAAACATATGGTTACTTTTAAAGGTACCCGGTTACTTTTGTTTATTTGCTGAATTTTTAGCAAAATTTAATTATTTTTGTATTAGTTAAAGCTTAGCAATTGCTTTCTTAGGGAAAATTTATGAAATTTAAGTTGTTTTGATATGGTTACTTTTTAAAATAGCGGTTACTTTTTGAAAAATTTCTTAGATTTTATAATTTTTTCCAATTTTGCTATATTAAATGCTTTAGCATTTAAAATAAGTAAGTTTTTTGATAATAAGAGTTAAAAAAAATATGGTTACTTTTAAAAATAACCGGTTACTTTTGTTTATTTCCAGGATTTTTAACAAAATTTTGTTATTTTTGCAGTAGTTAAAGCTTAGCAATTGTTTTTTTCTGGAAAATTTATGTAAATTAAGTAGTTTTGATATGGTTACTTTTTTAAATGAAACGGTTACTTTTTCAAAATTACTTAATTTTTGCGAATTTAGAAGCTTAGCCTTTAAAAGGAATGTGTTCTTATTAAATTAATCTGTATTCCTAAGGAATTATGAAGAAAATATTGTCTAAAAAGAAGTGGTTACTTATGTGAAAAGTGGTTACTTAAGAACTATTTTGTTTTGAAGGCTATTTAAATTATGATTTATTTAGTTAAACATGTTATTAACCAATTTATAGTCTTCAATATTAAGCGATTTATTTTGTAAAAATGTTGCTTGAAACTTATGGTTACTTTTAAAAATAACCGGTTACTTTTGTTTATTTTCTTGATATTTTAAAATTTTTTGTTATTTTTGTATTTCATTAAGCTTAAGAATTGATTTTTTAGGAAAATATGTGTTAAAAACATATGGTTACTTTTAAAGGTACCCGGTTACTTTTGTTTATTTGCTGAATTTTTAGCAAAATTTAATTATTTTTGTATTAATTAAAGCTTAGCAATTGCTTTTTTCTGGAAAATTTATGTAAATTAAGTTGTTTTGATATGGTTACTTTTTAAAATAGTGGTTACTTTTTATAAAATTTCTTGCATTTTATCATATTTTTCCAATTTTGCTCTATTAAAGGCTTAAGCTTATCAAATAAGTAAGTTTTTTGATAATAAGAGTTAAAAAAATATGGTTACTTTTAAAAATAACCGGTTACTTTTGTTTATTTCCAGGATTTTTAACAAAATTTTGTTATTTTTGCAGTAGTTAAAGCTTAGCAATTGCTTTTTTCTGAAAAATTTATGTAAATTAAGTAGTTTTGATATGGTTACTTTTTCAAAATTTTTTGATTTTGGCGAATCATTAATGGTTTCTTATTAAATTAATCTGTATTCCTATGGAATTATGAAGAAAATATTGTAAAAAGAAGTGGTTACTTAAGAACTATTTTGTTTTGAAGGCTATTTAAATTATGATTTATTTAGTTAAACATTTTATTAACCAATTTATAGGTTCTTATGTTTATTTATATAAAATTTTATATTTTTTTAATAATATTTACAGTGTATCAATAATGAAACTGCATTTTATTTATTTATTTATTTATACTGATTTGTAATTGTTAAAATGTCATTGATTTTTTTATGTATTTCTGATGTCATTAACATTAAATAATAATGTATTTTTATTAATTTGTTTTTGTTTATAGAAACGTCATTTTTATTTGAACAACTGCCAATTTATGCGTGTAAAAATTATAACGGTTTTTTATAGTGTAAATAATCAAAAAATAACTGTTTGTTTACACAGTAAGAGAGAGAGAGAGAGCAAAGTGATAAGAGAAACTGTTTTAGACATTAATAAATAGTTTAGATTGTAAGGTTTCATTTGTTATACATTTAATTAAATTATTTCATTATTGCAATTAAAAAATTATTGTTTTTCCAAGTAATTTCCAAGTAAATGTGTATTTACTTTCAAATTTCGTCTTTATATTTATCAAAGGAATTGTTTTGCTATTAAATTTAATTCAATTTTAAATGTTACATTCTTTATTAGAACTACGCAGGTATCTTTATAAATAAATATTTGAAAAATGCCTTTACGTTTCATATTTATTTAAGGAATTTATGATAAGTTTGAAATGACAACAGTTGGTTTAATTACTCTCTCGTCTAATAAACATTAAAAATAAACAATTCAACGAATTAAAAATGTTTCTAAAAAAAAAACGTAAAGTATTAAAAAGTGTTCACTAATAACAAGGTATTATAAAGTTAATTACCCTAAAGTAAAGACAAATTTGAAAATAATTTAACAAACTAATTAATAATAAAAATTGACATTTAAATAGATCGTTTACATTTAACGGGCTAAATAAAAAATGGAAAATACTTTTGATAAGATTTTGGTTTGTAAATAGTTCCCGGGAATAGGTTAGTTTTATTTGCTTAAAACGTAATTTAATCTATAGAGAGAAAATTGCTTTATTTTTTTGTTTGCGAAATTTTTATCTGGAAATCAGTTTGCCCCGAAATTGTAAAAAAATTATCGTAAATTTAGCGTCATTTAAATGTCAATCACGTCGTAATTTACTTTATTTCAGTTTTTATAATACAGATAAGATTTTTTCTCTAAAATAATAAAACAATTCTACTATATTTTCACTGTTTTCGAAATTACTCATAGACAAAATTTTTGGAAGCAGCTGTTTTAGCTTATTTTGATAAAAGAACAAAAATACTTTATGGCAAAGCGTGTCAAAAGATAAAATATTGTTTTATTTTTAAGGAATTTTTTTTAGATATAAATACTATTTTTAATCTTAATGCTTTAAAAATGTTTAATATTATTTTTTTTTATTCAAATCCTCTAGTTTGTGCAAATTTCTTTGACTGTTAGAAAAGAAAAAAACAGATATATTATATATCAAAAGAAAGCTAATTGTGTCTGCTTTTCGAAAATATATTAACATTATTAATATTTCAGTTTTACAAGAATTTTGTAGCAAAAAAACAAAAAACTCAAAATTTTAAAAGTAGCTCAAATTTGCGCCAATTTATTTTATATAAAATTAACAAAAAATAAACTTATTTTATAAAAAAAGAAAGAAAGGCAATTCGAGCAACATTTTAATGATATAAAAAAACAATAAATTTATATATTTTTATTAAAAAAAAATTTTAAAAAAAAAAAAAAAATTTTAAATAAAATTTTTTGTACTGGCCTGTGTCCAGTTTGCGTTAAAATTTTTTATCTTACACTATAGAAAAGGTGTTGATATTTTATATCACCAGAAACCAAATTCTGTCTAATTTTCAGAAATCTATTCTTTACTTTAATATTCAAATACAACTCAAAACCATCAAGGATCAATTGAAAACCAAAAATAAAAAAAAAATAAAAAGTTTGCTCTACTTTGCGCAAATTTATTTAATATGTTATAACGGAAAACATAAATAATTTTTATATCAAATGAAAGGCAATTTAAGCTGCTTTTCAATGATATATAAATATGTAAGATATTTTAATATTTTTAATTTTAAGGCTGAGTTTTTTACAAAAAGGTAAATGAAAAAAAGTTTTTTTTTTTTGTACAGGCCTGTGTCAAGTTTGAATAAATTTTGTTGACTGTCAGTAAAGAAAATATAGACATATTTTATATCAAAAGAAAGGTAATTGTGTTTACATTTTGGAAAGCTATACAATATTTTTTAATTTAAATATATTTCAAAGTTATAAAAGATTTTTGTAAAAAAGAAAAAACCAAAAATTTAAAAAAAATATTTCAAATTAGAGCATATTTATCTCACAAGCAAGAATGAAAAGCTAAACTTATTGTATAACAAAAGAAATCTAATTCTATCTAGTTTTTAATAATATATAAATAATAAACATATTTCAATAAATTTAATTTTTTTTTAAAAAAATATTTCAAAAATTAAAAATAATTTTTTTTTTGTTCAGGCTTGCGTTAAGTTTGAGTAAAGTTTTTGTATTCAACAAATAAGTTAAGATATTTATATTTTATATCAAAAGAAAGGAAATTATGTCTACTTTTCATAACTATATCAATTATGTCAACATTTATATATTTCAAAAGAATTATAAAAGAATATTAAAAAATAAATGCCTAAAAATTACATTATTTTAAAATATTTTTAAAGCTATTTTTATTCAATCACAATGTTTAAAATAATGAACCGATCTGTACAAAATTTGCTATATATATACAAAAACACATATGCTTTTATAATACAGCTCAAAGAAGATTCATATTTAACCACAAGCTAAGCCACCGGGTGTCTAAAATGACAGTCAAATTTCACAAATGTTATAATTTTTTTTGTAAATTTTTTGCTACAAAAATTTTGTACCATTAAACTGATCTGAACAAAATTTGTTATATTAATAAAGCAATATTAATTAAAGAAAAGTCAAATTTAAGTACTTTTTTTTGAAATACTACTTTTTGCAATCACAAATTGCAGCATAGTTTTTTAATACCAATAAAAATTTATTATATTTGCTTAATTTATACATTTTTAAAAAATCTACTACTTTTTTTCAAATACTACCTTTTAAAAATTTAGTATTAAATTTAATTTCCATCACAATTTTGAACCTAGTTTTCTAATATTAATTAAAATGTATACATATTTACTCATTTTGAAGACTTTTGAAAAATCTACTACTTTTTTCAAAAGCTACTTTTTACAAATTTAGTAGTAAATTTAATTTCCATCACAATTTTGAACATATTTTTTTAATACCACTAAAAATTTAATATATTTACTTAATTTATAAATTTTTGAAAAATCTACTACTTTTTTTAAAAACTACCTTTTTGCAAATTTAGTAGTAAATTTAATTTTAATCACAAATTTCAGCTAAGTTTTTTAATTACAATTTAAATTCATTCTTATTTACTTTTTTTTAAATCTTTTGAAAAATCTACTACTTTTTTCAAATACTCACTTTTAAAAATTTAGTATTAAATTTAATTTTAATCACAAATTTCAACATATTTTTATAAAATCATTTTAAATTCTATCATATCTACTTATTTTTAATACTTTTTTAAAAATCTACTACTTTTTTCAAAAACTACTTTTTGCAAATTTAGTAGTAAATTTAATTTTAATCACAAATTTCAATTAAGTTTTTTAATGACAATTTAAATTCATTTATATTTACTCAATTTTAAACACTTTTGGAAAATCTACTACTTTTTCAAATACTACCTTTTACAAATTTAGTAGTAAATTTAATTTTAATCACAAATTCCAATTAAGTTTTTTAATAACAATTTAAATTCATTCATATTTATGCAATTTTTAACACTTTTGAAAAATCTACTACTTTTTCAAAAACTACCTTTTACAAAATTTAGTAGTAAATTTAATTTTAATCACAAATTCAAACATAGTTTTTTAAAACCATTAAAAATCTATTATATTTTCTTAATTTGTAAATTTTTGAAATAATTTACTACTTTTTTAAAAACTACCTTTTACAAAATTAGTAGTAAATTTAATTTCCATCACAATTTTGAGCATAGTTTTTTAATACCAATTAAAATTTACTTATATTTTCACATTTTAAACTGTTTTGAAAAATCTACTACCTTTTTTCAAAAGCTACTTTTTGCATATTTAGTAGTAAATTTAATTTTAATCATAATAATTTACTACTTTTTTAAAAACTACCTTTTACAAAATTAGTAGTAAATTTAATTTCCATCACAATTTTGAGCATAGTTTTTTAATACCAATTAAAATTTACTTATATTTTCACATTTTAAACTGTTTTGAAAAATCTACTACCTTTTTTCAAAAGCTACTTTTTGCAAATTTAGTAGCAAATTTAATTTTAATCACAAATTTCAAAATATTTTTTTAAAATAATTTTAGATTCTATCATATCTACATATTTTTAATACTTTTTAAAAATCTACTACTTTTTTCAAAAACTACTTTTTGCAAATTTAGTAGTAAATTTAATTTTAATCACAAATTTCAATTAAGTTTATTAATAACAATTTAAATTCATTCATATTTATTAAATTTTTAACACTTTTGAAAAATCTACTACTTTTTTCAAATACTACCTTTTACAAATTTAGTAGTAAATTTAATTTTAATCACAAATTCAAACATAGTTTTTTAAAACCATTAAAAATCTATTATATTTTCTTAATTTGTAAATTTTTGAAATAATTTACTACTTTTTTAAAAACTACCTTTTACAAAATTAGTAGTAAATTTAATTTCCATCACAATTTTGAGCATAGTTTTTTAATACAAATTCAAAATTTACTTAGATTTTCACATTTTAAACTGTTTTGAAAAATCTACTACCTTTTTTCAAAAACTACTTTTTGCAAAATTTAGTAGTAAATTTAATTTAAATCACAAATTTCAACAGATTTTTTTAAAATAATTTTAAATTATATCATATCTACTTATTTTTAATACTTTTTAAAAATCTACTACTTTTTTCAAAAACTACTTTTTGCAAATTTAGTAGTAAAATTAATTTTAATCACAAATTCCAATTAAGTTTTTTAATAACAATTTTAATTCATTTATATTTACTCAATTTTAAACACTTTTGGAAAAATCTACTACTTTTTTCAAATACTACCTTTTCCATTTTTAAGAGAAAATGTAATTTCAAACACAAAGTTCAACATATTTTCATAATATTAATTTAAAATGATTCATATTTACTGTATTTAGAGAAATTTAGACAAATATACTACTTTTTTTAAAAATACTACTTTTTACAAATTTTGTTGCAAATTTCATTTCAACCACAAATTTCAATAGTTTTTTAATTTCAATTAAATTATATTCAAGTTTCATATAGGCCTATTTATAGAGTAACTAAGGCGGAACTAATTTTTAAGTACTTTTTTAATACATTTCTCTTTTAATAAAATTATTTTAGTTATTATTACCTCGATACCAGTAAATTCTCCATTCCATTTTCTTTAGTTTTAAACAAAATCAGGCTTTTAAAACCAACAAGTTCCCAGAATTAAGTAATATATTAAAACTTGAACTTTCTAAAACACTTTTACACTCTTTCAACAATATTTAACAATTATTTTTTTAATTAATTAGTTAATAAATTTACATTTTTAATGCTATTTAACAACAATTGATTTCCCGTTCAATAACAGAAAAATTCATAAAATGACACTTGTCCCTAACATAACTGTAATTGTTAATGACATTTGTTGAAGAACTTTTTTTTTTTTTTTAAATATGCAGTGTTGTATTTGTTTTGACAATTTCTTTGTATTTAATATTATTTTTTCTCTCTCTTAAATAAACTTGACAACAATTAATATTAATTGAATTTATAATAAGACAATATCAATTTTTTTTTCTTCTAAACACTTCAATAAATAAATAAATAATTAATTGTGGTCACACAATTAAAATTAAAACACACGGAGACAACAAAAACTTAAGAACGCGCGCCGGTTTTGTTATTATTATTATTATTTTTGTTTTATATATTTATTTATATTGAAAAATCACGTAAATACTTTAAAATTATAATTGTATTTATTTGAACATTATTATTATTATTTTCTTTAGTATGTTTGCTGTGTTTTAGTGTTTTAGTATCGTTATTATTGACTGTTGAACATTTCAAGAGCAAATAAACCTTTTTAAAAACTTTATCGTTATTTTTATACGTTTAAATGAAATAAATTTTAAACAAAATATTTATAAAAAGCAAAACAAAACAGCTACAAAACAACAAAAAAAAATTCTACTTTGTGCAAAGTCAACATTTACCAACATTAAATAGACAAAACGACAGACAGCAAGCAGCTAGTACATCAAGAAAAACAATTGAAAATATTAACTAAAAACAGCAACAACAATAAGCAGAGAACAAAAACAAAAATTGTATTCAACTCATCATCTTTTTTTTGTTGATATAAAAAATTAGAAAAATTAAAAAAGCTGTTCTTTTCTTGAAATTACACCGTTTTAAAAAAAAAAACATACAAAAGTACCAAAAAAGTACTTTTTCTAAAACCCTTAAAAATCTTTAATTTAAGTTAAAATTCTTTATTTATAGAGTTTTAAAGATTATTTTTAAAAGTACCTTAAAAAGTACTTTTTTTAAATTTTGGTACCAAAAAAGTACTTTTTCTTAAACTCTTCAGAATTATGAATTTTAGTTAAAATTCTTTATTTTTGTATATTTAAAGATTATTTTTAAAAGTACTTTTTTTAAATTTTGGTACCAAAAAAGTACTTTTTCTAAAACTCTTCAGAATTTTGAATTTAAGTTAAAATTCTTTATTTTTAGAGTTTTAAAGATTATTTTTAAAAGTACCTTAAAAAGTACTTTTTTAAATGTTGGTACCTTAAAAGTACTTTTTTGAAAAGTTGGTACTTTTTGCTAAAATTGTAACATTTTATTTAGTTTTCTTTTTTAAACAAATTTTTATTATTTTTAAACATTTAAAAAAAAGTACTAAATTACCAAAAAGTACTTTTTTGAAATTAATAAAAATTACGAAAAATCCAAAAATTTACTTCAAATTTCATTTAAGGTTTTTAATAACAATTTAAATTCCTTCATATTTACTTATTTTTATCACTTTTGAAAAATCTACTACTTTTTCAAATACTACTTTTTCAAAATTTTATATTAAATTTAATTTCCCTCACAATTTTTAACATATTTTTCTAATATTAATTAAAATTTATTCATATTCACTCCATTTTAAAAACTTTTGAAAAATCTACTACTTTTTTTTAATACTACCTTTTACAAATTTAGTAGGAAATTTAATTTCAATCACAAATTTCAACATATTATCTTCATATCAATTTATATTGCTTAATATTTACTGTATTTAGAGTTATTTAGACAAATATACTACTTTTTTTAAATACTACCTTTTACAAATTTAGTAGCAAATTTAATTTCAACCACAAATTTCAACATAGTTTTTTAATTCCAATTAAAATTTATTAATATTTAATTTATTTAGTGTTATTTAAATAAATAAACTACTTTTTTTGAAATACTACTTTTTTGAAATTTTGTAGTAAATATGATTTCATGCACAAATGTTAACATATTTGTTTAATAGTGTTTTAATTTATATAAATTTACTCGTTTTTGTTCAATTAGGTAAAATCTACTACTTTTTTCAAAAACTACTTTTTAGAAATTTAGTAGGAAATTAAATTTCAATCACAAATTTCAACATATTTTCGTCATATCAATTTGTATTTCTTAATATTTACTGTATTTAGAGTTATTTAGACAAATATACTACTTTTTTTAAATACTACGTTTTACAAATTTAGTAGTAAATTTAATTTCAACCACAAATTTCAACATAGTTTTTTAATTCCAATTAAAATTTAATAATATTTACTTTATTTGGTGCCATTTAGATAAATACACTACTTTTTTGAAATACTACTTTTTTGAAATTTGGTAGTAAATATGATTTCATATGTAAATGTTAACATATTTGTTTAATAGTGTTTTAATTTATATAAGTTTACTCGTTTCTATTCAATTAGGTAAAATCTACTACATTTTTCAAAAACTACTTTTTACAAATTTAGTAGGAAATTTAAATTCAAACACAAATTTCAACATATTATCTTCATATCAATTTATATTGCTTAATATTTAATGTATTTAGAGTTATTTAGACAAATATACTACTTTTTTAAATACTACCTTTTACAAATTTAGTAGTAAATTTAATTTCAACTACAAATTTTAACATAGTTTTTTAATTAAAATTAAAATTTGTTAATATTTAATTTATTTAGTGCTATTTAGATAAATACACTACTTTTTGAAATACTACTTTTTTAATTTATATAAATTTATTCGTTTTTGTTCAATTAGGTAAATCTACTACTTTTTTCAAAAACTACTTTTTACAAATTTAGTAGGAAATTTAATTTCAACCACAAATTTCAACATATTTTCTTAATAGCAATTTAAATTCATTCATATTTACAGTATTTAGAGGTTTATAGACAAATCTACTACTTTTTTCAAATACTACCTTTTACAAATTTAGTAGCTAATTTCGTTTCAACCACAAATTTCAACATAGTTTTTTAATTCCAATTAAAATTTGTTAATATTTAATTTATTTAGTGCCATTTAGATAAATACACTACTTTTTTGAAATACTACTTTTTTGAAATTTGGTAGTAAATATGATTTCATGTACAAATGTTAACATTTTTGTTTAATAGTGTTTTAATTTATATAAATTCCCTCGCTTTTATTCAATTTCGTAAAATCTACTACTTTTTTCAAAAACTACTTTTTAGAAATTTAGTAGGAAATTTAATTTCAACTACAAATTTCAACATAGTTTTTTAATTCCAATAAAAATTTGTTAATATTTAATTTATTTAGTGCCATTTAGATAAATACACTACTTTTTTGAAATACTACTTTTTTGAAATTTGGTAGTAAATTTGATTTCATGTACAAATGTTAACATATTTGTTTAATAGTGTTTTAATTTATATAAATTTACTCGCTTTTATTCAATTAGGTAAAATCTACTACTTTTTTCAAAAACTACTTTTTAGAAATTTAGTAGTAAATTTAATTTCAACCACAAATTTCAACATAGTTTTTTAATTCCAATTAAAATTTATTAATATTAACTTTATTTAGTGCCATTTAGATAAATACACTACTTTTTTGAAATACTACTTTTTTGAAATTTGGTAGTAAATTTGATTTCATGTACAAATGTTAACATATTTGTTTAATAGTGTTTTAATTAATATAAATTTACTTGTTTTTCTTCAATTTGGTAAAATCTACTACTTTTTTCAAAAACTACTTTTTACAAATTTAATTTCAATCACAATTTCAATCACAAATTTCAATATATTTTCTTAATATCAATTTAAATTCATTCATATTTACTGTATTTAGAGTTATTTAGACAAATATACTACTTTTTTTAAATACTACGTTTTACAAATTTAGTAGCAAATTTAATTTCAACCACAAATTTCGACATAGTTTTTTAATTCCAATTAAAATTGATTAATATTAACTTTATTTAGTGCCATTTAGATAAATATACTACTTTTTTGAAATACTACTTTTTTGAAATTTGGTAGTAAATTTGATTTCAACCTCAAATTTTAACATATTTGTTTAATAGTGATTTAATTTATATAAATTCCCTCGCTTTTATTCAATTAGGTAAAATCTACTACTTTTTTCTAAAACTACTTTTTAGAAATTTAGTAGTAAATTTAATTTCAACCACAAATTTCAACATAGTTTTTTAATTCCAATTAAAATTTGTTAATATTTAATTTATTTAGTGCCATTTAGATAAATACACTACTTTTTTTGAAATACTACTTTTTTGAAATTTTGTAGTAAATATGATTTCATGTATAAATGTTAACATATTTGTTTAATAGTGTTTTAATTTATATAAATTTACTCGTTTTTGTTCAATTAGGTAAAATCTACTACTTTTTTCAAAAACTACTTTTTACAAATTTAGTAGTAAATTTAATTTCAACCACAAATTTCAACATATTTTCGTCATATCAATTTATATTGATTCATATTTACAGTATTTAGAGGTTTATAGACAAATATACTACTTTTTTTAAATACTACCTTTTACAAATTTAGTAGTAAATTTAATTTCAACCACAAATTTCAACATAGTTTTTTAATTCCAATTAAAATTTGTTAATATTTAATTTATTTAGTGCTCTTTAGATAAATAAACTACTTTTTTGAAATACTACTTTTTTGAAATTTGGTAGTAAATTGGATTTCAACCTCAAATGTTAACATATTTGTTTAATAGTGTTTTAATTTATATAAATTCCCTCGCTTTTATTCAATTTCGTAAAATCTACTACTTTTTTCAAAAACTACTTTTTACAAATTTAGTAGGAAATTTAAATTCAAACACAAATTTCAACATAGTTTTTTAATTCCAATTAAAATTTATTAATACTTAATTTATTTAGTGCCATTTAGATAAATACACTACTATTTCGAAATACTACTTTTTGAAATTTTGTAGTAAATATGATTTCATGTGTAGATGTTAACATATTTGTTTAATAGTGTTTTAATTTATATAAATTTACTCGTTTTTGTTCAATTAGGTAAAATCTACTAGCTTTTTCAAAAACTACTTTTTACAAATTTAGTAGTAAATTTAATTTAAATTACAAATTTCAACATATTTTCTTAATATCAATTTAAATTCATTAATATTTACTGTATTTAGAGTTATTTAGACAAATATACTACTTTTTTAAAATACTACCTTTTACAAATTTAGTAGCAATATTAATATAAACCACAAATTTCAACATAGTTTTTTAATTCTAATTAAAATTTATTAATATTTAATTTATTTAGTGCCATTTAGATAAATACACTACTTTTTTTGAAATACTACTTTTTTGAAATTTGGTAGTAAATATGATTTCATGTGTAAATGTTAACATATTTGTTTAATAGTGTTTTAATTTATATAAATTTACTCGTTTCTGTTCAATTTCATAAAATCTACTACTTTTTTCAAAAACTACTTTTTACAAATTTAGTAGGAAATTTAATTTCAATCACAAATTTCAATATAGTTTTTTAATTCCAATTAAAATTTGTTAATATTTAATTTATTTAGTGCCATTTAGATAAATACACTACTTTTTTGAAATACTACTTTTTTGAAATTTGGTAGTAAATTTGATTTCATGTACAAATGTTAACATATTTGTTTAATAGTGTTTTAATTTATATACATTTACTCGTTTTAGTTCAATTATGTAAAATCTACTACTTTTTTCAAAAACTACTTTTTACAAATTTAGTAGTAAATTTAATTTTGCCAACAAATTTTGAAATTTTAAGTTAATATCGATTTGAATATAATGTTTACTACTTTTTTTCTCAAATTCAAAAATACTACTTTTTTCAAAATGAAAATTTTTATTTTGAAAATATTTTTTTTTTATATTGAATTTATCTGTTTCTTGTTGGCTACAGTGTAATTAACCATAAATAGCTTCAGCTTGTGTTTAATTTTAAATTAAAACACATTTTTTGTTGTTCAGAAAGTTCCCCGGGGATTTTGAGTGCAAATAATACCGCTACATAATGGGCTGAAAATGATTGAATGTGATACGTTTTATTCTCAATGAGCTCTTAACACATTTTATGTTTTGTTTTTCATTTCAGTTTGTTCTTATTTAATATTGTTTTTTTGTTTTATTTAAAGATTGATTTCATTTCTAGACGTTGAAATAAAAATGATTAAAAATTAAACCCAACAAAGGCATTAAACATTGAGGTTTTACACACAGATCTCGATCGCAGAGCTCAAAGTACACCAGACGAAAAATTGTTAAACAAAAATAACTATAATTTCAAACAGATTCCAAAGTAACCGGTTTCGTTGATAAAGAAGTAATTATTTACACTCAAAAAATAATGACTTTAATTACTAAACAAGTAATAAACATAGTAATGATTTGAATATGATTTAAAGGGGTCAGTTTTAAACAAACAAGTTTAACTTAAGCTTGACTGTGTTTGATTTGAAAATAATTTATTTTACTTATTTATTTCTTTGAGTGTGTGAGACAAAAATATATAAATAAATTATACAAGTTGTATCAGCAGATATCATTGCGGGTGCTTTTAAATATAGTAACAAATTATTAATGAGTAAATCATCCCTGACTAGGGGTTTCCCCCTATAAAAATGTCAATTAAAACGGACCATGATATTTTAGAATGGAAATTACAGCCTCTTAAAAATCCCAACAGGAAAAAAATTACATATTCTCAAAGAAAACCACTTTTGGTTTTACAATATTTTCATGGTTCCAAATAAAGCAAACGTAGATTTGAAAATTTAAAAATAATGTTGTTGGCTTAACAAAAAGCTCTAACAAGTTTAATGAACTTTTTTTTTATTGATTTTCAAACGCAATTTTATGCCATGTTGGGTGTGAATTTTTGTTTCATTAATAAAAAAAAATTTATATATAAAATTAAGTTTCAAGTGTAAAACACGATTATTGCGTGACACGTGCTGTGGTGGGAATTTGTAGTAAATTCAATTTGTTATTTTTATATTTGTTTAAATAATTGTGAAAAATATTTATTAAACATAAATATTTTTGTCAAGAATAATAACAAATGAACTTGAATTTAATAAGAAGAATAATTAGTGGGAAAAATCAGCATAATCAAGGATTAATAAAGTAAAAAAATTGAAAATTTATTTAGTTTTGTAAAAAGTACTTTTTTGAAATCATAGTAAATCTAAAATTTTGGTTAAAATTTCATAATTTATATTGAAAATTCTTTATTTAGAACATTTTAAGCAAAATTTTAAAAAGTACCTAAAAAAGTACTTTTTGAAATTTTGGTACATTTTACCAAAATTTATCAAATTTAATTGTATATTGTTTTTTTAAAGAAAAATTTTAATATTACAGAATTTTTTTTCAAAAAGTACTAAATTAACAAAAAAAAAGTACTTTTGGTAAATTCCCCAATAAAGTGACAAATCCAAAAATTTAATTCAAATTTTATATATTTATAACAAAAATTCTTTGTTTAGTGTTATTTAAGCAAAAATTTAAAAAGTACCTAAAAAAGTACTTTTTGAAATTTTGGTACTTTTTGCTAAAATTAATCAAATTTAATTGTATTTTGTTTTTTAAAGAAAAATTTTAATATTACAGAATTTTTTTCAAAAAGTACTAAATTAACAAAAAAAGTACTTTTGGTAAATCACCCAAAAACTTAACAAATCTAATATTTTAGTTTAAATTTTGTAATTTATATCGAAAATTCGTTCTTTAGAGCATTTTAAGCAAAATTTTAAAAAGTACCTAAAAAAGTACTTTTTGAAATTTTGGTACTTTTTGCCAAAATTAATCAAATTTAATTGCATTTTGTTTTTTAAAGAAAAATTTTAATATTACAGAAGTTTTTTCAAAAAGTACTAAATTAACAAAAAAAGTACTTTTGCTAAATCACCCAAAAACTTAACAAAACTAATATTTTAGTTTAAATTTCATAATTTATATCGAAAATTCTTTATTTAGAACATTTTAAGCAAAATTTTAAAAAGTACCTAAAAAAGTACTTTTTGAAATTTTGGTACTTTTTGCCAAAATTATTCAAATTTAATTGTATTTTGTTTTTTAAAGAAAAATTTTAATATTACAGACTTTTTTCAAAAAAGTACTAAATTAACAAAAAAAAAGTACTTTTGGTAAATCCCCCAAAAACTTAACAAATCTAATATTTTAGTTTAAATTTCATAATTATATCATAAATTCGTTCTTTAGAGCTTTTTAAGCAAAATTTTAAAAAGTACCTAAAAAAGTACTTTTAAAAAATTTTGGTACATTTTGATAAAATTAAACAAATTTAGTTTTTTAAAGAAAAATTTTAATATTACAAAATTTTTTTCAAAAAAGTACTAAATTAACAAAAAAAAAAGTACTTTTGTTAAATCCCCCAAAAATGTGACAAATACAAAAATTTGATTCAAATTTTATATATTTATGGCGAAAATTCTTTCTCTAGAGCTTTTTAAGCAAAATTTTAAAAAGTACCTAAAAAAGTACTTTTTGAAATTTTGGTACTTTTTGCTATAATTATTCAAATTTAATTGTATTTTGTTTTTTAAAGAAAAATTTTAATATTACAGACTTTTTTCAAAATAGTACTAAATTAACAAAAAAAAAAGTACTTTTGGTAAATCCCCCAAAAACTTAACAAAACTAAAATTTTAGTTTAAATTTCATAATTATATCATAAATTTGTTTTTTAGAGCATTTTAAGCAAATATTTAAAAAGTACCTAAAAAAGTACTTTTTGAAATTTTGGTACTTTTTGCTAAAATTAATCAAATTTAATTGTTATTTGTTTTTTAAAGAAAAATTTTAATATTACAGACTTTTTTCAAAAATGTACCAAACTAACAAAAAAGTACTTTTGCTAAATCACCCAAAAACTTAAAAAATTAAAATTTTAGTTTATATTTCATAATTTATATCATAAATTCGTTCTTTAGAGCTTTTTAAGCTAAACTTTAAAAAGTACCTAAAAAGTACTTTTTAACAAAAAAAAGTACTTTTGCTAAATCATCGAAAAACTTAACAAATCTAATATTTTAGTTTAAATTTCATAATTTATATCGAAAAATCTTTATTTAGAACATTTTAAGCAAAATTTTAAAAAGTACCTAAAAAAGTACTTTTTGAAATTTTGGTACTTTTTGCTAAAATTATTCAAATTTAATTGTATTTTGTTTTTTAAAGAAAAATTTTAATATTACAGAAGTTTTTTCAAAAAGTACTAAATTAACAAAAAAGTACTTTTTCTAAATCACCCAAAAACTTAACAAATCTAATATTTTAGTTTAAATTTTATAATTTATATCGAAAATTCGTTCTTTAGAGCATTTTAAGCAAAATTTCAAAAAGTACCTAAAAAGTACTTTTAGAAAATTTTAGTACTTTTTGCTAAAATTAATCAAATTTAATTGTATTTTGTTTTTTAAAGAAAAATTTTAATATTACAGAATTTTTTTTCAAAAAGTACTAAATTAACAAAAAATTATTTTTGCTAAATCCCCCAAAAACTTATCAAATCTAATATTTTAGTTTAAATTTCATAATTTATATCGAAAATTCGTTCTTTAGAGCTTTTTAAGCTAAACTTTAAAAAGTACCTAAAAAAGTACTTTTAGAAAATTTTAGTACTTTTTGCTAAAATTATTAAAATTTCATTTTATTTTTGATTTTAACGAAAAATACATTTTTTACAGACTTTTTTCAAAAAAGTACTAAATTTACAAAAAAAGTACTTTTGGTAAATTCCCCAAAAAAGTGACAAATCTAAAATTTTAATTAAAATTTTATATATTTTGAATGAAAATTCCTTTTTTTACAACATTTTAGGGAAAAATTTAAAAGGTACCTTAAAAAGTACTTTTTGAAATTTTGATACTTTTTGCTAAAGTTATAAAAATTTCATTTTATTTTATGTTTTTAAGAAAAATAAAATGTTTACACACTTTTTTTCAAAAAAGTACTAAAGTACCTAAATAGTACTTTTATCAAATTAACAAATAAAAAGTACCTAAAAAAGTACTTTTAGAAAATTTTAGTAATTTTTGCTAAAATTATTAACATTTCATTTTATTTATTATTTTAACGAAAAATACATTTTTTACAGACATTTTTCAAAAAAGTACTAAATTAACAAAAAAAAGTACTTTTTGTAAATCCCCCAAAAAAGTGACAAATCCAAAAATTTAATTCAAATTTTATATATTTATAACAAAAATTCTTTGTTTAGAGTTATTTAAGCAAAAATTTAAAAAGTACCTAAAAAGTACTTTTAGAAAATTTTAGTACTTTTTGCTAAAATTATTAACATTTCATTTTATTTATTATTTTAACGAAAAATACATTTTTTACAGACATTTTTCAAAAAAGTACTAAATTAACAAAAAAAAGTACTTTTTGTAAATCCCCCAAAAAAGTGACAAATCTAAAATTTTAATTAAAATTTTATATATTTTGAAAGAAAATTCTTTTTTTTACAACATTTTAGGGAAAAATTTACTTTTTTAAATTTTTGTACTTTTTTCCAAAATCCTAGAAAAATACAAATATTAGTTAAAATCCAAAATATTTATATAGAAAATTCTATATTTAAAACGTTTTGGTGAAAAATATCAAAAGTACCACAAAAAGTACGATTTGAAATTTTGGTACTTTTTACTAAAATTGTTTAAATTTAATTTAATGTTTGCATTTTTAAGAAAATTCTGCTTTATAAATATTTTTTGGAAAAAGTACAACAGTAGCAAAAAAGTACTTAGTACCAAAAAAAGTACTTTTGCCAAATTACCAATAAAAAGTTCGAAATTCAAAATTTAGTACATAATTCTTTATTTAGACAAATTTGTATAAAATTTTCAAAAGTATCAGAAAAAGTACTTTTATAAATTTTGGTACTTTTTGCTAAAATGTTTTAAATTTAATTCTAATTTGTTTTTAAACATAAATTCTATGTTTACAGCGATAATTGTAAAAAAGTACTAAAGTACCAAAAAAAGTACTTTAGCCACATTATCAAAAAAGTGACAAATTTAAAATTTATATATCTTTACAGCGATAGTTGTAAAGAAAGTACTAAAGTACCAAAAAAAGTACTTTAGCTACATTATCCAAAAAAGTGCCAAATTTAAAATTTGCTATAGAAATTTATATATTTATGAGCAAAACTCTTTAAAGTACCAAAAAAAGTACTTTAGCCACATTATCAAAAAAAGTGGCAAATTTAAAATTTATATATTTATGAGCAAAATTCTTCATTTAGAGTACAATTTAAAAAAGTACCAGAAAAAGTACTTTTATAAATTTTGGTACTTTTTGCTAAAATTGTTCAAATTTAATTCTAAATTGTTTTTAAACATAAATTCTATGTTTACAGCGATAGTTGTAAAAAAGTACTAAAGTACCAAAAAAAGTACTTTAGCCACATTATCAAAAAAGTGGCAAATTTAAAATTTGCTATAGAAATTTATATATTTATGAGCAAAATTCTTTATTTAGAGTACAATTTAAAAAAGTACCTAAAAAAGTACTTTTCTAAATTTTGGGACTTTTGGCTAAAATTATTGAAATTTAATTCTATTTTGTTTTTAAACAAAAATTCTGTCTTTACAGCAATAGTTGTGAAAAAGTACTAAATTAGTAAAAAAGTACTTTATCCAAAATGCTAAAAATTTATTGAAATCTTAATTTTCTTCTTTAAAACCTTAAAAAAATATAAATGAAACAGCATTTATCATATTTTTATATTCTAATCACTTCTAATAAGCATTTGCTTTTCAATTCAAATATTTCTGGAGAATTTTGGTTTTCAAATCCTATTTTGAGTTGCTATTTTTATTCAACCTAAATTCTAAGAAAGTTTTTTAAATAATAATAATAAATCTGGAATTTTGAAATGTTGGTGTGATAAAATCATTTTGGTTTTACGTCAAATACTGCAAATTGTTGTTTTAAGTATTATTGAATTAAATAATATAAATTATAAGTACTAAAAAACATTTGTGTTTACAGTAAGTGTAATTGTTAAGCAAATGATAAGGCAAAATTTATATTTAAAACTTAAAATCAATAAATGTAATTAGAAGAATGAGATATATGAAATGTTGTTAATTTTCTTATAAAAAATAACTATAAATAGTTAAATTGTAATAATAATTTTTATAGAAAATTAAGTCTAAATTAGGATAACAGACAGGTCTCAGCTTGCAAAGGGGAAAGACACTGAGGGAAAATTCATAAAAAAATAAAAGAAAATTCTTTCTTTGCAGCGATTTAGGGTAAAATGTAAAAAAGTACTTTTTTAATTTTGGTACTTTTCGCTTAAATTGTCAAAATTGATTTATTTTTTAGATTTTTTAGGAAAAATTCTTAATTTTTATAATTTTCTAAAAAAATGTACTAAAGTACCAGAAAAGTACTAAACTACCAAAAAAGTACTTTTGGAAAAAAACACTAAAAAAGTGGAAAATATTATTTTATAGTACAAATTATATGAATTTATGTCAAAAAATTCTTTCTTTAAATAGTTTTAAGGAAAAATTTATAAAGTATGTACCTAAAAAGTACTTTTATAAAATTTTAGTACTTTTTGTCAAAATTTGTTTTGAATTGTATTGATTCTTTCTTTAGAGCGTTTTATGGATTATTGTAAAAGGTACCTTAAAAAGTACTTTTTTTTAATTTTTGTACTTTTTTTCCCAAAATTGCTTAAATTTAATTTTATTATGCTTTAATGAAAAATTCTGTCTTTACAAACATATTTTTCAAAAAGTACTAAATTACCAAAAAAAAAGTACTTTTTGCTGAAAAGTATTAAAGTGCCAAAACACTCAAAAATATGCAAAATAAATTTTTTTAGTTAAAACTGTGTAGAAATATATAGCAAATTCTTTATTTAAAGCGTTTTTTAGAAATTTTTAAAAAGTACCTTAAAAAGTACTTTTTTTAATTTTGGTACTTTTTACTGAAATTGTTTCAATTTAATTTAAAACTTAAATTTATTCAGTTTTTAATGAAAAATTATGTATTTTCATAGAATTTATGAAAAAACACTAATATACAAAAAAGTACCTAAAAAGTACTTTTTCCTAAACACTAAAAAAATAAGCAAAATATAAATTTTCAGCTAAAATTGTATTGATTTATATAGAAAATTCTTTCTTTTGAGTGTTTTAAGCTAAAATTAAAAAAGTACCTTAAAAAGTACTTTTGTAAAATTTTGGTACTTTTTGAAAAAACATGTAACTTAAGGTAAAATATGAATTCTTAGCTAAAATTTTGAAAAACTCTTTCTTTAGAGCATTTTAAGCAAAAATTAAAGAAGTACCTTAAAAAGTACTTTATGTAAAATTTTGGTACTTTTTGTAAAAACATGTAATTTCAGGTAAAATATGAATTCTTAGATAAAATTTTGAAAAATTCCTTCTTTATTGCATTTTAAGCAAAAATTAAAAAAAGTACCTTAAAAAGTACTTTTGTAAAATTTTGGTACTTTTTGAAAAAACATGTAAAATATGAATTCTTAGCTAAATTTCTTTTGAATTATGTAATAATGTCATTATTTTCAGTGTTTTAAGCTAAAATTAAAAAAGTACCTTAAAAAGTACTTTTTTAAAATTTGTTATTATTTGCCAAAAGTTTTTAAATTTGTTTCTAATATGCTTTTAATGAAAAATTCTGGGTTTAGACAAATTTTTGGGAAAAAGTACTTAAGTACCAAAAAAAGTACTTTTGTAAAATAATGGTACTTTTTGCTAAAATTTTTCAAATTTCATATTATTTTCAGTTTTTAAGGAAAAATATAAATTTTACAGAGATTAAAAAAAAATTATTTTTGAAATTATTAAATTTTATTTTTATATTTTTGCTTTAATTTTTCTTTCAGTAGTTTTGCCGGTAGTTTATTTTCTATCATTTCTGTATTATCATGTCAATTTGTCTTCAATTGTGTTTTTTTTTCTTTCTTTTTTCGTTTAATAAAACTATTAATTGTTGTCATAATATTAAACAAATAACTAGCAGTAGACAAACTAAAATACTAATTAATATGCAACACGTTTTCCAGCTGCTTCTCCCTTCTCTTTGGTGACTTATTAATTTACATTGATTTCTTATCAATTAATAAAGTTTATTTTAGCCACAATTTTTCGCATAGCAAACAAACTTCAAGTTTTTCCCATAAAAAATTCCCTAGACCTTTGAAGCATCAAATGTTCTTAGAAATTAGTTTGAAAATTTTTCTGAAATCAAATATTTAATATGATTTGCATAAGTTATTATGAAAGTTTTTGTCTTTATTATTAAATAAATAAATAGTTAGTTAGTTTTAAATGAATACTACTTAAATTATTAAATAGTTTTAATTACTTAACAATTTATTTGGGGTTTTTTTCTAGTAATTTGAGTTCAAAGTATGAAATTTTCAAAATTAATGATTTAACACTATTCTGTCATGTTATATGAGAGCTCATGACGTCTATAACGATTTTGAAAAATGTTAATTTTTTATTTTTTATTACAGAGATTCATTTGCTATGAGTGTAACTAAATGAAATAAATATTTATGAAATAATCTATTACTAATTGTGGCAATTAAAATTAAAGCTAAACTTGGCAACTGTTTTAAAAATAAACAAGTTTAAATGTAGGTTTAACTAAAGTTTAACTAAATCTTTCTTCAGAAATTCAATTAAATTTTACTTAAGAAAGCCTTCTTATTTTGATTTATTTGTTAATCTATTTACAAAAATTAATCATGTTATTTAAAACTTTAAAATTATTTCTAGCTTTCCTTTCAACTAAATCAATCATCTTACTTTCCACGTGCCATTAGTTCTAATAGCCCATTTTAGATGCCTATATTGTGGTTATTTTGTATTAAATTTCAATTTAAATTAATCTTTTTGTCTACATCTGGTAAACAAACTCCCCCTGAATATAATAAAACTGCCACACGTAATAAATAATTGTTTAATGGAAAATTCTAACAAAGCACTATTTTTTTTATAACTTGAAATAGTTTCAAATAGTTTAAGCTGATAAAGAGAGCACCATTTAAAATAATTAAGATTTGAATCAGAGGGAATTTCAGTTTAAACGATATCTGGTAAAAATATCTACACAAATGTATTTAAAATAATTTGTTCTTAAACATAGTAAATTCTATTTTTACGATATTTTAAGCTATAAAGTAAAAAGTACCAGAAAAAAGTACTTTTTTAAATTTTCGTACTTTTTGCTAAAATTGCTTAAATTTAATTTTATTTTGTTTCTTAAAGAAAAATTATGTTTTTACAAAAAATTTTTTATGTTTTTACAAAAAATTTTTTTAAAAAAGTACTTTGTACCAAAAAAGTACTAAAGTACCAAAGAAAGTACTTTTGAAAAATTATTAAAAAAAAGTGAAAACTCTGAAATTTTATTTAAATTTTTATATATTTTATGAAAATTCTTTCTTTAGGTCATTTTAAAGAAAATTGTAAAAAGTACCTTAAAAAGTACTTTTCTAAATTTTCGTACTTTTTGCTAAAATTGTTTAAATTTTGTTTTATTTTGATTCTTAAAGAAAAATTATGTTTTTACAAAATTTTTTTCAAAAAAGTACTTTGTACCAAAAAAGTACTAAAATACCAAAGAAAGTACTTTTGACAAATTTGCAAAAAAAAGCAAAATTTAAAATTTTAATTAAATTTGTATATATATTTTTTTATAAATTCTTTCTTTAGAGCATTTTAAAGAAAATTGTAAAAAGTACCTTAAAAAGTACTTTTCTAAATTTTCGTACTTTTTGCTAAAATTGTTTAAATTTTGTTTTATATTAATTTTTAAAGAAAAACTCAGTTTTTACAATTTTTTTTTTGGAAAAAGTACTTTGTACCAAAAAAGTACTAAAGTACCAAAGAAAGTACTTTTGACAAATTACTAAAAAAACCTGCAAAATCTTAAATTTTAGCAAAACTTATTTCTATTAATGTAGAAAATTTGTTATTTAGTCCGATTTAAGAAAAAATTTTAAAAAGTACCTAAAAAAGTACTTTTCGAAATTTTTGTACTTTTTGCTAAAATTGCTTAAATTTAATTTTAGTTTGTTTCATAAAGAAAAATTAAGTTTTTACAAATATTTTTTTGGAAAAATATTAAAGTACCATAAAAAGTACTTTTCTAAATTTTGTTATTTTTGTCTAAAATTCATTAAATTTAATTTTATTTTGTCTTTGAAATTTTAAACCGAAAGTGAAAAACATGTTTGTGCGATCGGTCCATAATTAGTCATAGCTCCCATAAAATCCCCCTTTCACAAAAATCACTTTAACGAGCATAAATCTCTTAAAAATTTTGGTGTTCACATAAAATTTACCACAAATAAGATTCATATAGACAAAAATCACACAACCTTATTTCATGCCGATCGGTGCATAATTATTCATAACTTCCAAATAAGGCCAATTAAAATTTAAAAAAAAGAAACTTAATTTTTTTTATTTGCTACACTATTGCCTCAAAACTTTATCAAATTAGCTAATTAATCAAATTAGCAATTTTCTGCCTTAGGAATCAAAACACTTTAAAAAATCCAAAAATTTTTATATTTTAAAGACTAAAAATCACGAATATTATTAAAAGTTTATAAAACAAACCATTTTAAACCTGGGAATTGATATCAAAAACTTATTTTATAATAGTTATTTTGTGACTTTAAAAATAAAAATAAAAGTTCGCATGAAACTCTTAAAAAAAAGTGTTCCTTTTAGGAGTTTTATTTTTCAAGTCAAAAAAAATACGAGGAGTTTTATTTTTCCCGTCAGAAAATTAATTTCATTTTATGTAAATTGACACCTAATACTTGCCGCTGGTCAGATCATTACAATTTGTAAAGCACCTTGAATAAATTGTCATTACAAATAAAATCAGTTGGAATTTTAATTTGTTATTGTTTGATTCCTATTATCAAATTGTTGTTTTTTTTTTCTTAAACAAATATGTAAATTACTACAAACATTATATCAGATAGACACAATAAAGAAAGATACTGAAAAAAGTAGAAAATAAACAAAAAGAGTTTTATTTTTTAAGACGGAAAAAATAAAACTCCTCAAAAGAGTTTTATTTTATGAAGGAAAAAAATTAAACTCCTCAAATGAGTTTTTTTTTCTGACGCTAAAATAAAAACTCCTCCAAAGAAAGAAAGATACTGAAAAAAGTAGAAAATAAACGAAAAGAGTTTTATTTTCTGACGGAAAAAATAAAACTCCTCAAATGAGTTTTTTTTCTGAAAGAGAAATATACTGAAAAAAGTAGAAAATAAACGAAAAGGGTTTTATATTTTAGGATGGAAAAAATAAAACTCCTCAAAAGAGTTTTATTTTATGACGGAAAAAAATTAAACTCCTCAAATGAGTTCTTTTTCTGACGCGAAACTCCTTGAATGAGTTTTTTCTGAAAGAGCACGACAATACGAATCTATTGGAACACAATAAAGAAAGATACTGAAAAAAGTAGAAAATAAACGAAAAGAGTTTTATTTTTTAAGATGGAAAAAATAAAACTCCTCAAAAGAGTTTTATTTTATGACGGAAAAAATTAAACTCCTAAAATGAGTTTTTTTTTACACGGCAAAAATAAAACTCCTCAAATGAGTTTTTTTTTCTGAGCAAGAGCACATCAATTGGAATCTACTGGAACACAATAAAGAAAGATACTGAAAAAAATAGAAAATATACGAAAATAGTTTTGTTTTCTGATGGAAAAAATAAAACTCCTCAAATGAGTTTTATTTTATGACCGAAAAATTAAAACTCCTCAAATAAGTTTTATTTTACGACGGAAAAAAATAAAACTCCTCTAATGAGTTTTTTTTTCTGACGAAAAAAATAAAACTCCTCAAATGACGGGAAAAATAAAACTCCTCAAAACTAAAAGAGTTTTATTTTATGACGGGAAAAAATAAAACTCCTCAAGTGAGTTTTATTTTTAACGAGAAAGCAATGAGAAATTGTTTTGTCTCCAAAATTTGTTCAACCAAATCTCTTTGCTTTTATGAAACTTCAATTTAGAAGTTTGCTACACATTTTCGTTCTATAACTTTTCGCTATAATAAACAATTTCGCATAGTTTCTTAATATTTTAAATTATTTAACAAAAACTTACCTTCTAAATTCTCCGCCATAGAAAAATTATTGTTTATAAACAAAACTAGCAACACCGAAACATAAAGAAGAGTTTTCCGCAACATGGTTCCGTTTCCCAGGTCTAAAACACGCACAAACACTTAAATACAGACACAGCCGGATACAACCGGATACACAACTGTTATTAACAGTAAATTAAAATGTTAAATTTGTGTTCAACTAAAAAGTTTTGTGTTAAACACAGTTTTAAGCTTTATTTTAAAGCTTAAGTTCGTTATAAAGCTTTTTGTCTTTATTTTTGACACCACTAAAGCTTGATTTAAAAATTTAAGCGTTAAAAATCATAATGTTTTTTTCGTTAAAGTTTAACTTCGTTAAGTGTTTAAAAACTTTTTCAAAATCTCATTAAAATCGTTTCGTTATATGTTCAAGAGGCCAACCAAAATATTAAGAAAACGTTTAAACGTTTTGTCACTCGATTTGTTTTAGCAAAAGACCTCATTCGCTTTAATTTATTGAAAATATTTCTTTAGATTTTATTTCTTAAATATTAGATTTATTTGTTTTATTCTTTGCCCGCTTCGTTTTGTTTTTTCGTTATTGAATTGCACGTCCTCAATGTTATACTGCCAATGTGTTTATGATCGCTATAATGCGAAATAAAATCAAATCGAGTTATTTTATGGAATTTTATACACTCGACAGCCAGTCACAACAATAGCAGGAGCATTTTGTTTTCTTTAGTTTCATTCAGCATTATCTGGGCCCTCAGACATTTGCCAATATCAGCTGTAGATAGTCAGTGTTTTTTTTTTATTTTAGTATGTGTTGTTTTAATCAAAACCCAACAACAACCACAACAATTTAACCACTAGAACTTAAAATAAATACTCAGCACTTTACTCTGACTCTGATATTAACTATAGTTAATTGATAAGATTGAAGAAGATGGTGGTTTTGCTGTTGTAGCACAACTCATTCACTAAATCGCTGTCAATTTCGGCAAGGGGTAAATTTTTAAATTTAAAGTTTGTGTTTCTCTTTAAAAAGGTATTTTTTTTTAATCATACTCTTATATATGTGTATGATAAATCAGTTGAGACCACTTTGTCTCGTTAGATAATATAGACATGAATAATTCTAATCTAATGACGCATTTTGTCTGTTGTAAATTTAAATTCGATGGTGGTAGTATTTTAGGCTATATATTAAATACTACTACATGTTAGGTGGGCGCTAAATAATTTAGGAGTAGGTTTTACTGCTACTAATTTTATAAAAGTAGTAGGGGATATATGCGGGGATCGTTTATTATGGGAGCGAATTCAAATATAGTTGTAGTTGAGATACAATACTGGCTCCTGGTTCTGTTCTAGTTCTGTTTTAGTTCTGTTTTAGTTCTGTTTTAGTTCTGTTTTAGTTCTGTTTTAGTTCTGTTTTAGTTCTGTTCTAGTTCTGTTCTAGTTCTGTTTTAGTTCTGTTTTAGTTCTGTTTTAGTTCTGTTTTAGTTCTGTTTTAGTTCTGTTTTAGTTCTGTTTTAGTTCTGTTTTAGTTCTGTTTTAGTTCTGTTCTAGTTTTGTTCTAGTTCTGTTCTAGTTCTGTTCTAGTTCTGTTCTAGTTCTGTTTTAGTTCTGTTTTAGTTCTGTTTTAGTTCTGTTTTAGTTCTGTTTTAGTTCTGTTCTAGTTCTGTTCTAGTTCTGTTCTAGTTCTGTTCTAGTTCTGTTCTAGTTCTGTTCTAGTTCTGTTCTAGTTCTGTTTTAGTTCTGTTCTAGTTCTGTTCTAGTTCTGTTCTAGTTCTAGTTCTGTTCTAGTTCTGTTCTAGTTCTGTTCTAGTTCTGTTCTAGTTCTGTTCTAGTTCTGTTCTAGTTCTGTTCTAGTTCTGTTCTAGTTCTGTTCTAGTTCTGTTCTAGTTCTGTTCTAGTTCTGTTCTAGTTCTGTTCTAGTTCTGTTCTAGTTCTGTTCTAGTTCTGTTCTAGTTCTGTTCTAGTTCTGTTCTAGTTCTGTTCTAGTTCTGTTCTAGTTCTGTTCTAGTTCTGTTCTAGTTCTGTTCTAGTTCTGTTCTAGTTCTGTTCTAGTTCTGTTCTAGTTCTGTTCTAGTTCTGTTCTAGTTCTGTTCTAGTTCTGTTCTAGTTCTGTTCTAGTTCTGTTCTAGTTCTGTTCTAGTTCTGTTCTAGTTCTGTTCTAGTTCTGTTCTAGTTCTGTTCTAGTTCTGTTCTAGTTCTGTTCTAGTTCTGTTCTAGTTCTGTTCTAGTTCTGTTCTAGTTCTGTTCTAGTTCTGTTCTAGTTCTGTTCTAGTTCTGTTCTAGTTCTGTTCTAGTTCTGTTCTAGTTCTGTTCTAGTTCTGTTCTAGTTCTGTTCTAGTTCTGTTCTAGTTCTGTTCTAGTTCTGTTCTAGTTCTGTTCTAGTTCTGTTCTAGTTCTGTTCTAGTTCTGTTCTAGTTCTAGTTCTGTTCTAGTTCTGTTCTAGTTCTGTTCTAGTTCTGTTCTAGTTCTGTTCTAGTTCTGTTCTAGTTCTGTTCTAGTTCTGTTCTAGTTCTGTTCTAGTTCTGTTCTAGTTCTGTTCTAGTTCTGTTCTAGTTCTGTTCTAGTTCTGTTCTAGTTCTGTTCTAGTTCTGTTCTAGTTCTGTTCTAGTTCTGTTCTAGTTCTGTTCTAGTTCTGTTCTAGTTCTGTTCTAGTTCTGTTCTAGTTCTGTTCTAGTTCTGTTCTAGTTCTGTTCTAGTTCTGTTCTAGTTCTGTTCTAGTTCTGTTCTAGTTCTGTTCTAGTTCTGTTCTAGTTCTGTTCTAGTTCTGTTCTAGTTCTGTTCTAGTTCTGTTCTAGTTCTGTTCTAGTTCTGTTCTAGTTCTGTTCTAGTTCTGTTCTAGTTCTGTTCTAGTTCTGTTCTAGTTCTGTTCTAGTTCTAGTTCTAGTTCTAGTTCTAGTTCTAGTTCTGTTCTAGTTCTGTTCTAGTTCTGTTCTAGTTCTGTTCTAGTTCTGTTCTAGTTCTGTTCTAGTTCTGTTCTAGTTCTGTTCTAGTTCTGTTCTAGTTCTGTTCTAGTTCTGTTCTAGTTCTGTTCTAGTTCTGTTCTAGTTCTGTTCTAGTTCTGTTCTAGTTCTGTTCTAGTTCTGTTCTAGTTCTGTTCTAGTTCTGTTCTAGTTCTGTTCTAGTTCTGTTCTAGTTCTGTTCTAGTTCTGTTCTAGTTCTGTTCTAGTTCTGTTCTAGTTCTGTTCTAGTTCTAGTTCTAGTTCTGTTCTAGTTCTGTTCTAGTTCTGTTCTAGTTCTGTTCTAGTTCTGTTCTAGTTCTGTTCTAGTTCTGTTCTAGTTCTGTTCTAGTTCTGTTCTAGTTCTGTTCTAGTTCTGTTCTAGTTCTGTTCTAGTTCTGTTCTAGTTCTGTTCTAGTTCTGTTCTAGTTCTGTTCTAGTTCTGTTCTAGTTCTGTTCTAGTTCTGTTCTAGTTCTGTTCTAGTTCTGTTCTAGTTCTGTTCTAGTTCTGTTCTAGTTCTGTTCTAGTTCTGTTCTAGTTCTGTTCTAGTTCTGTTCTAGTTCTGTTCTAGTTCTGTTCTAGTTCTGTTCTAGTTCTGTTCTAGTTCTGTTCTAGTTCTGTTCTAGTTCAGTTATCGATTTATAGATTGATACTATTTAACTTTTCACACCCTCCTCCTATAAATATACTGTTTAAATTTGCCATAAATTATGCATTACTTTAGCGAAATATTGTGATAATGCTGCGACATGTTGATATAGATGTCTTTTCAACTGTATTTGTACGTTGGTGGTAAAGTTATCTTTTGAAGGTACGCTACACTCGATAAGATTAATTTGGTTTAAAATTATAAATGAAAGAGTCAATTAGCCGCCATAGGACTCATCTAGGGCACAATTGCAGCTCAATTAGAACTTTATAAACTCAAGTGGAACTATAGAAGGAGCCAATGTTGAAAATAAACTAGGACTAAATAAGCAACTGCTAGGAAAGGTTTCTTTCCACCGCACGATAAGGTCTGAATATCTAGATTATTGAATAGAACCTCTGCTTGTTTCGTAAAGTAGGAGGTTTCCAATTTAACATTACTCACTAACCTAGTTGTGAATAGTTTGATTTATTAATTTATCTTATAGTGTTATGTGGTCATTACTAATGGGTAATTTTACTTCTGATAACTGCAAAAATAATGAATTTTAAATATAAATTTTATGACAAATGTCTATTAACCCAACCCCACTCGAAGTAAGACGCACATAAATGATCAGTTTAAATAAATTATGTAGAAATTTATCTATAAATACAAACATAATAGAGACGACTTTAAATAAAATTCTTATAAAATACCAAGATTGTAGAAAAAACTATTAATTTTAGAGTAAAAATTATTAATTTTTCTACTAAGCGGCAAAACAAAAGAAATAAAATATTTAATTAGAATATGGTGGTCTTCAATATATTGATATAGATTACAGAGAATTGAGTTGTATTTGTAAAAGACAGGAAATACTTAACAAAATTTAATGCGGTAATTAAATTTCTTTGCAATTGATTAATTGATTGAATTGAAATCATTGATTTTACAGAAGATGTAACTCTCTTAAATATTTGGCAAAATCTGGTTAGATAACGGTATATTACATATCTATTAACAGTTATTCTCTCCCACTCTCCCTCTCTCTTTCAATTGTTTTTGTATTTGTTCTTAAACGCGAGTTTTAGTGATGCCAACACGAGCAAAACAGCTGACTTATCGCATACACTACTAGGCTTTGCTCGTTTTCCTGATTATAACTGATAATTTATTTATTTCATACAAAAGGAATCTAATCAATTTTTACTAAATATATTTACTAAAGAACCACATCACTAATTAACCAAGATAATAATAAAAAAGGCGAACACCTTAAAACTTAAATTTTAAATAATTATATTTTCAATATTAAATAAATAAATTAAAATTCAAAGTGCTAACAACAACAATTGTTAACAATAAAAGAAAATCAGCATTGCTATACAAAATTAATGAATTAAAAACACATTTTCAAGTGTTTGTCGGAATCTAAAATCTTAGTTTTTTTTTATATAAAAAAGAATTCATACTTATTGATAATTGATTTCATTTAATACATTTTAAAAATGTATTTATTGTAATGGGGGGTTTGTTTTATTTATTGACTTTATTATCTTTAACTTTTCTTTATTCAATATTATCTGTTTTCTTTAGAAATTTGTTAACAAAAATTCCTTATTGTGTTAATGCCAGACATAAATACAATTTCTAAGATTTCTATCTTTAACTGATTTGTTTGTTTATTTTTAATAATAGGCTTTTTTATATAAATTGTCAACATTATTGATTAATTTTGGGTTTTTTGTTTTGTTTTTAAATCTCTCAAATTAGTATTTGACAGCATTTTGACAGTTCGATAACATAAATTGATGAGTGAGGAAATGGATGGATATCCGCATTCATTAAAATAATAAATGTATAACTAAATTATTAAAAGGAAACTCCATAACTAAATGAAGCTCAACTACAACTATAAAAGGAGCCACGACTGAAGCTCAACTATAACTACAAAAGAAGCCATAATTGAAGTTCAACCACAACTATTAAAGGAGCCACGATAGAAGCTCAACTATACACAAAACAAGAACAGAACTAGAACAGAACTAGAACAGAACTAGAACAGAATTAGAACAGAACTAGAACAGAACTAGAACAGAACTAGAACAGAACTAGAACAGAACTAGAACAGAACTAGAACAGAACTAGAACAGAACTAGAACAGAACTAGAACAGAACTAGAACAGAACTAGAACAGAACTAGAACAGAACTAGAACAGAACTAGAACAGAACTAGAACAGAACTAGAACAGAACTAGAACAGAACTAGAACAGAACTAGAACAGAACTAGAACAGAACTAGAACAGAACTAGAACAGAACTAGAACAGAACTAGAACAGAACTAGAACAGAAAAATAAAAGGATTCACGAATGAAGCTCAACTATACAAAGAGCCA